>NC_133620.1:149108985-149446485 GCF_048593235.1 Sminthopsis crassicaudata | reverse complement strand
ATATTCCGTCTTCTCTTTACAAAGGTATATGTACTAGTACCAAGGAAGTAGAATACTGTCAGTTGATGTTGATTGGTGTCTTGTTCTAAATTTTTTTCCTTTTCATTCCTTATAACCAGGAAAAGCTTACCAGGTAGTCCAGAGGGAAGCAATATATTTGGAAATGAAGATCATACATAACGATATGCTAAGAACAATATATTTGAAGCATATTTTTCTTTTTTTCTCAATAGTATTTTATTTTTCTAAATACATGTAAAGATAGTTTTCAACATTTGTTTTTGTGAGATTTTATGTTCTAAATTTTTTTTCTTCTTGCCTCCCTTACCTTCTTCCCCACTCTCTCCAAGGTAGCAAGCAATCTGATTGAAGTTAAACATATGCAATTCTTTCAAACATATTTTAGTGCTTATTATGAACAACAATATTTTATTTTTAATAGTATTTTATTTTTCCAAATACATTCAAAGATAGTTTCAACATTCACCTTTGCAAAACCTTATTTCTCCCTTTCTTCCCACCCCAAGACAGCAATTTAATTAATTAAACATTGCAATTCTTCTGAACATATTTCCATATTCATCATGTTGTGCAAAGAAAATCAGAACAAATGGAGAAAAAAAATGAAAAAGAAAGAAAGAAACAAGTAAACAACAACAAAAAGGTGAAAATACTTTGATCCACATTGAGTCTCCAAAGTTTTCTCTCTGAATGCAGATTATACTTTCCATCTCAAGTCTATTGGAATTTCTTTAAATTACCACATTGTTGAAAAGAACCAAGTACATCACAGTTGACCACATAATCTTGAGCAAGAATAGTTTTTTTATTAATTTTTATAATTATAACATTTTTTTTGACAGTACATAAGCATAAGTAATTTTTTTTTTTTTTTACAACATTATCCCTTGTACTCCCTTTTGTTCCAAATTTTTCCCCTCCTTCCCTCCACCCCATCCTCTAGATGGCAGGCATTCCTATAAATATTAAATATCTTATAGTATATCCTAAGTACAATATATATGTGCAGAACTGAATTTTGTTGTTGTTGTTGCAAAGGAAGAATTGTATTTGGAGAGCAAGAATATTTTTTAAAGAAAGTAAAACATAAAGTCTTGACTCAGTCATGTGATTAATTAAAGTCTACCTCAGAAGAAATTTTCTTGCTTTTTCATGACTTCTCTTTCTATTCTTGACTCTTGTTTTTGTCATTTCCATTAAGATTTTTTTTTTTTTTTGCCCTAGGTGCCAAGCTCCCTAGAACAAAGAGCAAAGGCATTCAGCCAAATAGATTCAAATCTGTCTCTTCAACTCAATATCTTTGTCTAGGGGCATAGACCTCTATGTTGGACAGCTTAGTTTAGTTTACAAAAGCATTCACTAAGCTTTTTATTTTATTCTCTGAAAGTTAGTTTATGTCAATCATCCCTGTTGGAACTACTCCCTAATAATTGAAATTCCAACGTTTCCTTGTTTTCCACCTCAAAAACTCTTCCCATTTTTTCATTAAAATGAATTGACAAAGAGGGGGAAAGCATAGAGATAAAACTGCTAGTGGAGGGTGCAAGGTAAGATCATTTTCTCTTCTACTTACTTATTCACATACCTGGCCTTTTAAATGGATATATGGCAGCAAAGCTTCAAATGCTTTTGAGCTTATCTTTATACTATGAACTAAAAATAAAATTATGAACATAGAATCATCCATGTAGGATTGGAAGTTTCCTTAGAAGTCATTTAGTGTCCTTTATTTTATAGAAAAAGAAAATGAGTTACAGCAAATCAAGTGGTTTACTAAAGTCATACATGGTAAGCAAGTAGTAAAACTAGGATTTGAATATATATTCTTTCATTTCAAAGTCAGAACTGTTAATTCTCTACTTTGTTATATTTATGAATAATTCCTAACATTATAGATAGAATATGTGCTTCTTAAAGGTAGATAATGTTATTGTTATCTTTGTATTTGTTGTGTCCTTTGTATGTCCTTTATATGTTGTACTTAATGCACATTTAATAAATGTTTGTTGATTGATATATATATATATATATATATATATACATACAAATATATATATAATATACTTTCTAGATTTAGGAACAATCCCAAGGGAATGGGGTAGCTGGTGTGAGGTATGAGATATTAAATACTGTGTTCCATTAATTAATTTCTTAAAGATCATTCTTCTTATTATAATAATGTATTCTTATTGTTACTTCCCAGCCATCTTCACCCTGTTACTTTGAACTATGGTCATCATCACTGTCTCTACCCATCTTTGGATTCTACTCTGGGAAACTGAGCTTATATTTTAGAGTTGCTTTTGTTTAATCTTGCAGGGTGCCAGGCCCCCTACCACTTTTTAGATATCTACACAAGCTTGCCATTCAATTTCCCTTTATATTTATCTTCTGGCATTAGAATGTAAGTTCCTTGAGTACAGGCCTGTCTTGGTTTTGTCTATTTGTATCCCAGTATTTAGCCCAGTGTCTGGTACATAATAGGTATTTAATAAATTCTTTGTCTGTACTTATTATTGTAAGCCTCTGTGCTCTATTAGCTTTCAAAATGAAATGGGCAATCACATCATTGTGCATCCTGTTGTAGGAAATGTTAATAACTATGATTCCTTTTGGGATTCATCGACAGTTTTATTTGTTTTTCTTCTATGCTAATTGCTTAAAGGAATATAGTTTATTAAAATGTCAATGGGATAAAAATAATTGGACAATGAAGGAGAAACCTAATCATTGTGAGGAGCTCTTAGCATGGAAATTCCCTCCATTAATACAGATTGCAAGAGAATTTCCTGAAGTAAATAAAGAATAGCTGATTTGCTCAGAATTAAAGAGCTTGCAGGTATCAGAAGAAAGTTGTAAACTCAGCCCTTGTTGTGTTTTTTTTTTTTTTTAAATTTAGGGTGTGTTTGTCTATGTGTGGGAGGGTTGTTTAATTTGTGATATAATTGGCATTGGGAATGCTTGATGTGATCTTCTGCCATACACATTAACAATCTACCAATGCAGGTTGGTATTTTATTGGCAAATTAAAGCCTTGTAAAGGACTTAACAGGTTTAAAAAGCTGTCTGGGAAAACTGAGACTTTAAATGATTTTCCTAGAACCACATAGTGGGAGTCAGAGACAGGATTTGAACTCAGGCTTATGACTACAAAATTGGTTCTGTATCTACTATGTCAAGGATGCAGTGCTTTAATTTCCATTATTTGTATTCTTTATGTTCATTCTATTGCCAGTTGTAGATTTTTGGATTGTCATTAAGGCAATAGAGGAGAGCTAGAAATTGTATTATGAGCAACACCTCTTGACAGCTCAGTATATAATCTTTTGGGTAACTAATTCTTAAGTACTCAGAAATGCCAATTTTTTTTTTCTTGGTCTGATTTAAGATATGTATTGGACTAGATGTCTTCTTTAAAAGACCTAAATATGGCTAGATAACTTACTTCAAACTCACCCCTTGAACACAGTGAATTTATTCTAGGTCCCTAGAAAGTATTCAAGAGCAAACTCATCTCATCAGCATTCATCTACTCTAATGTAGCAAAGAGGAATTTGCCAAGAAAGGTGAGCAAAAGTTCCTCAGATAAATTGTGAACTCTTCCTCTTTCTCTCTGATGATGATCTTCAGGAAAATCTACAATATCCTGAGTCAAGCAATTAGCACCTGGCACTTCCTGCAATTCATTACCTTTAGTAGAAGGGAAAATTAAACAGACAAACTAAAACTACTCCTGACCTAAGCAGTGTCTTGCTTCACGTTGTATATCATTTATTCTAAGCATTTTGTCTAAGAATGACCATAGTCCTTAAAGAAATTAGGCTGCCATCTTATGGTAGCCTCTAATAGCCAGTCAACTGAGTTTTTAAAAATCATTTACAATTAATAGTGGTTTTTTTTTTGCAACTAAATTAACTATGAATTTTTCTGCCAGTGTTAGAAATGAGAGCCAGCTTTGGTTGTGAAGGCATAAGGTTTTTATTTAATTGCTATTTAGTAGTATATAATTTTATATAGTTATACATAATATTATATATCACTATATGTAATGACACATACATATCATATAAGTATAATGATAAATATAGATGCTATACTTACCATTACTGGTACCACTAGTTCTAAAAGAGATTTCTGAACTATTTTCCAGCAAGTCATCTATGCCACTTACTACCTGTAGGACTTTGGACAAGCCATTCACCATCTTTATACTACATTTCTTTATCTGTAAAATGGGGAGACTGGATGAGCTGAAATTTAAAAACCTTTCTAGCTCCAAATCGATGCTCTTATGTTTTAGTCTCCCTGTTATTGCAAACAACTGGAAATCCTTTCCAAAGTTTGGAATTTGTATGCTTAAACCATGAGTGTTATATGGGAGTAGAAGGTACTTTAAATTAGGTAGAGACCAATAGCCTCATAGTGTGTGTGTGTGTGTGTGTGTGTGTGTGTGTGTGTGTGTGTGTGTGTGTGTCTGTGCCTATGCCTGTGCCAGGGATGTACCTTGTACCCAGTAAGGCTAGCAGCAGTTCCAACACCCTCAAGGCCCTTTAAAAAGAAATATTATTTAATGCTGGATGAGGCTAGAAATAGCAGGAGAAAGGCTCAGCTCTTAAGCACTGCAAAGCATTTAAGCAAAAAATGGCACTAGTTCTCACTTTGAAGGCTTTTTGGTTCATTTCCTTATCAGTGTATCTTTCTTATTTTAAAAGTATTTAGGATATGATCTGACAATGTATACACTTTGGAAGATTATTAATAAGTACAATATCAGCAGCTCTCATACACAGATCCAGTAATACTGGCCTTGATAATCCTTGCACAGGACCCCATCTCCTACATTCCCATGCATTTTTTACTGATTTTTTGCTGTCTTCCATGATTGGAATTCTCTTACTCCTTATCTCTACTGTGACATTTTAAAAGTTTGAGACCTAATTTCTGAAGTTAATCATTTTAATATTTATTAATAATGCTAATATTTTAATAAAAGAGGTCAGAGACACTCATGGCAGTTGGGTCAAGATTTATATGGCCTTGGAAAAATGGGTGTTCCAGAGCTTACTCTGAATTGGTTAACTCTGATTGGCTAACTAATGAGAGGATGAATATTATAATGAGGGCTGGACTAATTCCAATGTACTTTGATTATGTCATTTACTTGGTAATCTAATCAAAGAATTTATCCCTACCCAAACTTGAGGCAGAACACAATGGAAATAAATTCCTTATAAGGATTGGTGGGGTCTGACCAACACTGAGGAGAGTTAATTTATAGACTGAACTTTGAAATGAAGACAAGAGAAAAAAGGAGAATTTTATATCTCCCCAAATTATTGGTGATCGATAATCATTTCTCTCACTATTTCCTGGTTTCCCTGGGTTCTTTCAAGTCCTAGCTAAGATAGCTTTATCTTATATAAAAGCCTCTCCCAAAGGTCCATAATTCTAATGTCTTCCTTCTGTTGATTATCTTCAATTTATCCTGAATATATCTTGTTTGCACATAGTTGCTTGCTGTAAGCTTCTTGAGATAAGGAATTAAACTCTGCCTTTCTTTGAATCCCTAAAGCTTAGTATAGTACTTGAAAGATGGTAAATGTTTAATAAATGTTTATTTATTGACTGATTCTGGCCCCACTCAGATTCACCACAGGGGGGGAAAAATTATAAAAGATGGACCTCTGGACTGGAGAATGGGAGAGTTATAGTGAGAAATGCAGGTGATGAAAAAACAACAGCTTTTGAGATTAACACATTAAAAATAAATAAAAGTTTATTGAATTAACTTGGTGACTATAAGACCTGAATAGGAGGACAGCTTGGGATGGTCCAATGGCTGGAATGGTTTTGGAGGCTAGCATTCTATTGGAGCAAGGAAGAGAATTATAATTGATTCCTAAACCTCGTTGACATCTAGCAAAATTCTGGCTTTTACATGTTAACTCTGGCTCTTAATGTTCCTATAGAAAGCTCAAAATAAATCATTCTCTGTTGTAGAAAATCCAAAATAAATCTTTCGCTGTTTTGTTTGGCAAAAGGAGTTAGCAGGCAACTCTTGAATGACTAGTAGGACTCACATGATACATACCAATGCTTTTTCAGAGATTTATGAGGTATTTTTTTCAATAGACCAGTTTCATTTAAAAGATACATCTTTCCTAGAGGACTCATTAATTCAGGTCTCACTATAGTACAGTGTACATGGTGGCTTTACCATAAATACTTTTGGTTATATCTGGAAGGAATTATCTCTCCTAGAATTAGAATTTGGAAATTGTAGAAATCTAGTTAGACATTTTCACTCATCAATCCTGGATCAGAGACACTTTTGGCATAAAAGTTCCATATTTCTCTTGGCTCAAGCCTGTACCTAGAAATCAGAGGTGAAAAACTGTCTCTTATCTGAAGAGTCTACGTTTAGACTGGTACCAAGACTATACTTGCAGATATGATGGTCATAATATATCTAAGGATATATTATTAATAAGGAAAAGTGGAAATAAAAACTTTTAATTTATCTTTCATATCAAATGGATAATAAAATCCCCAATTCTCATAAAGCTCCATGACATATAATTCCCAGCATTTTCTTTGGTCTCAGGCATAAATGTTTCTCTGGCTGGGACTTTCCTTCAATCGTTTCAATTCCTGCTAACTCTGATGCTTTCAGGAAGCTGTGGATAAAATGGTGCAATGGATAAAGTACCACATTTGGAGTTAAGAAGTCCTGAATTCTGTGACTTCAGACACGTGAGTTGTGTGATCCTGAGCAAGTCACTTAACTCTGTTAACCTCAGTTTCCTTATCTGTAAAATGAGCTGGAGAAGGAAATGGCAAACCCTTCTAGCATCTCTTCCAAGAAAACCCCAAATGGGATTATACACATAGTTGGATACAAATTAAAACAATTGAATAATTTTCAGATGACAGTTCCTTGAATTGTAATTCCTAGGGGAATCTTACTCAATATGATGGGATATCATCTTTTATTGAGGCAGTATTGACACATGATACTCTCTCAAGCATTAAATAATCTGCTATTTTTCTGAGGTATGTGTAATTATTCTTATTATCTGGATTTGGGTCACAACAGTTTTCTGCCAAGCTCATTGTTTTAAGAACAAGATGCTAAAAAAAAAAAAAAAATCGAAGACACCTAAAAATCTTAGTGAAGAATTCTGGACATAAATTCTAAGCTCAACCTTCCTGTTACTAAGTTACTAAATGGCTCCAAAAATCAGTTTTCTTATCTTAAAAGTAGAGATAATAAGAATACCTACTTCATAGGGTTGTTGTGAAGACCAGATGAAAGTGATCTGCACAAATTAAAAAAAAAATGGCTCTATGTAAGGAAAAGGTTAGTTATTCCTATTCCTAGTTATTAATACTATTTCTGTAAAGGTTTCTCTTTTACTTTTCTCCTAAATGCAGAAACACAGGTTATATTCATTCATCCCTCAGTCAGAACATGATTCCTTTGCATTGAGATAGATGGGAAATCAGTAATTCTCCAGTTTTCACATAAAGTGACGATTAACTGTGCTGTCTTTCCTACTTCCAGTGTTGGGAATAGTGTTTACTGCAGAAAAGCATATTCCCAGAAATATAATATAAAGGTTTTTTTTTCCCCATGTATGGTAAAAGCACAAGGAAGAGTATGAAAGGAGTGGGTACAAGTTGGTAGCAGGTGGGAAGGGAATTAGTAATATTGGTATAAAGTATACAGTCTAATGGAGGAAGGGATGGCATTTCAAAATATAATCTGACTGTGGGTACAGCTGTTCTAAGGGAGGGGGACCAAGCTATCCTTCAAAGCATGCAATTAGTATCTCCAGCAGTTGTTGGAGAATGCAGGTCTGGGAAGAAAATGGAAATAGGACCCCTGGAGTGGTCAACTAAGGACTGAGGAAAAAGCAGTCCTGAATTACATGGCACAAGCCAGCGGAGGAGGAACAGCAAGATTCAGGAAGATAGTGGTTTCTAGGTTACCACAGGGAGGAAGTATGACTCTCTCCATGGGGGAAAGTTCCAGCTGCTATACCCTCGTTATGGCTCTGACTACTCCTGACTGTTTGGGGCCTATAATCTTGTGTGAGGATAGAATATCTTTGTCAGGGATGATGAACACCCTACTTAATTCTCATTTTACTCTATGTAAACCATACATTTAAATCATCTAAGGCTGTGTACAACCTGTGTCCTTAACCATCTAAAATTAGCATACTTTGGGGCCCAACTAAATTTAACTATACTGTGTAATTAAGCTAAGCATATTTCCTCAGTCTTACCAAGTAAAAGTTTTTGTCTATGTATGCTTGAACTGGGAAAACTTTTGACACAAAAGCAAAATTCTTTCCATTCTTTCAAACGTTTACAAATATTGGGTCTCCATACTATAAATATTATATATTATATATATATATATATATATATATATATATATATATATATATATATATATATATATATATATATATATATATAGCATATGCTATAGTATAATACATATACTATAAGATAATTCAAATGTAAAGCAAGAAAAAATTAAGCAAGAAAATGCTTATATAAAATCTATGGCTAAAATTTCCTACTTACTGTCATGTTGATTAGACATTTAGAAAGTTTTTCTAAGGTAAGTAAAACATTTCTAGATTTGAAATTAGAGAATTAGAACTAAGAATCTAACCATCTCATTTTACAAGTGAGAAAACCCTTAAAGATTTAAGTGACTTATTCAAGATCATGCAGCATAATGCCAGAACTAGAATTTGAATCTACATTCTCTCACTCCAAATACCACATTATTTCATGCATTTAGTGAATAAATAAATTCAGTTTGGGTAACACATTTTCATGGACACAATTTAAATAATGTAGATTTTGACATTAGTATTATAGATAAGATTCAGATTGTAAAAATCATATAATGTGGAGCCAAGGAAGAGATGTTCCATGAACCTGGTGTGTTTCATTGTACAACACTAATATTTTAGGGAAACTCTAGAGATTGTTGGAAAAGGTAACTTTCTGAAAAAATGCAGTGGGAAAATACAATACAGGCCTGGAAAACAAAGCCCTGCCTTAGAGCCCTTCCTTTGATATCTTTATCTATCACAAAGGGATTGCCACCAAATAAATGTGTTTTCTCTTTTTTTCTTGCCATAGCAGCTTATGAAAACTGCCTACTAATAAGGTTGCAGTCTGCTTTAGTGAAGTGAGTACCCCGCCAATGAAACTAGGAATACTTGTAGTGTTGTTTGCCCCACTTTGTCTGACTCTTGGTGACATCATTTGGGTTCACAAGCCCAGTTCACACAACTAATAAATGTCTGAGGCAAGATGTGAAGTCAGGAATATATCTTCCTGATTCCAGGTGCAGTAATCTATCCACTATGCTACCTAGCTGCTCATCTTGTGGTAGTAAACGATTGTTATTGTTATCATAAGTATATATATATATATATATATATATATATAAAATAAAAAAGAATGTATAAAGTGTGTATGTATGTATGTCATTATCTATTCTTTCTCTTTGCTTTTTCTTTTTTGCTTTTCATTCCAGTGAAAAAATGAATGGAGTTCAGGTTAGGAGAGAAGATAATTTGGGATAAATTGGGATACATTGAAGTTTCTAATCTTTTAAATTCACTTACCTAGCATGCTGATTTTCATGGCATATTGTGCATTCTCCAAAGCCATAGGTAAAATGGTAATGGAGGCCATATTTGGCTTTGTGCCCCTCTTCATTTTTTTTTCTAAATCCCCTTTCTATTTCTGTTCATTTTATAGGATCAATAGGAAGAGGGTTTGTTAGAAATTATCTAGCCTCATGTTAGAGGTTCAAATGAAGCTGACAATCAGTTTATCAGTCATGCTAAGTAATTACTAAATTCTAGGTACTGAGCTCTGTCTTATGGTGGCAGTTCCCACTTCATACTCAGATCTTTAGGCTACATGTTTAATACTCTCCACTATGTTACATTGCCTTCTTGCCTCTCAAATAATCATAATTCTGCTTTCTCGCTTTCAAGCTATCCTACTTCATCTATTATGGTCTTAATTCAATATTTTTCCTCTTTCCTCCAGGTCCCAATAAAAGCTCATTTCCAGGATGCTAAATATTGGCAAAGCATTGATCAGATTAAAATAATTCACACTAAGGTATAAATGAGGGTTAACCAGCCTGGGGAACATTTACATTTTAAGAGAGGAGTTAGTTAATTCCCATAATTTCTAATTGGTTCTATATGTATGCAGTGAGGAGAGGATCATATTTCCCCTTTTACCTAACCTACAGGGGAAATAAAATGCACCGTAATCATCTCTGCAGCTGTACATCCATCCTCTCTAGGCTATTGCAAGAGACTCAGTGAAAACAAAGAGTCATCTGAAAAATCTTGAAAAATTGAGTCATGAATATTCACAAACTATAATAATGAATCCTTGGATTTAGAGTGCCTCCTTTATAGGTTTTACATAACATGAGCTCATTCAATCATTATAACAGCACTGTAAGGCAGGAAGCTTAAGGATTATTATTCTCTAAATGAAAAAATAAAGTAAAATGACTTGGCTATAATCATGCAGCTTTTTAGTGACATAGTCAGGGTGAGAATCTAGGTTCTTAGTTCTTAGATTACTATTCTTTCCACCAGTGCTTTTGAAATAGTTATTAATTTCTTGGATTTATCCTAATAGAGTCTTCACTGTACTCCCTCCTCTTTTAGGGATCTTTGGAGGAAAAAAAGGGCATGAGTCAACGAGTTCAAGTGTTGATTGAAAGAGGGAGAGAAAGAAGTTGCATAATTTCTGACTAGGACAGATGGGAAATTCGTGGACAGAGTGGTATAAGGAAGGTAAGATGGCAAGAGACCATCCACATCTGGGCTGCTTTTCTTACCTGTTCTCTGCTTCTCCTAGAGCAAGGTACCAACCAGGAAGTGATGGGTGTAATTCTATATCATTCTGGCAATGAATAGCAACTCAGGAAGCAGGCAAAAAGGACTGAACATTGTTGATTCTGACAGAAATGTGAATAAAAAATTCTTGAGCTGAATTCTGCTCCTGAGCAGATATTTAGGATGTGAACATTAATGCCCCCAAGAGGCCATGAGTTGAATAGGATTCAGTAATTGCTTTTTATAGCATGATCCTTCTCTATTCTCTTATTAGAAGAAGGAAAGCAACCAGTAGGGCTAAAATAACTGAACTGTGTCTTTCCAAATTTCTTCTGTTCAGAGTTATTGGTAGAGCATGAGTATCTTGAATTGTCCTACAACTTCCAGGTTCCTATAATTTTTTTACAATGAATACATTAAAATGACTAGAGGAGGAGCTATGATCTTGGGGAAATCATGGCAACACGGATATGTGTGTGTGTGTGTGTGTGTGTGTGTGTGTGTGTATATATATATATATACACACATATACATGTAAACTTTTAGTTTATTCCTTTTATTTGTCATGTCTGAGCATGCCTTGTGATTTTGTGTTAATTCTGTTTAAAAAAATAAATAAACAAACCACTAAAAAAAACCTGTATAGAATTAATCTTGGCTGTTGTGGTATATGTAGGTGGCCAACATTATTAGCCAGAGTACATGACCAGGGCTCAGAGACAAATAGCAATCAGGGAAGAAGAATTCTGTAGCATATAAAGCTTCAGAGTTATTCCTGTGAAAGGAGTATATCCTCTCAAGGAAAGGTAGAATTGACATTAAAAAGTCACTTACTGTTTTAAGAATCATATATTCTCTGACACAGAGAGTTTGGCTTTTCCTTGGAATGGCATAGCTACCACAGTGTCAGACTTCCTAGTACACGTTCCTTTTGGTCAATAGGAAGGTTAGTAGCCAGCCATGCCATTTAATGGTTAAACAGATTAGATCCAGCCTATTTTGTTTCTGGTCCTGGAGAAATAATGCTTGTTGACTAAGTGACTGTCTCTTTGTTTTCTTTTATCCAGATATCTTTTGGGAATTCCTACACAAAAATTCCACGTTAGAATTATTCTCTACCCAGGACAGGTTTAAGTTGAAAATTCAAAAAATTTTCTTATACAATGTTGGAAAATATTCCACAAAAAAAAAAGTTTTCTAGAAAAGTAATGCAGTAAAATTCAATCAGTTACCTATAATTTATATAGCACTTATTCCTGTTCAGCCCCATATGCAAAACACATCTCTAGGTCATAGCATGATCTTGGTCAAAAGTTCTTAGTAGAGTCAGCAGCATAGAATGAAGATGGTTAGCATTTGCAAATGAGTTTAATCAGTGACAAATCATGAGGGATTTTGAATTATAGTGTTTTGAGGTGAATCATTCCTATGTTTCTAAGTTTATTAAAGGTTAAATTAAGAAAGTCAGTGAAAGATTAAAAAGTCACTCTTTAATCAGAACTATATGGTCTAAATAAGTGAAGTGGGTAAATACTTCTGAAAGTGATATAATAGATACCTAGTTTGGAAAGGAAAAATTCAGAATATTAAGATCAAACAATTGTGAGTTGTTTTTAAAATCAGAACATGCCTCTTACTGGTTAAGACAACCAAATCACCTCTTCACTTGAATCATTGAATAAAATATTATATTTTATTTCCTAAAGGGATCAAAATTGTTTTCCAAATAATTATTTTGTTCTTAGATCTCATTTTCTTATTTTTCTTTCCTTGGTCTGACACTTATTCAATAAATTGAATAATAAATCAAGAATTATTTCCATTGTTAATGCAAATGCTTTCCATGGGCTGTTCCATGTTATAATGATTTATAATGATTGATTATGTATGAAATGTAAGATTTGTGATATTGAGCATATATATTTTCTATTTTAAGATTTACCTGAGAACATTTCTTATGATTCTGTGACTGCAAGATTTGTGTGTATTTATATTTCTAGACAAGTTGGTATTTTTCCCGTGGACTTATCAGGGAAGAAAAAGAATAAGAAAATTTGTTTTGGCACTTTTCTCTATATACATTTTAAATGATTTTTAGAGCCAGAGTTTTAAACCAGTTATCAGTATTATTGAGTAGGATAGGAAATTGATGTGGGAATGAAGGCAACTTAAGATGTGGCCCTGGATGCTCAGCTTACTACCTGGGATCTCAGGAAAATCACCTTATTCTCTAAGCTTTTCTTCATTCTCAAAATGGAGATGCCTCCTATTTGTACCTCACAGAGTTATCATGAACATAAAATAAGCTGAAGAATGTGAAATTTTCTCCCCACTCCAATCCATCCTCTATTCAGCTATTAAAATGATTTTCCTAAAATGCAGGTCCAATTATGTTACTCTATTACTCAAAAACTCCAGTGACTTCCTCTTGCCATCAGGAGCAAATATAAAATGCTATCATTCAAAACCCTTCATATCTCACCTTTCCAGACTTTTTTTTACTTTATTTCCCAAAATTTACTATTTCATTCAGTGACATTGACCTCCTAACTATTCCACAAACAAGATCCACTTCTTGGCTTTGGACATTTTCTTTTACTATCCCCTATACCTGGAATGTTCTCCCTCCTGAGCTCTCTGGCTTCCTTTAAAGTTCCAACTAAAATCCCACCTTCTACAGGAAACCTTCCCTAACCTCTCTTCATTTCAGTGCCTTCATTCTTTTAGTGTGCTTTCTAGAGGCCCCAAGTTGGGTACCATCTGGACTAGCTCTCTGGAGGATCTCAGGACCATCCCAAGTCCTTGGTCTTAGTGGAAGAGTAATGAAGCAGGAGACTCATGAAGAAGATATGGAGTCTGAGGATGGGCAAAAATGTAGTCCATTTATTTCAAGTCCTCTCAGCCCCTAAATACCTAAGTACAATTACATCATCACAGCACACTGAGCAAGTGCCAACTATAGTACCATTAAATCACCATAACACACTGTACAAATGTTAACTATAAGCATCCTGCTATTGATTTACAAATGCCTCTTTACTGTAAGTATCCCTTGCATTTAAATAGAACACAGGTGGTCACACATCCCTTGACTTCTCAGGAAGGGTGAGAGGCACCAAAGGGAGATGAGGAGCTGAACCAGACATTGTCAGCAGGTTCCTTCTGGGCTGAAGGGTTTTATACCTCACCCAGAGTTCCTCCACTATCTGAGGCTCTCTATACCCTCTCATAATTATTCTCTACTTATCCTTTATATAGATTGCTTTATAGATCCATACACACATACATATTTATTTGCATATCTTTATGCATATCTTTAAATCACAAGGTCCTAAAGAACAAAGACTGTCTTTTGCCTCTTTTTCTTCTCCCATTGCCTACCAGTATGACTGGCACATAGTAGGTGTTTAATAAATGTTGATTGGAGTGCTGTTTATACAGAATACTCAAATGGACATATAATCTCTGATACTAGATTTCCTTGTTATGATGATCCCATGCCCATCCATCCTGTGTGACTCATGTTCATGTTTTTTTCTGCATTCACCACACAGGGTCTTCTCAGTACATTGGAAGCCTTCCTTGTTTTATTCTGACATTCTGAGGGTACCATTGGAACTCCATAGTGTTCTATTTGTCATGCTTTACCCTTAGTGCCTGTCTAATATTTTCTGCATGGTATTGATTTTAATTCTTTTGATTTTGTTTTATCATATTTTCATTGGCACATAACAGTATTTGCAGAATGTTGGACTTGAAAAGAAGGATCATTTCTATTTCATGAAAGCATCATATCAATAATAGTAGCAATAGCAACATTAATAATTTCAATCCAGATTGAGTTGCTCATGGTTTTCATTGGCTTATCAGAGTAAAACTCAAGGCAGCTTTGAGCTAATTCAGCTGTATTCAACAGAAGTCACTAGCAGAGTATAGTAATTTAGCATCCCTCATAGTGTATCACTGAAGTCATTTGCAAATGTTAACTATCTTCATAGTATGTCACTGACTTTACTGAGAATTTTTAACCAGGGTCATATTCAGTATCAATCATCTCCCACAAGGCTGTGCACATACCAAATGTTCAATAAATACAAGGTGATTTATTGATTGTTGTGAAATTAGCCTCCCATGAAAGCTTTTTAAATAAATCATTCTAAAGTTTTCTGAAGGAGAAAAAACTTTTGATTTACATTTCAAACTTGTCCTAGTTAGAGAGAAATTCTAACTCATCTTTAACGATCACATTCAATTTTTGCATGTGGGAATTTCAATAACAGTCTAGGTAAAAGAAAAAATGTAGTCAAATATTTGTTAAGCACTTATGCTGTGCCAGGCATTGGGTTAAACTTGGGATTCAAAGAAAAAGAAAATAAAATTTCTGCCCTCAAGGAACTCTTGTTCCAATGGGGAAGAAGGTAGACAACATTCAAACAGCTATGCACAAACAAAATCTATCTCTATTTTTATTATCTCTACCATCTTGGTTATCTCTGTCTCTATCTCTGCTTCTGCATCTAAATCTCTTTCTTTGTCTCTTTCTTTCTCTACTCCCACCTCCTTTCCTAACTATATCATTATCTCATTCATTAAACTTCAGAGGCTCCCTATTTTCCCTAGGATAAAATATGAAATCCTCTATGTTTCTTTTAAAACCCTTTATGACCTGATAGATAATTTTGATTATATTAAGCTAAATTTTTTTTGTACCCACAAAACTAATGCAGACAAGATTAGAAGGGAATCAGTAAATTGGGGGAATTTTTTTTTACATTTAAGGGTTCTGATAAAGGCCTCATTTCTAAAATAGAGAGAGAATTAACTCAAATTTATAAGAATTCAAGCCATTCTTCAATTGACAAATGGTCAAAGAATATGAACAGACTATTTTCAGGTGAAAAAATTAAAACCATATCTAATCATATGAAAAGGGGCTCTAAATCATTATTGATCAAACATATGCAAATTAAGACAACTCTGAGATATTACTACATACCTCTAAGATTGGCTAAAATGATACAAAAAGATAATGAAGAATGTTGGAGTAGATGTGGGAAAATTGGGACACTGATACATTGTTGGTGGAACTGTGAATGGATCCAACCATTTTGGATAGCAATTTGGAATTATGCCCGAAGATCTATCAAACTGTGCATACTCTGATCCAGTAGTGTTTTTCCTGTGCCTTCATCCCAAAGAGATCATAAAAAAAGAGAAAAGGACCCACATGTGCAAAAATATTTGTAGCAGTCCTTTTTGTAGTGGCAAGAACTTGGAAACTACGTGGATGCCCATCAATTGGAGAATGGCTGAATAAATTATGGTATGTGAATGTTATGGAATATTATTGTTCTATAAGGAACGATCAGCAGGATGGTTTTAGAAAGGTCTGGGGAGACTTACATGAACTGATGCTAAGTGAAATGAACAGAAGCAGGAGATATTATACAATGGCAACAAGAAGATTATGTGATGATCAATTCTGCTGGATGTGGTTCTTTTCAACAATGATTCAGACCAGTTCCAAAGATCTTGTGATGAAGAGAACCATCTACACTTGGAAAGGACTATGGGAACTGAGTGTGGACTACAACATAGCATTTCCCATCTTTTTGATGTTGTTTACTTTCATTTTGTTTTCTTTCTCATTTTTTTCCTTTTTGATATGATTTTTCTTGTGCAGCAAGATAATTGTATAAATATGTATAAATCCATATATTGTATTTAACATATATTTTAATGTGTTTAACATATATTGGATCACTTGCTATCTCGGTGAGGGATGGGAGAAAGGAGGGGAAAATTTGGAACGCAAGGTTTTACAAGGGTCAGTTTTGGAAAATTATCCATGAATATGTTTTGAAAATAAAAAGTGTTAATAAAACAAAATTTATTCTAAAAAAAAAAAAAAAACAAATGGTGAAATGAATGATGATTCTAAAAGAGATGTATAGGAATGTAAAAGGCAGGAACTCTGAAAAGGTGTACTTAAATTTAGGACAGCAGGGTATTGATAGTTAAATACCTACTCAATGTGAGATAATGGTTCTCTAAACACATGATGTAAGCAATCTAGTTGACATATACTTAGGGTAATATGGGGTTGCTCATGTTCAGTGGGAGGTAGTGACTGCAATTGTATGGCATATTTAAAGGCAGTCTCAGACTCAGAATGCTCTCTTAGCAGCAGCTCTCTCTCCAACCACAGTTCTCAGCCACAAGAGAAGATGCTAGACTCCATCTTTGACCAGCCATGTGGCTCTCCTGCATCCTTTACTCCTCCACTAAGATTTTCAGGCTGATCCTGAGGTCCTCCAGAAAGCTAGTCTGGATTTTACAGAGGAATGTAGTAATGCATTAAAATAATTATAACTCTCATCCCATTTTTGTCTGAGTCCATTGTAGCTACTTTTTTGGTACTTTAGAGGTTTTCATGAGTGGTTGATTTCTCAATAATACCAGATGCAGTAATCTTTTATTCAGTTCATTTTAACTTGCTTGAGGCAAGACAAAGGCTTATCAAGGATCATTGGAAGGGGAACAACAAGGGAAGAGGTGACAAGTTTATTTCTGGATCATAATCATTGGAGAGACAATGCTATACCTGAATTTCTAGAAGGGACAGCATAAAGTGGATCCATTCAGCAGAAAGGAGAGTAAGGGTCTCATATGAGATGATGTACAAACCATAGCAGAAGCATGATAAGAGTTATGTGAAGGTACAAGAAGAAATTCTCCTGATCTACTATGCAGTTTAGACTAGAGGCTTTCCCCTCTTCTGAGTCTGACACAGTACTCCTTTGCTTTATCTCACAGAAAAATGTTACTTAGGAATGTGGCAGACTTAGGTACAAACTTATCTGATCAGTTCTCCATCTCTGATATCACAAGTTTGGAAGTGTAAGGATTCATTAGGGGAATTTTCCAACATGGAAAATTTCAGATATAGATGAAAGAGTTCCAGAAAAAGGAGAAAGGAAAGGATAGGAAGACAGAGGAAGTAGATATGTAGCACAGAAAGAGACTATCATAAGAAAGGCTTTGAGATGCCCCGATATTTAATCTAACCCAGTCAAATCCATACTTCAACCTTTTCACCCTAAAAAAAGAGGTAAAGCAAAGACTAAAGCTTTGGAACAAGTAGACGTTCTCTGAAAATTAGAAAAATCGAAAATTGAATTGTGATATAATTGGACTACAATTTGAAATAACTGCCATCTGCCAATTCAATCTTCTTTTATGTTTGCACATTTCATATGCTTTGGTTTTGAAGGATTGGTTGTCTGAAAAAGTTATTTGTTCTCTTTCATAGCCAAAACTATCTTCTGTGCAGAAAGGTCTGTCATTTTGTATATTGACAAATGGAACCTGTCCAGTTGCAAATACGGGCTTGATTCAAGACTGTTTAGTCTGGCAAGGTGATTATGTCAGTATAGGGAGGGCCCTGGCCCTGCATTAAGGAAATTCATTTAATCAATTCAGATTTACAACTATAATACAAAATAAAATCTAAGAGAATTTGGGTAGAATCACTCTATGCTTCTGAGGTGAGATTGGAGATGGGTCTTCCTGATTCCTAGATCAGCTCTTTTTTTCTTATTGACCATGACTGTGTCATTAACCAACACTTCTCTCACAGGGATCCTGATATAAATTAGTATTATACTAAGGCATTAAAGTTAGAAAAGGCACAATTGATTGAGGGGATGAAAGAGATAGCAAAACTATTTGCTCTCTATCAGAAATAAAGGTCTGACATAGGTCAGAATAATTCTGGAAGATTGATATTATTAGGAGCTTCATTTTACAATTCAGGAAACTGAAGCAAATAGAGGTTAACTTGCCCAGGGTCACATAGCTATTAAATATCTAAAGTCAGATTTGAATTCAAATTTTCCTCATCTTTCTTCATTTCTCTGAATCTACTAATTTTTCTCTGATGCTTTCACTTGATTTTCAAATATTTTTTCTTTCTCTCATGTTTAATTCCTTTCTGAGAGCTGATATAGCATGAAACAATGGTAAACTTTGTATTTGGAAGCAGATGACCAATTCAGTGGATGTTAAAAATAACTTGCATTTTTATATCACCTTTTATGTGCTAGGTGCTATCCTAAACACTTTTAAATTATTAGTTAATTTGATCCTCAGAATAACTGGGAATTTGGGACTATTAATAGCCCCATTTTACAAATAAGGAAACATACAGAGGTAAGTGACATGTCCAGAATCACACAGTTAAGTGTCTAAGCCCATATTTGAACTAAAATCTTCCTGATTCCTCACTTAATACTCTCCACTTTGGATAGTATATAGAAGTCCTATCTTATTACATGCTCCCTCAGGAAAAAAAAATATTAAGCATGACATGCTGCCTTTCTGATGCAAAATTTAAATAAATTGAGATGGTGTTTTTTTAAATAACATAAACAGCTTCTTTTAAATTATAGCTTTTTATTTACAAGAAATATATAGACCAATACATGTTAAATATGTTGAAGTATGTGTGCATAAACAGCTTTTGAATGTTATCAGAGCCTTATCCCCTAATAGATATGAATTAGAAGTGAAGACATTTTCTGCTCTTGAAATAAATTCCTTAAAGACCAAACTCATTGCTTCATGTGGAAGGTCTAAAACTTGTAGAAATCCATAGGAAATCATCTAAATTACAAACAAACAAAAACCCCAAAAAACCTTTGATGGGAAAAACAGAACTAACCTATAAACCAATGCTAAAAAATTGAAAGTTGATGCTAGATATCTGAAAATAAAATTCTGGAAGGCTAAAAAGCATTTTGTAAAGATTGTGAAAACAGCATTCCTACATCTCCCTTCCACAGTAATTTATAGCAGGGTTTGAAACAACTGAAAGGGAAAAGTACACAGGTTTATATATCTGAGTTTCAAATAGCATGTAAAAATTTGTATTAAAAAGGATAATAAACTTTAGATTTTTATCTAGACAATCAGGAATACCAACTATGTTTGTTATTTGGGTCATGTGCTCAGGGAAAAAATGGGGAATCTGCAGCAAACTGTTTTTAATCTACTATTGCCAAGAATTCAACATCACACAGTCAGGAATAGTCTCCCACCTAGTGCTTCCAACAGAATCACAGAATGTCAGAGTTAGAAGTGAGCACTGAGGATGTTTATCCCCTCAACAACAGAGCTGACATCCAGTCCCTGCTTGAAAATCTCAGGCTCCCACAACTTCCCCAGGCAGCCCATTCGACCTTGTGACAATTCTCATGCTTGGGGAAATTCTTTCCTTAAAGCAAGGGGAAACTTGTCACTCTTCAGCTTCTATCCAATGTTTCTAGGAGTGTCTTCTGGGCCATTTGTCACCATTGACTGATGCTAATAAGAAACTAGCATTATAAAGTAAACAGAGGACTTTTTCCCCCTCAATAAACATATACATCAATCAATAGACTGACAAATTGATTACAGGAAATATCATGTGTGGAGAAGGGATAGGGACCACATTAAGCTCAAAAATAATCCAAGGATTATTTTGAGATAGCAGCACTAGTCATAAAGAAATTGGGGTAAAAAGGACTCTGCTATCAGTATAATGAATACATGAAGTGACAGTTTTGGAGTTTTTTGTTTATTATGTTTAAGAAGGCTCTAGCAGCTGCAAACAAGAACTGACCACAATTCTGATACATAATAATAGTGTGCATAAACATATATATGTGTGGATGCATGTATATATGCATACATGTCTGTGCACATTTGTGTACAATACATGTGTGACATACACGAATACTCATATATTATATACATACGTATACCTTATGCTTATCTATATATGTATATATGTGTATGTGTGCATATATATGTTTATATGTATATATATGCTTTTCAGCTTTACAAAAGAAAGTTTTTTTTTTTTTTCAATAACATTGAAGTATGTAGTGTAAGTATGGGTCAGCTAGGTGGTACGATGGATAGAATGAATTTTCTTCATGAATTCAAATCTGACCTTATTAACTATGTGACTCTGGGCAAATCACTTAATCCATTTTGCCTCAGTTTCCTCATCCGTAAAGTGATTTGGAGAAGGAAATGGCAAACAACTCCAGGATCTCTGCCATGAGAAGTTCAAATGGAGTCACCAAGAGTCAGACATTAAGTCAAAAATGACTAAACAATAAAGCGCAAGAATTACTCCCATTTTACAGATGAAGAAAGTGAGACTTGGATAGAGAAAATGACTCATCCAAGCTCACACACCTAGTATATATGAGAGTAAGGTTTTTATCCAGGGGTGTGCTGAAGTCAGATTGTGTTAAATTTTCCAGTATAAGTATTTATACCTGGGAAATTGGACAACGCTCAATTAGGGCTTGATTTGTTTTTTAATTATGTGAATTTAATAAAGTTATGGAGAAAATGTTTAAAAATGCAGATTGAACTATAAGTCCTCTTTACATTTTCTTTATCAGAGAGCTGTGTGTTAAACATTTACCAGCACACTCCAGCTCCTATTGCAGGCTCAGTGACTGGAGGGGAAGTTCACTGCCTGTTATACTTCCTCTCACTTTCTGAATGACTTTCTTACTCACAGTTCTGTGATGCCTCAGATATTTTCCCAAAATTGTACTTTTTTTTTTTTTTTTTTTTTTTTTTTTTTTTTTTTGGTGAAGGCCAAAAATTTTTATTCTCTTGGGAATTCCCTGAAGCTAGGAAGTCAACATGAAAAAACAGAATTTTCTTAGCAAGCCAGAAGTTGTCTACTTCTCTTAAAATAATTTGTGGTGAAAGGCCTTCTGGGGAGGAAGACAATTACATATAGACAGGAATAAAAATGAGTATTTGATATACTGAAGTGCCCCACATCCTGCTGCTATACAGCTTCTGTGGGAGGGTGAAGAGCAGAGTGCAGGGGTGAGTCTTAGTGTCATTGAATGCTGTGAACAACAACAACAAAAAAAAATGCTAAATGCTGCAAATGATAATCATGCTACCCCTTTCTTGAAGATCAATTACCAAGGGATAATCCTGCTCATATTCATTTTTCTATTCTACCGGAGCTGTGTCCTTGGTTTCTTAATATCTTTCTTGCTGAGAAAATTTTCTTTCTTTCTTTCCATTTCCGTCTTTCCATCATTACCAACTTTTCTCACATTTTCATGTATGCTTGTTGGAATTATCATTCTTATTTCTATGAGCTGGACTTTGGTAACTGTCCTTGGTGCTCTAATGGCTTAGTCTATAAGAGATTTTTAACATTTAATTAAATTGAGGTAAAACAGTTCTCTCTGTTTCTGGAGATAGAAATAGGTCATCTGGTGGTTACAGAATGAGATACTTAAGCTGCTCTTGCTCCTGCCTTCCTGCCCTCTGAATTTCCCTTTGGCATCAAAGTTCCATGCAGATTTCTAAATGTGCTGCTGTTAAAGCATTTCTCTTCTGGGTTCCTCAGGAACTGAAAATGAGCACATCCACAAAGTGATTCCTTATACTTACAGTTTAAGTTATTTGTGTTGTTATGTGCACATAAATTGCACATGAATATAAAAAAATATCTATTAATATGTAAATTATTTGTTTATGGCAGTATGAAGTACCATACAAAATGTCAGCTTTAGAGACACCAGTGCCTTTGAACTTTGTTGTTGTGGTAGAGTTGTTTTAGTCACATTTGACTTTCATTATATTTTTGTGACCTCATTTGGGGTTTTCTTGACAAAAATACTGGAGTGTTTTGCCATTTCCTTCAGGAAACTGAGGCAAACAGGGTTCAGTGACTTGCCCAGAATCATACAGCTAGTGTCTGAGGCCAGATTTGAACTCAGGAAGATGAGATTTCCTGACTCCAGGCCCAGCACTCTATCCACTGTGTCACCTAGCTGTCCCTACCTTTCAACTAGATATCCCCTATTTAGAATTCACTCCCTCTTCACCTCTGCCTCTTAGAGTCCCTATCTTCCATTAAGATGTAGCACAGGTACTATTTTCTGTAGGAAGCCTTTCCTGACTCCCCTCATTATTAGCTAGTTTCATCTCAAACTATGTTATTTGTTATTTAGTCACTTGGTATATATTTATATGTATTAATTTTATGCTATTTATATTTCATATGTAGTTATCATCTCTTTTATTACCAGGTAATCAAACATTAAGCATTTATTAAGTATCTACTTTGTGCCAGATGCCTGGTAAGCATTAGGAATACACACAGAAACAAAAGATAATCTTTACCTTTAAAGAGTTTACAGTCTAATAGGGAGAGAACAAGCAAACAAATATATACAAAGCAATTTAGATACAGGATAAATAGGAAATAACTAAGACAGGTACTGGAATTAAGAGGGTTGGGGGAAGACTTCTAGTAGAAAGTAGGATTTCAGTTGGCATTTAAAAGAAGCCAGGAAGGTTAGTAGTCAGAGCAGAGGAGGGAGAACATTTTGGATTCTATTGAAGTGGAACAACCAAAGAAAACAACCAAATAACTTAGAAATGGAGTGTTTTATTTGTAGAACAGACAAGAAGCCAGACAAGAAGTCACTAAACCAAGAGTACATGTTAAGGATTGATGTATAAAAAGATGGAAAGGTAGGTAGAAACGGTTGGGTTATGAAGGGCTTTGAATGCTAAACAGAGAATTTTGTATTTGTTCTTGGAGGCAAAAGGAAGTCACTGGAGTTTATTGAGTAGGGAGGTAATTGATCCTGTGCTTTAGGAAAATCACTTTAGTGCCTGACTGGCAGATGGATTGGAGTGGGGAGATACTTTAAGGCCAATAGACTCCCCACCAGGCTATTGCATTCAACCAGGCATGAAGTGGAAATGACCTCTTCTAAGCTGATGGCAGTATGAGAGTAGAGAAGAGGACTTATTTGAGAAATGTTGCTAAAGTGAAATCTATAGACCTTAGCAATAGATTGGATCTGGGCATTCAAAAATGAGGAGTCCAGTATAACTTGTGGGTTTCAAGCCTGAGGGAAAGGAAGGATGATGTTGCCCTTGATGAAAATGGGGAATGAAGAAGGAGAAAAGGATTTAGCAGGAAGAGATAATGAGTTTTGGACCTATTGAGTTTAAGACATCAACTAAACGTTGAATTTGAGATGTCTGAAAGATAGTTGAAAAAGTTAGATTGGAGATCAGCAAGAGAGATAGGGACAGAAAAGAAAGATTTAAGAATCATCAGCATGGGATAGTAAATCCATTAGAAGGAAAACTCCTTGTGAGCAGGATTTTTTCATTCTTTTTCATTTGTATCCTCAGTGTCTAGCACTGACATATAACTTGTTAGTTAATTGATTCGCTTTATTTCTCCCTCTCTCCCTTCCTTCCTTCCTTCCTTCCTTCCTTCCTTCCTTCCTTCCTTCCTTCCTTCCTTCCTTCCTTCCTTCCTTCCTTCCCTTCCTCCTTCTTTTCTCCTCTCTTTCCTCCATTCTCCCTTCCTTTCCTCCATTCTCCTTTTCTCTCTTTCTTCCTTCCTCCCCTCCATTCTCCCTTCCTTCCCAACCTCCTCCTTCCCTCCCTTTCTCCTTCCTTCCCTCACTCTCTTTTTTCAATCATTCTTCCTCCTTTCCTTCTCTCCATCTTCCCTTCCTCCCTTACTTCCATCATCCCTTCCTTTCTCTCTTCCTTCCTTCCTTCCTTCCTTCCTTCCTTCCTTCCTTCCTTCCTTCCTTCCTTCCTTCCTTCCTTCCTTCCTTCCTTCCTTCCTTCCTTCCTTCCTTCCTTCCTTCCTTCTTCCCTCCCTCCCTCCCTCTCTTCCTCCTTTTCTCCTTTCCCTTCTTTCTCTCCTTCCCTCTCTCCTTTTCTTTTCTTCTTTCCTTCCTTCCATCCATCCTTCCTTCCTTTCATCCTTCCTTCCATCCTTCCTTACTTGTCTTTCTTTCCTTCCCTCCCTCTCTCTTTCTGTTTCATTCTCCTCTACCTCCATCTCTTTCATCAGCTCCAATAGTTAATAATTCTGTTCTGGTAAGAAAAGGATCCATATGAGGGGAAAAAACAATCTAGAAACCAATAAAAATATTTAAATAGGAAAAAGCGGGCATATGAGAGAAACACATTGACTTGTCAATAAACAAGTGAACAAACATTTATTAAGCACTTTTACTACACTAAATCCTGGAAATATAAATTCAAGGATATATGAAAGATAACTCTTGCCTTCGAGGAGCTTCTATTTAATAAAGGTAGAAAATACATAAAAGTTGCTGAAGACTTTAAGGGGGCCAGGGAGAAAGTACTTTGACTAATCAGATGAAAGTACTATGATCTAGACTAGTATCATGGTATAGAGCAGAATCTTTTCAGAATTGAAGGCCACAGAAGAATGAAGTAGTAAAAAGAAAGATATTAAAATGAAGAAACATTTCTAAAACATCTACAATACAGTGAATAATTATTATGTTTTGAGGTAGAACAAACTAAAAACTCCCAATGGGAAAAAAGTGAAAGAAAATAAATTCTGCAGATTCCCCAAATAAAATGGAGCAATAGTAGGAAATTCTAGAAAGGAACTAAAGAGCTTTAAAAGAAGATATATTGATTCAAATTAGGCAAGAAATAAGAATTTTCATAGAAATAATAAATAAGAAACAATAAATAAAGATGACAATTCAGGACACTATGAAAAAAACTCTCCAAAGTAGAAATCTTTAAAAAAAAAAAAAAAAAGAATCACAGATTTGGAACTCAGAAATAAGAAGTGGAAAAATTCAGTTGGAAAAAGGATAAGGTTAAAGAACATTCAAATTCTGTACAAATCAAAGTAATTGATGTTAAATACAGGATGCACTAAGATTATTTGAGGATCATACTGAATGGGACTATTTGGATGAAGTATTTCTCAGTATTGGGACTAAATCACATGATCCTTATACTCAGAGCACCAAGATGAGGTCTTAGGCCTCAGGTTTCAGGAAGTTACATGATCCCTATTCCCAAAGCTGGGAAATCAGGCCTTGGACTCCGGATCTATGAAGGACCCTGGGAAGTCACATGATCTCTAAAAGGTCAGACAGGAAGTGACAGGAAGATACAGGAAATGATGTGACCTATGGGAAGCAGACAACATTGGTGACCATTGGTCAAGAATGGTTAAGTCCTTTTAGTCTATTCAGTGAAAAAGCTTGGGTCTTTTCCTATTTAACCAGGTGTTCTACTTCCTGCTGGTCAGGTTCCAGGGGTACATGGTGGAAGTTGGAATGGCTCCAAGGGGCCTCTCCCTGCAGGCATTAAATAAATACTTTCTCTTTGTACCTGAAGATGTCTCTGATGAGTTAATTTGGGAAAGGGGTCTAGCACCCGCCCCATAAATACATGTCTCAGGAAAAGAAAAAGATAGAATTTTAAAACCTGAATAAAATACTTTGGGAAACAACTCAAACTTCCCCCAAGTTTTGAAGCAGAGCAGAACACTTATTGATAGAGTTAATTGACCATCAACAGAGAAAAGTTATAAGCTTGAAACTATAAAATATGTAATAATTAAATTTCAGAATTTCAACTGAAAATTATAGTCATTAAGGAGAAAGGCCTTTAGCTATGAAGAAAAGTTAACCAAAGACTAATCTACATCTATAAGAAAGCTGAGAAGTGATTGTAATAACATTAGAGAAATTAAAGGTGATCAGGAAGTACATCCCAAAATCTTTTAAAACTGAGTGTAATCACCAATAAAGAAAGACAGATATTCATTAAAAAAGAAGCATTCAAATTATTATGCTAAAATAAAGCAGGGGCAAAGAAAAAGTTTAATCTACTCTTCCAAGCCAGAGAAACAAAACAAGACTAAGCAATGAAATAAATTTATAGCTTCAAGATCATGACAGGACTAGTGTGTGTGTGTGTGTGTGTGTGTGTGTGTGTGTGTGTATATATGGGGGGGTAGAATTTTAAAGTAAAGAACAAAAAAAGCTCATCAAGGAACAAAAGGACTTAAAAAGGTAAAGATTTGAGGAAAAACAAAGGTTTGGGATAAGAAAAAGAAGAACTAAATGAGTATTTTACATTATCATTCTATATGCTACATAATAAATTATCCCATAAATGAATTGGTATTTTTTTTTTTTTTTGTGGGAAGACATAACACTGAGGAAAGATTGAATATAGCAGGAGGGAAAAGACAGCTATGTATATATTCCCACCAAACCAAGATGTGATTATAAGGGATAATAATCTTTTGAGTTACACCCAGCATTGGGGTATTAAAGACTGGAGGAGAGAAAAATAGGAGCAAAAGGTCAGGGTCCAGATTTGGGCTTATAGGGTAGAAGGGGAGGCTGAAGTCTCTCTATAGAAATAAAGATTTGTCATTAAAATATGTTCTTATGAGTAAGGCGACTGAATGATACACCCTAATGGATTTTATGCAAGAGGAATAGCAAGGGTAATGTTTTCCCAGACTTTTATGAGAAGGAATATCTGGGCTCCCTAGAACTATCCCACATCTATGGTAGAACTATAGGCAGGAAGAAAGAAGAATGAACATTTTAAATAAACTCAAGGAACTTCAAACAAGACAATACAATAAGAGTAGTTAAGCAAAAACATGAGGATAAATCATGAGGGTAAGTTAATATAATTTTAGGGGAAAACATGTTGACTCAAAGGAGAAAGATCTAAGATGCCAATACGAAATGAATTACTAAAATAAAAATGAAAACATAACAAACATAATATTAAATGTGAATGGATTAAATTCCCCTATTAAAGGAAAGATAGTGGCATGATGAATTAGAAAACAGAATTCTGGAAGTTAATAGTAATTGTTTTTAAAAATTCTGTTTCCTTCTTATTTCCAAATGACATTGCTAATTTCATAAGAAAAAAAGAAATAGCTTGGTGGAGGGAGTGTATTTATTTTTGTCAATTGTGATTGCTGAAGGAAAGAAGAAATTTTTCATAGTTCTCTGTTTCAAAAAGTCAAATCGATTGACAGTTGGTTTGATGGACTTTATTAAGCCTCTGCAATGTTGACAACACCTCTATACCCTCCCCCCCGCCATGCATCACTTTACTACCTTTTAGAGATAACCTAACTAAACATTTTAAATTTTCTTTCCAAAGTCTTTTCTTGTCCTCTCTCAGTCTAAAAAGAACATCCACTTGTTTTCAAAGTCAGTGGAAGTTTTGTAGACATGAAGATATTTTAAATAAATAGCAGTTCATTTTGGTCTCTCATGTGTGTGGGAGCTCTATATAGTGTCTGGTTTTGAGATAAGAATTGGCTTGGCTGGTCATCATGCAGCTTACTGTCTTGATTCTTGTTTTTTCTAGCAAATATGCAGTGCTTCTTTGGTGAGTTTTCTATACAGTTTTTCCATTGATAATCAATAGATACTATTTATCTATATCTATATCTATATCTATATCTATATCTATATCTATATCTATATCTATATCTATATCTATATCTATATCTATATCTATATCTATATCTATAAAGTATATATCTATAAAGATATATTAATATAACTTAAAGAACTTAATATTTTGAGAGGGAAGCCGAAACAATAATAATATATACATCAAACTATTATTGTTTCACCATGCCAGGTAGGTAGATTTGGTATTTCATTATTTCATCTTCACAAGCTCCTTGAGGACAGGTTCATTGTCTCAATTATTTTTCTAACTGTCCTAGTGATTCACATACATGTCACTTTGTGGGGCTTAATAAATTTTCAAATGAATAGATGCTCACATTATTGAGAAGAAAAAGAAAACTTAGAAAGTCTGTGACTTTTCCAATGGCAAATATCTAATAAGTGAAGGAGTCAGGATTAAAAATCTCATTCCATTTCCTCCTTCTACTGTTGGCCCATATTCTCTCATTTTTGGGACTAGACCTAAGTTGTGTTAGCCCAAAGAAATATCATCTTGTCAGAATTTGGATAAGAGATTTGTGTCCTAATTAAGTTTTCTTCTAGTTGTTGTCTAATGGAGATTTTGGCTTTTATTTGACATGTTATTTGTTTTTTGAGTTTTTTTTTTTTAGAAAACATCTACATGTTTTTGAGACCAGAACTCTTTAAAGACTTAAATATTACTTACATGTAAAGTAACACATTTTAAGTCCCTTGTGCTCTCTCCATTTTGAAGGAGCATCCTAGATGGCAATCCACTTTGTTTCATTCCTAGTCTAGTTCAATGAATGTATTATGATACAGGCAAAATGCAATTGCAGAAAGAGTTTTGGACCTAGAACCAAGTTATCGGGGTATGAATTATAGCACTGAACTTATCATGAACCTCATGTGTTTCATCTACCTACTTGAAAAGGTTGTGAAGAAAGTAATTTCTAAGCAATAACTGACTTTTATGTGGTGCTTTAAATTTTTCAAAGCTCTTGATAAATCTGAAGATATAGAAATTATTGTCATCATTTTACTGAACCTCAATGAAGTAGAGTTACTATTTATGGCTATAAAGCTAGTTGATTTTAGGGTTGAAATTTGTACCAGTTTTCCCTAATTTAAGGAACTAGATGTTGGTGCTACCTTATATTTCCTTAAAGTACTATACACACATTAAAATGTTATAGAAATGTGAGTTGTTTGCCATTGCTTTAAAGAATTGGCCTTCAAACACCCATATGCATGAGATCAACTGTTCCCAGATTCCATGCCTACAGTTTGTATAAATGTATATTTATAGCCATTAACATGTATAAACTGAGTCTTAGTTTCCCACCCCCAATTGCAGTCTAAAATGTTACATATTTCAATTAGTCAGTAAGCACTTATTTAGCACTTTCTATAATCCAGGAACTGTGCTAACAAATGAAACTACAAATACAGGCTATGATAGTCCCTGCTCTCAAGTATCATATATTCTAAGAGGGGTGAGTACTGATCTAGGTATGCAAAAGACATATACAAGCTAGTTTTAGAAGGGAAAACAATAGCAGCTGTGGGTCAGTTAGGAAAGACCTCCTATAGAAAATGGTACTTTAGTTAGGTTTTGAAGGAAACCAGGAATTCCAAGAGACAAAGTCGGGAGAGGGGGGGTGGCGCAGAGAGAATCACACACATGGTGAACATCCAGTGCAAATGCATGAGCCAGAAAATGGAGCTTTTTAATATATGAGGACAATGAATAGGTCAGTAATACTAGACTGTAGAGAGCCTAGAGGGGAATGTACATAAAAATACTGGAAAAATAAGAAGGAGTCAATTTAAATGTCAGAGGAGTTTATATTTGATAGTCACTGAAGATAATATATTAGGTTGAGTAGATAATATAATCAAATCTTCACTTCAGGAAAATCACTGTGCCAGAGGATAATATGGCTAGGGAGAGATGAGACTAGAAGCCAATTAGGAGGCTATTGTAATAGTCAGAGGAAGTGCTTAGGAATATCTAAGCAAAGATGTGAGTGGAAAGAAGGGGACATTTATGAAAGAAGTTGTGTTTTTTTAGAAAGGACAAGATTTGCCACCAATATAATATTTAGCATGAGTTAAAGTGAGAAATTGGAGATTCTGGGAAAATAGTGGACTAGGTCAGAAAATTCCAAGTTCTCCTGATTTCTTCCACAAAGCAAGACAATATAGATCAGCAAAAATAAACAAGACCGAGCAGTGGCTCCATTAAAAGAGTACAGATCTTGGAATGCTATAATCAAAGAGCAAAAGTATTAGGGTAGCAGCTGAAAATATTATACTCAGCAAAATTAGGCATAATCCTGAATGAAACAGAAAATGAATATTCAATGATTTGCCAGATTTTTAGGATTTTGTTGCAAAATACCTGAAGTTAATAAAAATTTTGACAATAATTAAGAAAAATATAAGGTAAAATCAAAAACTATTTGCAAAGGACTCAATAAGGACAATTTTTTTTTACTTTTTATATGTAAAAATGTAAACCACATATCTAAGATTGTCATTAATAATTGGTAAGAAAGATGGGGGAATTATGTGATTCTCAAAAGCACACTGTATGGAAAGGCAAAAGGAGTGATTATCTTATACAAATGAGATGTGAGAGGAAGAACTGATACAGAGGAATTTATTAAGAGGTTGGCTGAGAGTTATGGAACACTACTTTCATTGGGAATGGATTAAAGGGGAAATGATACATATACACACACACATACACACATATAGCTATTAAAGTCTTCTAAATTCAGAAAGAAATTAAAAAAAAAAACAAGAGGATAGGGAGCTGGGAGAAGATAAAGGTGGGATTTTTAGAGAGTACTCTTCTCCCATCAGATATGGGTTAAAGGAAGAAAAACATATACATTTAGAAAGAAATAAACTTTTTTCCAAATTTACAAAAGAATAAAGAAAGTGATGGGATAGGATGGGGGTTATAAAAGAATGTGTAGATGCAGCAGGTAGGTGATGCAGTAAATATAGTACCAGTCCTGAATTCAGGAGGACCTAAGTTCAAATCTGATCTTAGACATTTAACATTTCCTAGCTTTATGACCCTGGGCAAGTCACTTAACCTCAATTGCCTCAGCAAAAAAAAAAAAAAAAAAAAAAAAAAAAGTGTGTAGATTAATGGAAATAGGACAAAAACAAAGAGAAAGCAACATACATATTTGGAAGAATATAAAAGTCTTCTAAATTAATATAGAAACAAGAGGGCAAGGGAATAAGATGGGGGATGGAGAGCTTAAGGGAGGAATTCTTGGAAGGCAATTTAAGCAATAGGAGAGCAAGATAAGATATAGAAGTAAAGTAGAGGAATCAGGAGGGATAGAAATAGTGTTCAGGATAGAAGCAAAACAGAGGATTGAAGCGGGATAGAAATAAAGAAAAAAAGATAGTGAGGAAAATTGAAAAGAGGAAAATAAACAACAAATAATTACGGCTTAGAATGTGAATTGGATGAATTCACCCATAAAATGAGAGAGAGTAGATTAAAAATTTGAGCGCAACAATATGTTGCTTTCAGGAAATGTTATAAAAATGAGAGATACACGTAACATAAAATGAAGATCAGGAGTAAAATTTATTATGTTTTTTAAAAGGTGTAGTAATCATGATCTCAGAAAAAGTTAAAGCTAAAATATATGTATTCAAAAGAGAGAAAATAGGTAAACTACACTATGTCAGCCATAGTAATAGTTTAGACTTTGTAAAATAACTAGACATTGTAAGATTGAAATATTGTTGTGGTGTAGAAAATAACTTAGATATATGAAGAAGATGCAATCCACTTTCAGAGGCACAAAAGGGCACATGGAAATAAGCATAGTACAATCTTATATATTTGCATATGAATGTATATATGTATTATTATAAATACATACCTGTTGCTACAAAAAACATGTATGCATATTGTAGCCTTTGGGATGGCAGGAAAGGGGAGTAAATGGAGATCTCTGAACACAAGATATAGTAGTATATAGAATTTCTTGAAATGGAAATTTTAAAAAATATTTTGAATTCTCTAAATTTGAAAAAGTGAGAGTGAGGAATTGACGATGATACTCAGGTTTCAAACTGGAATAAGTAGAAGGATGATGGTAAGATCTTTCAGGGCCTTTATCTACACAAATGTAATTCTTTATTAATATGACAAATTATTAATCTGAAGAATATAATCATTGTGGATAGAGGGATGCACGCTTTAAGCAAAGCAAGCCTCCAGAATTAGGGAATGCATTGAAAAGTGCCAGTTCTGATTTTCCTGAAATGACAATTTGATTATATCACTTGGCATGCTAAATGTTAATTATTATTATTGTTGTTATAAGTAGTATTTCTAATCTGCCTCTTAAAGAGCTTTAACATTCTGTAACTCTTGAACACAACCAATAGTTTCCAAAGTCTATAATGACTTATCCACATAGAAAGTTGATTTTCCCAGGGCTGCTGACTCTAAACTTTTAGCTGTGGGATAGCTGAAAAACTTACATGTGTACCATGCTATCATATATATGTAAAAATTATCCTTGTACATGGATTATGAAGCCTCAAGTTCTTCTGTATATTGGAACTATTTCTATCCTGGCATTTTTAGCACTTATATTTCTTGTTAGCCTTCCATGGTAAGTGTGACCTTTTCTGCTTGCCTGAATTATTATTGTTGCCATAGCAATCACCTGGATCCTCTCTACTTTTACAGAGTAAGGGAATAAGAGAACACTTTTTTTGTGTGTGTTTCTGTCACTAATAAGTCATGTGTCAAAAGGTGAGAGTTTCTCTTCTAACATTGGGGAAAAGGAAATACAGAACTCCCTGCCTATAAGGAGCCTACAGTCTAGTAGAAGAAAGAGGATACATTTAAATTGGAAAAAAAAAATAACCTGCACCTAGATGAAACAATGGATAGAGTGCTGGATCTAAAGTCAAGAAGATTCATTTTCTTGAGTTCAAATCCAGCTTTAGACACTTAGTGGCAGTATGACTTTGGGCAAATCATTTAACCCTATTTGCCTCAATTTCCTCATCTATAAAATTAGTTGAAGACAGAAGTAACAAATCACTGTAGCATGTTAGTCAAGAAAGGTAGGAAGCATCAAACATGATTGAAATGACTGAAAAACAATATATAGTAAACAAAGGATAATTCACTGTTTCAGGTCTTATTCCTTGCAGACATTCTTCATGCTTTTTGTTGTTTTGTTCCCTTGACTATATAAGTCAAAAACATTTCTTTTTGACTTATATAGTGGATTTACAATAAGCAGCCTCAGCTACCCATTAGATAATACCCAACTCAAATGCTATCTCTTCCATGAAATTGTACCTGATCACCTTCCTCTAGAAATGAATTCTCCCTTACTTTCCTATAATATTTTGTTCTTAGCTTTCTTGGGAAATATGTCATATACTATTTTGTTTAGTGTTTATGTATCAATCCTGTTTTCTCTATTAGACTGTAAACTCAAACAGGGAAAGAGTCCTTCACATTTGTATCTTCCATAGCTATCAATATGGTAAATTGCATATATTCTTTGCTGAATGAATATCTATTAATGGATGTTATGAATAATTGTGCTAAAATAAATAACAAAAAGGAGAAAGAGATTACTTTCAGCTAGAGATAGACAGGGGAGACTTTATCGATTTGAGATATGCTTTCAAAGATGAGACAGATTCAGATAGATGAACAAGGATATCTGCTTTTTGTTACCCATTTTGTACCTAAATTTAACCTAGCAAATATGAACTGAAGCAAGTATTCCTTATTGCTTGGCTAGTTTACAGGATTCAATAGAAAGATCTCTAAGCTAGGTGTGAAAACATTTGAATTCTTGGCTGGCTTTGCAACTTCATAGCTAAGTGAGAAGTAGTATGTTGTAGTATAAAGCACATTGGACTTGTACTCAGTAAACTTGAATATAAATCTGGGCTCACATACTTATTGGATATATGATCTTGAACAAGCTATCCCTTGTTCAGCTGGTTTCCTCATCTGCACAATGAATGGGTTGAACACTTACCTATAAAATTCTTTTTAGATCTAAATCCTGACTTGAGGTAAGTCAGCTAATGTCTTGGTGTGTTCTACTTATGTGTCAAGAGGCTTAAGATATTGTATATGACAATGCTCATGGAAATTAAAATTCCCAATGCATACATAATAGGTCTTTGGGAAATTATTAAATGAATGAAAAAAGGAAACACATAAACAAATAGATTATCCACAAAATCACTATTGATGGCAAAGGCTTTCAGTTAGAGGATCATAGTATTTTTGAGGTACAGAGACCTTCAAGATAATTTGGTATATACTGTTCAGAGAAACCCTGTGACAAATTGAGTTTTGTCTGAAAATGAGACAATAATATCACGTTGTATTAGAACAATGCCATATCAACTACACTCGTTTCTTTCCAGTTTCTCAAAGGACATGCTGTCCTTCTTAATTCAGTTTCTACTTTCTGTGTAGCAGCATCTGACTGGACAATGGTGAGTCTTTAGACAAAGTCTTAGGAATGGCTTTCACCTCTGGACTACTGATGAACATTTTCGGCTGCTTATCAGGTTTCTCTGGTCTAGACTGCTACATGACTTAAGCCCATAATATTCAGAATTATGTTAAATATAAATTCATTATTTCCTTTGCACATGTTCCAGAGTGTGAGAAAAAGTTTGCTGGGTTACAGGATGTAAATTATTCCTTTTTCATTATGTCTTGCACATTTGACAAACTTGGTAAATCAATAGTCAGAAAATAAACTTTTATTAATCAATTACTATATACCAGGAACTGTGTTAAGCATTGGGGATACAAAGAAAGGCAAAAGACAGTCTCTGATCTCAAGGAACTATCAGCCTAATGGGGGAGACAATATTCAGATAATGATGTACAAACAAGCTATATACATGATATATTGAAGATATTTGACAGAGGGAACACATGAAAATTAAGGGGAAATCAACAATACTTTCTCTAGTAGGTGAAATTTTAATTGGGACTCAGTATAAGCCAGGAATAAAAAATGAAGTGAGCATTTCAGAATTGAAGGATTATCAATGAAAAAAAAAATTTTTGTTTTTGTTTTTTTCTGTTGTTGTTATTGAGGCAATTAGGGTTAAGTGATTTGCCCAGGGTCAAACAGATAGAAAGTGTTAAAGTGTCTGAGGCCAGATTTGAACTCAGGTTCTCCTGACTTCAGGGCTGGTGTAATGAACATTTTTAGATAAAGAAGTAGAATATCTTGTTCTAGGAAGAACAAAAAGTCCATTATCACTGGTTCACAGAATAGATAGAAGTACTAGTGTAAGCACAAGAAGACTAGACAAGTAAGGAGTTGGGGGTTAATAATGAGCTTTAAACATCAGAGAGAATGTTTTTTTAATTTTGGTCTTGAAAATGAGAGAAACTTAGATCTATGAGGAAGAAAATAATTTGGGCCAAAAAAGAATTAGAGTACATTATGGAATGCAAAATGGATAATTTTGATTATAGTAAGTTAAAAAGTTTTGTAAACAAAACCAAAGCAAACAAGATTAGAAGGGAAGCAATAAACTGAGGAAAATTTTTTTTACATCCAAGGGTTCTGATAAAGGACTCATTTCTAAAATATATAGAGAATTGACTCAAATTTATAAGAATTCAAGCTGTTCTCCAAGTGATAAATGGTCAAAGGATATGAACAGACAATTTTCAGATGAAGAAATTGAAACTATTTCTAGTCATATGAAAAGATGCTCTAAATCATTATTGATCAAAGATATACAAAGTAAGACAACTCTGAGATATCACTACATACCTCTAAAATTGGCTAAGATGACAGAAAAAGATGACAAATGTTGGAGAGGATGTGGGAAAACTGGGACACTAATACATTGTTAGTGGAACTGTGAATGGATCCAACCATTCTGGAGAGCAATTTGAAATTATGCCCAAAAGTCTATCAAACTGTGCATACTGAGCCTTTATCCCAAAGAGATCATAAAAAAGGTAAAAAGACCCACATGTGCAAAAATATTTGTAGCAGTCCTTTTTGTAGTGGCAAGAAACTGGAAACTAAATGGATGTCCATCAATTAGGCAATGGCTGAGTAAGTCATGATATATGAATTTAATAAATATTTTTCTTCTGTAAGAAATGATCAGCAGGATGATGTCAGAGAGGTCTGGAGAGACTTTCATGAACTGATGCTAAGTGAAGTGAGTTGAACCAGAAGAACATTGTACACAGCAACAGCAAGATTATACGATGAACAATTCTGCTGTATGTGGCTCTTTTCAAAATTCAGGCCACTTCCAATGGTCTTATGATGAAGAGAGCCTTCTACACCCAGAGAAAGGACTGTGCGGATTGAGTATGGATCACAACATAGCATTTTCATTCTTTCTGTTGTTGTTTGCATGCATCTTGTTTTCTTTCTCATTTTTTCCCTTTTTGATCTGATTTATCTTGTACAGCATGATAATTATGGAAATATTAGAAGAATTGCACATGTTTAGCATATATTGGATGACTTGCTATCTAGAAGAAAGGATGGAGGGAAAGGAGGGAAAAAACTGGAACATAAGGTTTTGCAAAGATGAATATTGAAAATTGTCTAAGCATATATTTTTAAAATAAAGAGTTTTAATTTAAAAATCTGCAAGAATAAAAAAGAAAATGAGAGGGAATCACTAGCATATATTTAGGGGAATTAGAGAGTTGGGATTACACATTAATAGCATCACTTTGGCCACTGAGTGGAGGATGGACTGGAATGGGCAAAAAGTTGAGGTAGCTATATTACCCTGCAAATTGGGCTAGGAATGAGGATAGAGGCCTGTACCAGGTGATTAGTGGCAGTATCAGAGGTAAAAAAGGAATATGCACAAGAAAAGTCATAAATGTAAAATTGATACACCTTGGCAACAGATTTGATATATGGGAATAGAAAGAGTGAAGAATAGAGGATGACATCTATGTTCTGAAATTGAGTGTCTGGAAAGATGGTGGTATCCTTAATGGTAATAAAGGAATTTTGAAAAGGTAAAAGTTTGGGAAGGAAGAAGGGTTTAGGTTTGGACATATTGAGTTTAAAGTACTTATAGGATCATTGTGAAGTGTCCACTAGCTGGTTACAAAAATGAAGATAGAAATTTGCCAGAGGATTAAAACTGGATAAGTAGATTTGAAAATTATCAGCATAGAAATAATAGTTGAATCTATGGGAAGTTATAAGCTCACCTATATCTATATCTATATCTATATCTATCTATCTATCTATCTATCTATATATATATAAAGCTAGCTAGCTTTATATGCTCCTTCTATAATATACCTCACAAATAGTCTCTATTTTGTCATCTAGCTGCCTCTTGAACCTCTTCAATGATAAAAGACTTTCTTAATCTTAGTAGATCAGGATTTGAATCAAGGATAGGATTTGGACTAAGGTGTTCTGACTCTAAATTTATTTTTTTCTTTTTTCTTTTTATCCTTTTCCCACTAGAGACAGGAAATAGATTGAATGGAGTACTCTACACTTTTACACAACTATCAGGTCTCGGAGAATAGCTTTAAAATTCAGTTATTTCTGTTTATCAATCATTTTTGTGTGCTTACCATGTGTCAGGCACTGTGCCAGGTATTCAGGATTAAATACAAAAATAAAACAATTCTTGCCCTCAAGACCTTATATTCTGCCAGGGATATACAACATGTGTCTGATTACTGTACTGTAAAAGTAGTTTCAAGAAGAACAGTTCAAGAAGTAGTTTCAAGGGGAATCAGTAATATCCTCAGGAAGGACATGATCCTTGATAACTACTTTGAAGGAAAGAAGTGATTCTAAGAAATAAAAGTGATGAGGTAATACTTCCTCTATGGAAAGTGAGCATGGTGCATCCAGTTCAAAGATATGGAAGTGGGATATTGAATGCTATGTATGGAGAATATCTAGTGAATCATTTTGATTAGAAAAGAGAGTTTATGAAGAGGAGCAATACAATTATTGATTGGAAATTTAGTTGGAAGCCAAATTTGTAAGGCTTTCACTGTCAAATAAGGATTTTTTAATTTATTCTAGGGAGATATTGAAGATTTCTGAGTAGGGATGGCAATGGGAAACATGTTTTTTTTTTTTTTTTTTTTTGTTTTTGTTTTTTTTTTTTAGGAATATCAGTTTGGCAGATATGTGGAAAATGGGATTGAACTGGTATGAGAATCTATTGACCCAAGTCTACCAGAAGCTTTTTTTTTTTTTTTTTTTTTTTCAGATTCTTTTGGTATTTTAAAAGTAATACACTTTGCTTAATCATTTAAAATTCTTTATTCTTTCTAAATTGCTGGCTTATCTTTGTTTCTAAAAATATCTGCAATCATGGTAGGCTCAAAGGCCAAATCCAATCTGCTGTGGGACTGCATTAAGAAGAGTTTTTACATAATTAAATATAATGGAATTTTATTTAAAAGATTCTTAGTTTGTTGATTATATCATGACAGATGACCAGTTGTGGGCCTTACTTTTCCAATGCTTGTATATTTAAAAGAGTACTTCATTTTGAATTCCAGGAATCATATTCAAATTTGAGTTCTGTTACCATCTCAGGTAAGTCATATAACATCTTGAGACACTGACTTTCTCATCTATCAAATGAAAAGGTTGTATGATCTGAACACTGGTCTTTATAACCTTAAATCTCTGCTCTTTTATCTATGATTATGTGTTTTATGCTACTTCCATTACACAGGTTATTATTGGTAATGTGCTGCATCCTATCTACCATGTGTCTTTCTAATGCCCTTTGTGACATTTTCAATTTTGATTCCTTTGGGATCATGATGTTCCATTACTGGAAACCACATAGCATTAGTTCCAATAGAATAATGCTGTTTTTCAGATTTATTGTTATATGACAATCCAATTACTCAGGAGCAACTTACTTGTCTCTCTTTTATAAATGAGAACTTATTAGGAATTTTTCCTTTATATTGATACTGTATTTGCTTCTCTGGAACTTCATTCACTAATCCTAGTTTTGTCCTCTAGGTCCTGGCAGAATAAGATTACTTCTTTATCCACCGTGATAGTCACTTTCAAATATTTTTAAATAATCATTCTTTCTTTTCTTTCTTCATCCCCTAACTTCTTTTTTTATAAGCTAAACATCACCAGTTGACTCATATAAATGTAGAAATCAAAGCACAGGGAAAGATCAGGATAGAAATAAAGATTAAAATATAATTTTGTTAGTAGTATAAGGAAATCTTAGAGGAAGAAATTGCCACCAATAATGTAGGTTGGTAGTTTCTCTGAAATTTATCATTTTAGAGTGTAGCCTAGGACACCAAGGGTCACAGACCCAAATATGTCAGAGTTGAATTGTAGTAACATTTATTCTTTTTTTGTATGTTTAGACCTAGAAAATTCCACTTTCCTGTCTTTGCATTCCCATGACAACCAGATACCATTATTACATATTTCCCTAATAAAAAAATTGATTTTGTATATTCATCCTAATAGATTAACAAACAACTCATATTAATATTTCACTCATAAAAGTACAGCATCTTATACATTTCTTTAATGCTTTAATTCTGAGTTACTTTTCCTTCCATATCTTAATTTTTTACCCATTGGATTACATTGTAAAAAAAGTTGTGGGGGCAGCTAGATGGTTCAATGGATAAAATACTGGCCTGGAAGATCTAATTCAAAGGTAGTCACAGATACTTGCTCACTCTGAGGACCTAGGCAAGTCACTTAACCTATATTTGCCTAAGTTTACATAAATGTAAATTGGGTGTAATAACAGCACCTGCCTCCTAGAGTTGTTGTGAATCTCAAGTGAGATAATTTGCAAAGTGTTTAGCATAGTTCCTGGCACATAGTAGATACTATATAAATCCTTATTTCCTTCTCTTCCCTTCTGCTGTAGGTGTTAAGCAATGAAAAAACTAGGACTGAAAATAGAAATTTCTGACAAAGCTCTCCCTGCCCAAATCCCTCTGCTTCAGAGTTGATTGTTTCTAGGTATAATTAAATGGTTAAACAGATTAACTCCTTAGAATGAGAGTAATGGTTGGATATTGTCAAAGAAATACAGGTCCTAGTAGGAACAGATGTTATAGTTTTGGACAAGTCACACTTCCTAAAAAATGGACATTTTTTGGATCCAATTCTGCTCCTTTATCACCACAACAAAGCAAATGTCCTTCTTCTTGAATTGAGCTTCAGAATGTTTAGTGCTATTGCAAGTGCCAAGAGCCAAGTTGAGTTTGAGAGCTTGGATTCTAGACACATTGCAACAAATAGTTCATTTCCAACAAGATCTTTTTTTGTAGTAGATTGTGCAATTCATTGGCTATTTCCAGAGTGACAGGTAACTTTTAAAGCATTTCAAGCTAATAATTTATTCATTATGTTATACCTTGAAAAAAGAATATTCTCCTGGGGAACATTTCTTTTTTTTTCTTTTTATTATTTTTAAAAATAATATCTTTTTATTATCAAAATATATGCAAAGATAATTTTCAACATTTAACCTTGAAAAATCTTGTATTCAAATTTTTTCTCTCTTCCTTCTTCCACCCCCTCCCCTTAGACAGCAAGTAATATAATATAGGTTAAACATTTCTTCTAATTCAATTCTTCTAAACAATTCTTCTTAACATATTTTTACACTTATCATGCTGCACACACACACACAAAAATCAGATTAAAAAGGGTAAAAAATTAGAAAGAAAAAAAAAACAAGAACAACAGAAAAAGGTGAAAATATTGTGTTGTGATACACATTCAGTCTCCATAGTTCTCTTTCTGGGTGGAGATGACTCTCTCTATCACAAGTCTTTTGGAACTGGACTGAATCATCTCATTGTTGAAAAGAGCCAAATCCATCAGAACTGATCATCACATAATCTTGTTGTTGCTATGTACAATGTTCTCTTAGTTCTATTCACTTTACATAGCATCAGTTCATGTAAGTCTCCCCATTTTTCTTTCTGAAATCATCCTGCTGATTGTTTCTTACAAAACAATAATATTCTATTACATTCATATACTATAACTTACTCAGCCATTTTCCAGCTGATGTATATCCTTGCTGTGGAGAGCCAAGTATAAGTCCTTTGGAAGGCCAAACAAGGTAAGGCCACTTTAGGAGGTCATTTTCCCAGCTTATAACTCACATCTGAGCTCCTTTAGATTATTTACTGACAGTTTTCATGACCTGAGTGCATTTTTGAAATAGGATGCTTTAAAAAATGAAAATAAATAACAGGATGGACCTTGATCAATAGAATAAGGAAATATCATAGTCTTAGTCATACTTTCTACGGTTTTCTGGCATTTTATAGTGAGGTATAGAAAGGAAACTGTAAGAAATAGTTCATGTTGTAAGTTTGAACTCAACTGGACCCACTCATATTTATTTCATTCATTCCTTCATCCATCACTCATGCCAATTACTGGCATCTTGCCACCATAAAAAGGGCTGCCACAAACATTTTTGTACATGTGGGTCTCTTTCCCTCCTTTATGATCTCTTTGGGATACAGACCTAGTAGAAACATTGCTGGATCAAAAGATATATAGTTTGATAGCCTTTTGAGCATAGTTCCAACTTGTTTCTGTGGAGTATTTCTTAATCAGAGTCAAAGAATACTTCAGAGGACCCTAGAAAGTTAGAAAGAATTTTATATACTTCCTTGGTTAATTTGATTATAGCATCTCCTTTATAACATGTATAAAAAGTGATCATTTGGCTTCCATTTTAAGAAATTCTGTGATGGGTAACCCACTACCTGCTGGCTCATTACATTTCATTTTTGGAAACCACTAGTTGAAAAGAGACTTTTTGTTTGGTTTCTAATTTTTTCCTACATTGAAACTACTACCTCTGTCTCCTACTTGAGCCTTTTGGGGACAAACAGAAGAAACAGAATCTCCCTACAGCTGAATGATATATAAAAATACAGGGTATGGGCTGTTCAAAAGAGGACTAGCACTTCTGGTGTGAGGACTTGCTAAGCAATTTTTAGGTTTGCTGGTTTACTTTTGGTACTCACCTGGCACTGAGTTCTCACTATGACTCCAAGAAGTTATAGCTTGCACAATAGTCACATTCTAGTAAACCGTCTCAATGGAAGGGCTAAATCTGACCGAGGGTAATCAAGGGATCTCAAACCCATTGGTGAGTTAGATGGATGTCTACCCTAAGTCAGTGAAGACTTCTAGCAGAATGGGTAGATGATATCAATTTGTTCCAACAACCAGGAAGATGACTAAAGCAGGAACTCTGGAGCACTTAGAGCTTGGTTAGACATTGAAGAAGTCAATGTCATCCACTGTATTCTGGGCTATCATTAGTTCTCCTGACTTTCATCCTGTAACTTGACTTTGAGGACTCGAAGAGAGAATGGAGCTGAGAACTTGGAGCAATTCTTCTCACTTAATCCAGTTCCCAAAGAATCAAGACCTCACCCTGTAAGATCATTAGTTTTTTTTGTTTGTTTGTTTGTTTTGTTTTGTTTTGTTTTGTTTTCGAAAATGAAGAATAAAACCTAAGGACACATTAAATACAGAGTTGTTATTTGCACATATGTGCATATGCCTCTGTTTTTTGTCCTAAAAGGCAAAACCTGTAAGCAGAGAAAATGATCTGAAAATACTGGTTGACTTATTTATATTGGTGGTGGCAGCAGCCACAAATTTTCACAACAGTTCCTGGATCCTTTAGCTTTTAGAGCTTTTTTATGCTTTGCTTGCTAGAGGAGTAGAGTTAAGGGAGAAGAAACTGCAAAAGAAAGGCTACACATATTGGTTTATAAACCAGTGCTACTCAGCTGTAAAAAGAAAGCCTACATAAATGAGGTGGGTCATGGAGGAAAGGACTGAATGCAGAGAGCTTAGGGATGAATAAAAACCAGCCATTTTCTTAAACAGAATTATAACAAACAGCTGATTTATGCACTGCTATGAACAGGTTCTAATGATACGGTTGTATGTATAGGTTATACATTGGTGGTTTGAAAATATCACTAGTCAGCCTCATGAATATTTTGGAACACTTTTACATGTAAAAGTGGGGAAAAGATTTCTGTATGTTTGACTTAATTGATTAATATACTTTTTGGCTGTCAGTTCATTTAGGCCATTTTACAATTCTGTGTGCATTGCTTTTGAGGTGTACTAAAGTATCTGGAAATAGTCAATTGACTCTAGTGGAGAAACTTGGTTATATATTCTTTTATTGTAATTTTTTTTATATGTGTAGTTCTTTTATCTTTTTAAAAAAGGTCTTTCATATCTACTTTCTCATTAATGCAAAGAAAGGAGTCTGAGCTATTTTAGATGCACAATGGAATTGGACAGAAATTTGAATTGACCAGATAGGTAAATCTCTCTTAATTATGTCAACCTGTAGACAATTGTCTATGCAAATGTGTTCAGTATTGCACCATTTGACTAAGCTAGATAAGCACTGGCTCAAATTTCTTCTTTTGGGGTATTTTTTTTTCCTGCTATCTTTTCTCTCACTCCAAAATACAGTAATTAAAAAAAAAATAAACAGAAGCTTTCCTTTTCATATTTAAAGCAACTGATTTGATAAAAGGATAGCTATAATCAGATTTGTCATTTTTACTAATTCATGTCACATATCTTTTTTCCCTTTGACAGCAGGAGAAAGGGAAGTCTGATGCCTTTTTTTTTTTTTTTTTTTTTTTTTTTTTTGGAGCAGGACAGGAGTAGTCTTTGGACCCAAGGGGATAGTAAGTAAGTAGACCAGCTTGACTATTTCTAAGTTTTCCCTACCTACTCTCAAAGCAGATATGTAGAGATTATATTCCCCAGGAAAAATCCTGCCTACTCCTAGCACTGTGCACCTTCCAGCAAATCATGATCCAGGTAACAGCAATTATTCTCTGCCTCAATTGTTTTATTTGTAAAATGAACATAGTAACATTTGTGCATCTTACTGAATTGAATCTTGCTAGATTCAGCCCATAATCTAGTGTGTTAGATCTTTTGTATTTCACTTTTTGTCATCCCATACATCATGTACCATTTCGATTTTTGTGACATTTATAAGTTTCATATACATCTTAAATATTCCTTAATCCAAATTGCTGACAAAAATGAGGAGTAGAATCGGCAAGATAATGATTGCTCTGGACTGGAGTCCAAACTGACTCCCCAAGAGCATCAAGGACAGAGAAAACAAAAGGAGAGAGAAATATTGGAAAGTATGCTAAAGTACATGAAAGTTTGTCCTGAGAGGTTTCATGAATTTGAATTAGGACTTTATACAATATCCTGCTCAAGAGTTGTTCAGATTTAGATTGTAAAGTCTTTGAGTGTAGAGACCATGTCTACCATTTTATCAAACATAGATTTTTAAGATTTGCAAAAGATTTCAGAGGTCATTTAGTCCAACTTTCACCCAAATCAGGAATCTTATCTATCATGTTTCCCAAAAGTGGTCAGTTTTCACTGAAAGACTTCTAATCTTCCTCATGCCCTGAGGCAGCTTTTTCAATGTTTAGCTAACTAATTCCATTAATTAATTAATTAATTTTTATTTTTTTGCAGGGGGTGGGGGTGGAGAGGGAGTAATTGCAAGGCAATTAGGATTAAGTGACTTGTCTAGAATCTCATAGCTAATAAGTATGAAGTATCTGAAGCTGGATTTGAACTCAGGTCCTCCTGACTTCAGGGTAGGTGTTCTATCCACTATTGTGCCATCTAACTACATCCAAATAGCTCTAATTCTGAGGAAGTTTTTCCTTATGGTGAGGGTTTCTAGCATTCTTCTATGGATCCTCATTTCTAAATTAAGTTCAGTGACTATATTGGTACCTTTAACAATAAGCCTATAGAAACAATTTAGCTGAATGTAATGGCATACTAAGGTATGAAACTTCATCAAAAGCTTGAGTCTATAAATAGATACAGTATTTAGTAGTGAGCATGAACAAGAAAAAGTTGATACTGAAGCATATATATGTATACATACATATAGTGAACACATGTCCAAGACAATTTGTGTTTGTTTGTTTTTTTACTACTGCAAATCACAAATAACCCCCCCCTTTTTTTTTTTTTCTTATTGTAATATCCTCACATTACTCCCCTTTCCTGAGCCTGCAGTGTTGTTCCTGGAGGGTCACTTATTTAGCTTCCTGTATCTGCTCTTTACAGGTAAACTGATAAATTCCAGCGTTAATTTTCCTTTGAATTCACAGTTGATTCTCTTTGTTGCCATTTTCTCTTCATTTCCCACATGAATGCCTTCCTTTGGACTTCTTAATCATGCCCACAGGAACCTCATTATCCTGAAAGATTCAATCAGCCTTAGTACTCACATTTCCTCAATTCATCAGTTCCCTTTACCATGGAGACTCTTCTGAATAGAGGGTGAAGTGGAAGCTTCCTTCAAACTTTCACTTAAGACAGGTATATAGGATAGTCTTTTCTTCATCCCCCCCCCCCCAATATACTTCTTTGGACTTCTCTAAGAAATTCCTTTCCCTATTTTCCACTTCCAGTTCTTTTTCAGCTTTTTTAAAAAATTTTTTTTAGATTGTAAATTTATTGAGGACTAAGACTGTCTTTCTTTTGTATTTTTGTATCCCCTGAATTTGGCACAATGTCAGGAGCATAGGCACTTAATAAATGTTTATTGCTTGACTGACAGAAGTCACATTTTTTTTTATTTAAAAAAATTTTAATAATATTATTCCTTGTATTCATTTTTCCAAATTATCCCCCCCCCCTCTACTCTCTCCCCCCGATGACAGGCAATCCCATACATTTTACATGTGTTACAATATAACCTAGATACAATATATGTGTGTAAATACCATTTTCTTGTTGCACATTAAGTATTAGATTCCGAAGGTATAGAAGTAACCTGGGTAGATAGATAGTAGTGCTAACAATTTACATTCACTTCCCAGTGTTCCTTCTTTGGGTGTAGTTATTGCTGTCCATCATTGATCAACTGGAAGTGAGTTGGATCTTCTTTATGTTGAAGATATCCACTACCATCAGAATACATCTTCATACAGCATTGAAGTATACAGTGATCTTCTGGTTCTATTCATTTCACTCAGCATCAGTTGATGTAAGTCTCTCCAAGCCTCTCTGTATTCCTCCTGCTGGTCATTTCTTACAGAGCAATAATATTCCATAACCTTCATATACCATAATTTACCCAACCATTCTCCAATTGATGGACATCCATTCATCTTCCAGTTTCTAGCTACAACAAAAAGAGCTGCCACAAACATTTTGGTACATACAGGTCCCTTTCCGCTCGTTAGTATTTCTTTGGGATATAAGCCCAATAGCAGCAATGCTGGGTCAAAGGGTATGCACAGTTTGATAACTTTTTGGGCATAGTTCCAAATTGCTCTCCAGAATGGCTGAATTCTTTCACAACTCCACCAACAATGTATCAGTGTCCCAGTTTTCCCACATCCCCTCCAACATTCATCATTATTTGTTCCTGTCATCTTAGCCAATCTGACAGGTGTGTAGTGGTATCTCAGAGTTGTCTTAATTTGCATTTCTCTGATCAGTAGTGATTTGGAACACTCTTTCATATGAGTGGATATAATTTCAATTTCATCATCTGAGAATTGTCTGTTCATATCCTTTGACCATTTATTAATTGGAGAATGGTTTGATTTCTTATAAATTAGGGTCAGTTCTCTATATATTTTGGAAATGAGACCTTTGTCAGAACCTTTAACTTTAAAAATATTTTCCCAATTTGTTACTTCCCTTCTAATCTTGTTTGCATTAGTATTGTTTGTATAGAAACTTTTTAGTTTGATGTAATCAAAATCTTCTATTTTGTGATCAATAATGATCTCTAGTTCTCCTCTGGTCATAAATTCCTTCCTCCTCCACAGGTCTGAGAGGTAGATTATTTTCTGTTTCTCTAATCTATTTATGATCTCATTCTTTATGCCTAAATCATGGACCCATTTTGATCTTATCTTGGTATATGGTGTTAAGTGTGGATCCATAGCTAGTTTCTGCCATACTAATTTCCAGTTTTCCCAACAGTTTTTTCCAAATAATGAATTTTTATCCCTAATGTTGGTATCTTTGGGTTTGTCAAAGATTAGGTTGCTATAGATGTACCCCTTTTTGTCCTTTGTATCTAATCTGTTCCACTGATCTACCGGTCTATTTCTTAGCCAATACCAAATGGTTTTGGTGACTGCTGCTATATAATATAGCTTTAGATCAGGTACACTTAGACCACCTTCCTCTGAGAAGTCACATTTTTTAAAACTTCATTTCTTTGACTATTACCTCTGTTCCTATATTTATTTGAAGACTGCATTTCTGCTTGCTGTCTTGAATTGCTGTCTAGTTGTCAGATTTGATGTCCATTACTGGGTGAATGCTCTACTTCTAGATATCATGACTAATTAGAGAAGGATGGGTTCCCTTGCTATCTTTTGGTAGAATTGTGGAGGTCACACTCCACAGAACTGCTACCTGACTTGAGTGTCTCAAAATCTCAAGATGCCTGAAATACTGCTAAACCTTTATAAGCTTGTCTTTTAAGAGCCATTTGGGGTATAGTCAATTTCCTCCCCAGTCAATGTCCAGATTTGCTTCTCAGTTCAATAACAGACCCTTTTTCCATTTCATAAATGGACTACAGGTGTAGACACAACTTTGTAATAGCTATTATCTGTTCCTTACTTTCTACATCTAATTAGATAGTTTGGGGAGTGGAATAAAGCAGCAAATCCCTCTCCTATTACATCAATAAATCTTTTATTGAATTAAATTGAATTATCTAGACAGTGCTAATTTATGAATCACAGTTTAGTTTTCTGTGCCACAGCTTTACCTATATTCCTGTTGTAGTGGTAGGTTCAAATGACTGCTCTCTCTCTTCCTCTATATTCTTCCTTCATTTCAACCATTATGGGAAGGAATATTTACCTCATTTTCATAGTTACTGAGATTCTACCATAATCAGTTAATGGGATATTGCTCTTATTGGTGTGACTAGTCTTTCCCTTCTGAAGATTGCAACTCATCAAAATCTTCTGTATGAGACTTATGTATGTCTTTCCATAAGTTCTTCATAGAGTCAATGTGATGGAGTGGAAGGGAAGCTAAACTGGGAGTCACAAGAGGTCTAAATTCATAATGTCTCTCAATTTTAGAGTCCTCATGTTTAAAATGGGATTAATACTGATTGAAGTGGATATCTTCAACATAGAGAAGATCTAATTCAGTTCCAGTTGATCAATGATGGACAGAATCAGCTACACTCAGAGAAGGAACACTGGGAATTGAGTGTAAACTGTCTTTCTACCCAGGTTACTTTTACTTTCTGAATTCTTACCGTGCAACAAGAAACTTGGTTGTACACACATATATTGTATCTAGGATATACTGTAACATATGTAACATGTATGGGATTGCCTGTCATCTAGAGGAGGGAGTGGAGGGAGGGAGGGGAAAATTCGGAAAAGAAGTGAGTACAAGGGATAATGCTGTAAAAAAAAAATTAACCATGCATATGTAATGTCAAAAAATTATAATTATAAAATTAATAAGAAAAATTTCTAACTGTAAAAAAAAAGATTTTCTTACCAAGTCTAAAATAAAATAAAATAAAATAAATAATACTACTTCTAATACTTATATAATTGATAGGAAGATTACAATGCACATGACATACCTTACAAATTTTGAAGTTACAGAGATTATTAGTATATAACAAATAATATGTAGTATTATATAAAAGCAGTTCCTTTTCAATGCTTGCCTAACTTTTATGATCACACATGTTCTTGATATTATCTACTATTGTCTTCTGTTTTCTCTGGAATATCATCCATTTATCCTTGAATTAAATTAAGTGGTTTGACTTTTTTTGCCTCAAATTTGATAACTCATCATGAGAAAATGACTAATTGTTTTAGTTCTTATTATTTTACCAATTAAGATTGAACTCAGATTCCATTGTACTCTGCAATATCCTCAGCTGTAGTAAAGTTTATGGTTTATGGTGACTACTAAGTTTTCAAAAGTTCAATCATTCCCAAGAGAGGTGCTTGACAAAATTCAGGCAATAGGAGAACTAAATAAGAGTTGTGCCTTTAATGACAACATTTATGATTCAGAATCATATCGTCCTGAGATAATTAGTAATATGATTTCGTGATGATATTTACAAGTCCATTTTTGGCTAAATATTGTAATTGCATAATTATATACTTTTAATGAAAATTACCTTCTAAATATGTTCCCTTTAGAAATTAGGTGGAAAATAAACTCAGGTCAGGGAGTCTAAATATATTTTCATGACCTGCTGAGTTACTTAAATCCATTTCCTCCCACACAGGTTAGCAACATTAAATGCAATAAGCCAGAAAGTGAAAATCACCAGTCTGAAGTCTATGCCAAAAAAGAAATACCACGATATTGACTATGACATCTGTTTCATTTCCTTTCTTCCTTATATCAGTGAGTATTTTTTATTCTTAAAATTGTTATGCTCACATCCATTTCCTAATTATCACTCACTTAGCAAGGGATTTGGTGCTGTTCTGACAACACAGGAGAAATATTAGTATTAAAGTGCATGCATTCATTAATACAAAAGAAGTGGTGGAAACCATTATGTCTTCAGCATGTCACAAACTTCTAGTCCATTAATAGTAAGATTACATGTTAATTAATCACCAGCCTTAATTGAAATGTTAAAAAAAAAGTAGTCATTATAATCTTTTAGTACCAAAGCCACTTAGTATTATCTGAAGACAAAAAGTGACTAATCGGTTACAATTATATATACTCTATTAAATTCTTCAGGTGTATTCCTTTTTTTTCTTTTTTGTGTTTATTATTCCTTTTAACCTCTCATCAGTAAAAAGTATTATTAATAGTTAATAGTAATAGCTAATAGTATTTACTATATTCCTTATTCTATTATATGGTCAGATGCTTCTTTCTGGAGTACAGAAGTCTTTAGTTCTTGAAGGTGATAACATCAGAGTATTAAATCTTTAATGTGCTATGAATCTTGTTGGGCTTTGAGTAGTTAGGTGATAGACTTTGTATGTGTGAGTTGTTCAAGGGCCACAACAGCCAAGGTTAGAGAGACTTCTTATCAAAAGGTTGGTAATCAGATGAAGTTTTTTTATGACCCCAAAATTCATGGAAATCATCTACTAAGGCATGGAAGGAATTATAGTCTTCACTGGTGAAAGGGGATGTGTGCAAATAGAACCATTTTGAAGAATTGTAGTTTTCATCTTAACTATTACTTTAAGGGTAACTTTCAACTAAACTTTAATAGAATGCCAGAATTTCAGAGTTAGGAAAGAATTCAGAGGTTATATAGTAATGCTCATAACTGGACAAGCATTTCCTTTATGACATGCTAGATAAGTATCCTGGTCATTAGATAGTGATCTTGTACACAGGATTATCTTTTATCTTTCTTTAAATCCCCAATATTTAGTACAGTATCTGGTACACACAGTAGATGCTTGGTAGTTGTTTTTCAATTGATTGATAATAAAAGTTTACTAATTGACAGGTTATCAGCTAGACTTCTGGCACTAGAAAATCATTACCTTTTCAAATTCCCAATGATTAATTCCTTTAGTTATAACTTGATATAAAGAAGGTATTTTGTGTTGGGTTGGAAAAAAGGAATGACAAAAAGCATTGCCTTTAACATTTAAATGAACAATATATTTCAGAGACATGCTGCCATGGTAGCTTATCTCATCCAGTTTCTTATAGCAGATATTACAAATCTTTCTCCCTTTAGCACATAATTGTAAGGAGGAATTACCCTATCTGCCCTTCTCTTTTATACATATTACAGCATCATTGATATAGAGCTAGGAGAGTCTTTATAAATCTATTCTAGTTCAACTCCCTCTCTTTACAGATATGAAAACTGAGGTCTGGAGAGGTAATGTTGTGCAAGCAGCAGTGTATGGTGATTGGACTAATCCCATCTAGTTGTTCAAAAGGATATGCAGGAAACATATCTGGGATCATGGAATGAATGAAAATGGTAAGGATCTCCCCTTGAATACCTACATCCATCAAGAAGTGCTGAGGTGAGCAGGAAATAACACTGCTCACATGCTAGGAAAGAGAATAGCACAGGTAATAACAAACTAACTATCAAGAATATATGAGGAGTTAAGAGTAAAATCTTTTTTTATAAATTAGGTGAGAGGAGTGTGATAGTCCATAAGGAACCTCTTGTATGTGAAGCCTGAAGTTGTGGAATACTGTATACATAAAAAAAAGGCTTTAGAACAAAAAAGATGCTTAGATTCAAAGATATATTTTTAAACTTTAAACACAATTCATATTCTTCCGATTAGCTAAATAGTGAGTGACAGAGTTAGGCTTAAAACTCAGGTCAATATGATTTCAAATTCATTATTTTTTTTTCTATTTACCTTGCTAACTACCATGTACACATTCTATTCTCCCTTGAGGGCAGGGACTGTGCTTTAAGCATTTTTGCTATCTCCCAATTACCTCAGTTTTCTAATACAGGTCTGGGCTGAATATAGAGCTCCATGCCTATGACAACAGGGTTATCTTCCTGAACTATTCACTTCCCATCCTTATTTATAAATTATTATTGATTACAGGGATTTGAAAATAGATGCCAGGGAAATGAAAAAAAATTATTATTTTACTATTATACTAATAAACAATTATTAAATTAGGAACCAGGATTTTCTCCTTTTATTTCTTCATTTGAGGCCCAGTTCTGTGGGGAGGAAAAAAAAATCAGTCCCTGAAGGACATGACTAATTAATAAGATTTTTCTAATCCTTAAGATGTAAGCACTTCAGTCTTTGATGGGACCCTGACCAGCTAGGCGAATTCACTTCTATTTAAAGTATAAACAGAATCCAGTCTAGGTGAGTTCTTATCCCAAGAAAATGAGCTCCTGTTCTTGTACTACTCTTTGAAAGATTAGGGTGAATCCATATTACTGAGGTGGCTGAGTTTCGTGATCAGGTCACTGAATTCAGCAGTAGCTGCTGAGGACTTAGCTCATTTCATTATTAAATTTTCCATTTATCAAGGTAAATTTTCACTTGTGAGGGGCAATTCCTTTCAAAAATATTTAAGACTTTCCAGATTTCCATGGTTATTAAGAGAAACCACTGACCATCTATTTATTGATTATTAACTAGCCTGATCAAAAGAATTTGATTATTAATTATGTAGAAATACTTTCTACCATATTTATAGTTCATCCCGAACCATACAGATCTTTAAAATCATGAAAAAATGTAATCAGCTGTATATGCACTTGCTTCTATCCTTGAACTTTGAAAACACACAAACTAAGCACTTTGTACATAGACCAAAGATCATTTCTGATTTGTTTCCAGTCCTGTTTGCTTTCCACAGATCATTTTAGTCACTTAAGTATTATTTCTATTCTCAATTGCCCAGTGCTTCCTTGTTGGTAGAGGACAAGGCTTTAATAACAAATGGGAAATGTATTGACCCTGGGCAGACATTCAATTCTGCAAAGGTCTTGATTACAACTGTGATAGAGTCATCTGAACAAAGATGAAACTTGTTTCATTTCTCTTAAATGACATGAATGCAAACAAGATTGTTTGTTTGCAATCAACCTTGGGGGAGGGAGGGAATAAGGTACACAAAAGTTTGAAATGCAGGAATTACAGATTATTTTAAAACTAGAATTCATTTTCTAACAAGCCACATATTGACTAATAATTCAAATATAGATGCCCAAACCCCTCTCCACAAACATACACATTTCAATCAGTTATCCAGATAGTCTTAATGGTACAGTGATCTAAAATCACAAGGTTTAAAGGAAGAGGACCTGAATTCAAATCCCTATCCTACCCATGTCACAGGCATTTGGTTATTCTGAGCCTCTCTGGCTTAAATTTCCCTATCGACAAAATGTTGGATCTCATAGTATTTTCCAGGTCTAATATTATAAGTTATGAGAATATGAGTTATATTGAACAAAATTATGGAGTTGGAAGGAATCTCATCCAATCTCCTGCCCAATTAATGTGTCATATGTTTATGCACATATATGTGTATATATAATTGTGTATTTAATGTGTAATGAAATATCTTTATAGTGCTTCAAGTTTACTCTAAGTGCTTCAAGACAGAATGTATCACAAGGATTTACAGGTGTGCAAATGAAGATCTGGAGAGCTATGTGGCTTGTTTGATGTCCCAGAGCTGCATAATTCAAATAGTCATTTGAGAGCAAGGATGATACTTTTTCCATTGTTTCCACTCTATCTGTCTCCAGGACGTATTTTCTCTGGATTCTATTGAGATATGACCTCCAAGAATCTCCCTTGTAGCAGAAGCAAGGAAATGTTTTCCCAATAACTCCACAGAAGGTTCTCTTTGAACCTGAATATTACTTGTGACCCTGACATCTGATGAATTCTAAAACACAAAAACCTCCTGAGAAAGTGAAAATAAGGTTGAAATTTTAAAAAAATGGATCATTTTTCTAATGACTGCAGGGAGAAGGAGTGGAGTAGCAAGCACCAGCTGGGCAACTTCATTAGTATGAGAGCCCTGATACCAAGTCTGCAAAAGGAATTCCTATTATAGGCATGTTTTCAATTCAAAACTTTACCTTAAATTACTATGAAATAGAATTTTCTAGAATATGATTCTAAATGCTTTATAATATTATTAAGTATGTTTTTGTGGAGGTGGGGACTTAGTCATAGTTTTCAATAGGTCTCTCATGCTTTCTTAGTTGCAATGTAAATCCTACATTCACTTGTTATTTGCTGTCTTTTCATTTAGCACTGAAATTGGTTCTTTAAATCATCCTTCACATTTTACTTGCAGTTTCTCTCTGCTGAAAATTTAAATTGCTGAGTTCTATGTATCTCTGTCTCTACTAGTGTTTTCTCCCTAAGTTGACTGTCATTAGATTTTTCTCTTTTCTCTATGCTTCTACCTCAGGATTTAGTCATTTGGGAAGTCAGATTCACTTTCTGTCACTTTTTCTCCTTTTAGCTTCCTAGGTGTTTATTTTTATACTGTTGACATCCCAGCTCAGTATCAAATGTCATAAAAATAGTTCAGAGTTTTTCACTGAAGTTCAACAAATGTAATTTTATTTTAAATGTGGATAATAGTACTGAAGCTTGAAAGCTCCATCATGGCTATGTCTATTCTGACTGAATTGTGAAAGTGTCTATTCCTATGGCAATTCATGAGGACTGTATGTCCAGGTCCATACAAAATATGAAGAACTGATATCATATACATTAGACCCACATTTTTGGCTGATATATTATTGTTTAATCTGTGCTTCTGTTACTGTTTTAAGTCTTTGGTCAGGCTTAGTTCAAGTTAAGTCAAAGTGTTCAGATTCTGGATAAGGCATAAGAGTTTATTCATCTATAAAAAGGATTAGCAAGGATAAAAATTTGCTGCAGATAGATACAACCTCTCTGCTTATGCATCTATCATGGCGACAGTGCACAGATGGAGAGTTATATTGGCCAATAGCAGTGATGAGAATTCTATCAAGCTTAAGGAGACTCTGTTCCTTATACACTGGTTTTTTAATACTCTAGGAAGCCCTTTCAAGCCCCAATCCTCCAGACCACATCAAATCCTGAGAACAGTCTTCTTACCCCCTTAAAAACATCAGTTCAGGCTATGTAAAACAAATGCAGATGCTATCATACCTTTTGGAGTAGCCTATCAATTTCCTTCAGCAATCTAGCTATCAAGGCTAACTAGGATTTAATCAGAGATCATAAGATTTAGAAATAGTTAAAAACTTAGAGATCATGATCCTCAAAGTCTTCATTTTATAGATGAGAAAACTGAGGATCTGTATCAGGTCATAAAATTAATGTCCAAAAGGGATTCAAATTCAAATTCCCTGATTCTTTATCTAGTTTTTTTCTTTTTTTATCTTCAGACCATAATAACAACAACAAATGTTTATTGAGCATTTACTGCAATGCAAACATTATGTTATGTATTGAAATAAAAATATGGTAGAAACCTGATCCCTGTCCTTGGAACTTATGGTTCAGGAAGTATGCATGACAGGATCTTATACAGAAAAAGCATTTAATGGATACTTATCAAATTGCAACAAATGCTATTTTCATCACCTCTTATAGAAAAGAGTATAAGAACAAAATTTTTGAGGGATACCTAATGAGCTATAAAAATCCCAATCTAATTTCTAATAAAAAACAGGAAGAGGTAGGCTAAGACAACATATAAGATAATGTGCCTAACACTTTTAGGTTGATGCTGTTAATGCCAATGACCTCATTATATTTATCATGTCAATATATTTGCTTAACTTATATGTCTGTGGGTCCCCATATACATTAGAGATGTTCTCCTGAGTCCTTCTGAGACAGCATTATGCATCTAGGAAAAGATGGTGATTTCAACAATGAAAATAGTTGAATTAGGCAGTATGACATTCAACAAAAATCATTTCTTTAACCTGATTATTTCTGAGTACATTGGGAGCTTAGTGAATATCTTTTATTGAATTTTAATCATGCACATACTTGGCCACTGGATCACTTCTTTAGCAACCCTTGATCTCAAAGAATCCAGGGAAATTGCTAATCTTTTTCACATGCCTTTATTGACAATTAAGCAATCAGTTATTACATCATTAGTATGTGCCAGACAGGGTTGAAGATAAAAAGCAAAAGCAATCCCTACCCTCAGTAACCTTACATTTTAATGGGGGAGAAAGCATATACATAAACAGACACATACAAGATACAGGCTAGTAAAAGGTAAAGTCAGAGAGGAAAGCTTCATTAGTTGGGGGAAGTAGGACAGACTCACTGCAGAAAGTAATGTTTGAGCTGAGACTTGTTGGACTGACTCTAAGGATTCTTAGAGGCAGAGGTGATGAGGAAGGAAGTTCTAGGAAATGGCAGTCAACTAGTACAAAGACTTGGAGTCACAAGACAGAGTGTCATGTGTCAAGTTGGTTTTGAAAAGCATATTGTCTCTAAATTCTCTGAGATAAATTTAAGTGCAAAATTTATTCTTGCCCTTTTCCATTGCTCTTTACTTGCAATATATTGACAGCACAGGATTGATTTTGCTTCATTTTGATTTTTGGTGATTAACCCAGAGGGAAACAATCTCTGATCGGGGTAGACCAAAATGGGAATAAACACTTTTTTTTTTTTCTCCTTTAAGTCATCAGTAGCAAAAAAGGGATAAGAAGCAGGATTACAAAGGAACTAAATTCTCAGGGATTTAACTTGCTTGCTTTATTTTTTTTTAAGTCTCATGGGGAAAGATTGCTGGATCTTTCACTAGCTTCAGCATGGAATAGATAATAGACAACTGGCCTTTGCACCAAGAACTCTGGTTCTAATATCACTTCTGATATACTTTCTATGACTTTCCCAGAGTCACTAGAATACTCTCGTTCAGGACTTTTTAAACTTTTTCCACTCATGACCCCTTTTCACCTGAGAAATTTTTATGCAATTCCAGATATATATGTAGGTATACGTATATATGCATATACATAGTAGGTTTATAAATCAAATATTTACTGATACTACAGCATAATTTTTTGTGATCCCCACATTCAGTTATGAGACCCCATATGAGGTTACAAACCACAGATTTAGATGTTGGGCTCTAGACAACTCTCTAAGGCTGTAAGTTGCAGAGAAAGTGCTAGCCTACATTAGTGGAGGTAATATCTCACCTGGTAGTATCCTATACCAATGAAATCATAGTTCCATTTTCCTATTCTGATCCAAGGTTTCTAGATTCATCCAGGTTCACCAAATAGAACTGTGTTTTTAGCCCATGTTAGCAATCATTCTCTATAAAAGGAAAAATAGGAGAGGAATCTGCCCCAGGCTTAAAGGAAAAGTCCCTTTGATAAAATGATTAACATAGAAATCAAAGTATAAAATAAATTTGGTGGTATTATAATTTTTAAATATTTTTTATTATTATTTTATAGTTTTTTTATATTAGTTCAGTCTAGCCATGGACACTAAAAATTTATTTCTTCAGTGATTTAAATTGTTTATTTCTTTAAGGATCACTTTGTAACTGAATGTACATGACTATTTTGTGTATTTTGGTAGATAGATCCCTAAGCATTTTTATGCATTTTGTAGTTTTTTGAAATGGAACTTCCCTATTAATTGACTCTTGGATTTTGTTTTTATACAGGAATGAAGTTAATTTTTGAGAGTTTGTTTTGTTGCCTGCAACTTTGCTGTAGATATTGATTCTTTAATGGATATTAAATTTATGTTCTTGCTACTGTTATTGTCAATATTTCCAAAATTGCACAAAATAATGGGGAAAAAATCCCTTGATGAGTTTGATAATGAGAATATAGAGAATGTACAGGAGTAGGAGAGTATGAAAATATTATTCATTGTTCTTATGAATACTATGGACAATTCAATTTTCACCATTCCTTTTGTTAGTATTAACATTCACTTTTTAAGGTCAGATTTCTGCGTTGGTGAGGCTTGAAGGAATATTTTTTATTTCTCCTTCATCTTTATTATGTCCTATGTGGGTAGAAATCATGTTTTGGCCTAGGCTTGGCTCAGGGTGATCTAGAGTTGGAATTAGGATGAAATGAGACCCTTGTAGACCATCTAACATTTAACAAAAGGGGCTTTATATAATAAGAACATAGAAAGGATATTCAGCAAGAATTTGGCATTGATTCAAATGTACACAACTCTCTTGTCTCCACTTTGCCATGATGGTATGCCTTCTCAGAAGGATGTGTAAGCCCTGAGGAGCCTCAATTGCCTCTGCACTGAGTTCTTGTACTTAGAAAATCAGAAAGCTACATGAATGGTTTGAATCTTAGTCCCCTAAACTAATTAAATTTTGATGATGGTTTCAATATCTTTTAGGGAAAAACTAGTCAAATTTAGTAATGTTACTCCTGTCACAGATGGTCTTTGCCTCTAAAGCTCTCCAGCTTCTATAACAGATTAGTGTATACACAATGCTCATTAAATGATTTTTACCTTTTTGTACCTACCTTGTGCTACCTTTTAGATGGAGACTTCTTAACTTAGTGTTTGTGAACTTGTATTTAAAATATTTTGGTAACTATCTCAATGAAATATATTTCCTTTATAATCTTGTATATTTTATTTTATGCATTTGAAAGCATTATTCTGAGGATCCCATAAGCTTTTCCAGTATGCCAAAGGACTTCATAGCAACCTAAAGCAGAGGTGATATTCTAGAGCCTTATCTATGGAAGAGCAGCTGGAGTTTTATTCCAAGGTACCACAATTTGGAAGATGCTTTCTTTTAATACTGTATTATATAATCTGTTTCTTTTTGTAAAGTTTTAGATTATCAAGCCATTGTCCAATTGATAAATGGTCAAAGGATATGAACAATTTTCAGAAATTGAAACTATTTCTATTCATATGAAAGGGTGTTCCAAATCACTATTGATCAGAGAAATGCAAATTAAGACAACTCTGAGATACCATTACATACCTGTCAGACTGGCTAAGATGACAGAAAAAAATAATGATGAATGTTGGAGGGGATGCGGGAAAACTGGGACACTAATGCATTGTTGGTGGAGTTGTGAATGAATCCAACCATTCTGGAGAGCAATCTGGAATGATGCCCAAAAAGTTATCAAAATGTGCATACCCTTTGATCCAGCCGTACTACTACTGGGCTTACTAAAGAAGGGAAAGGGACCTGTATGTGTCAAAATGTTTATGGCAGCCCTTTTTGTAGTAGCTAAAAATTGGAAAATGAATGGATGCCCATCAATTGGAGAATGTTTGTGTAAATTATGGTATATGAATGTTATGGAATATTATTGTTCTGTAAGAAATGACCAGCTGGATGAATACAGAGAGGTTTGGAAAGACTTACATGAACTGATGATGAGTAAAATGAGCAAAACCATGAGATCATTATACCCTTCAACAACAATACTGTATGAGGATATATTCTGATGGAAGTGGATATCTTTGACAAAGAGAAGATCTAATTCAGTTCCAGTTGACCAATGATAGACAGAATCAGCTACACCCAGAGAAGGAACACTGGGAAATGAGTGTGGACTGTTTGTATTTTTGTTTTTCTTCCCAGGTTATTTTTACCTTCTGAACCCAATTCCTTTTGTGCAACAAGAGAACTATATGGTTCTGCACACATATATAGTATCTAGGATATATTATAGCATGTTTAACATGTATAAGACTGTCTGCCATCTAGGGAAGGGGGTAGAGGAAGGGAAGGGAAAAGTTGGAACAGAAGTGAGTACAAGGGATAATGTTGTAAAAAATTATCCATATATATGTTCTGTCAATATAAAAGTTATAATAATAAAAAAAAATTTAAGTTACTTTTCCTCATTGTTGACTATATCTAAGTGAGTTCCTTATTCTCCATGTAAGATCACAAAAACTCTTAGTTACATATGTACTCCCTTTTCATACCAGAGACTCTATTAGAATGGCTGTGTGGGGAGTTAGGAGAAAAGACAGAGTAGCAAATGGAAATTGGCCAGAAAGTCATTGTTAACACTGTGAAGGTTGACAAAGGTTCCAGACAGTTGCTGTTAAAAAAAATAAATACAACATTGAATGTGTAAGTCATGAAAAGACCATTCTTGTGTCTGTGCTCAAAGCTTACAAAGCTTAGCTTATGGGCTTTGCATAATTACCTTTTTGTTGATTTTTCCAAAAATGCATTTTTACAAAGATAAATGATGCAATTTGGCATTCTTTCTAGTTCTCCTGACTTGCTTTGCATAATGATCATATATGAGCACTATGCTGTAAATGAGTCATTTTGTTTAACCAAAAGCTTGTCAGATATTAAAATTTCATTTTTCTTTACTTAAGAAGTCTTTGTCAAAGCAATAACTACTTACTTCTACAAAAGTAGTATATGAAATGATGGAGGACAATCACTCATGTGCTACAATATAATAATCCGAGGGAGATTACACTTTATAAAAATACCATGCCTAACACAATACCTGTTAGGATGAGATAATTGCTATCATTGGAATTCAGGAAAGAAAACTTCCACTAATCATTGCACAAATACTTTGGTCATTAATAATAAACACTGGAAATGAGGCAATTTGGTTTTCATCATCAGCTGTAGTGCAGACTGCAGATTTCTTTTCATAGTTTAGATGGATGATTACACAGAATTAAAAAACCATATGCACATATTATTCAAAGTACACATTGAAATATTCCCCAAAATGCTAGGAAAACATTCCATGGTGGTTTCTATGTGCCTAGAAATTTATATAAGATGGTAGAAAGAGAGTATTAGACTGACTGATGCTGGAGATGTGGGTTCTAGTTTCATCTTTGTTATTGTCTATATGGCAATGTATGTATAAAGGAAATAGCTTTTAGGTTCTCTGGGTTTCATTTTCTTTATGTGGAAAATAAATCCATTGAAATAGATAATAGGATCATAGATCAATGAACATTTCAGTCAATAATCATTTTAAGTGTCTCCTATGTTCCAGCCAGTATGCTAAAGTGCAGGTAATGAATCTAGGAAGAAGTCAAATCTCGTAAATGTCTTGATTACTTTTACTCATCATTATTTCTCTTTTCCGTTAGGGGTAAGGTCTCTGATAAAGCATCTTTACATATACCTCTCTTGCATAGCAGAATCCTTATGCTTGCCTCAGATCTGTAGTTTTTCTCTCTGTTGCTGGCACTAGTCATGTCTCAACCCAAGCAACATGGTTCTCCTTTAGATATTTGTAGTATTCTCGGTTGGTTTTCTGGAGGTCTCTGGACCAGCCTTCATTTCAGCAGATTAATCATCACAAGAATAGCCAGGTATTAAAGTCCAAAGTCCAAATACTTTATTGTCTCCTTGACTGGGGTCCAGTTAGCTTTCTTGAGGCCATTCAGATGGGCCTTGATCTTAATGAAGGGAGCAGGAGAACAGGCCAGCCACCATGAGGCTGATGGAGATGAAATGAATGTCTCTCCTTGGCTCCGAAAACTTGAGCTCCCACCTCCAGTCCTCTTGTCTTTTCTGACTCTGACTGTGGCTGAGCTTGTTCCAGCTTTATATGCTCTCTTATAATTATATTATCATAGGTGTGAATCTTGTAGAACTATATTAAGTACTAAGTACATGTCCTGAACTAGAGAACTATTAATCACCATGCTAAACTTAGATAACAATTGTCTTATCAATTCCACTGAGTTAGCACCCTGCAAGAATCCTTGTTTTAAGTACAGAGTTCTGGCCCATAACAGATACTATATACATAGTAGTTGACAGAATCCAAAGATGATAAATTCAAAATTTTGGAAGTAATAGCTTCTTCCATTTTAGAGATGAGGAAACTAAGGCACAGAGAACTGACTTGACCAGAGCCACTTAGATGGTAAGTGTTGGAGGTAATTATTTATACATGTTTCTGTGAGATGCCAAATTCAGTGTCCTATTCAATATTTCACATTGCTTCTTGATCTATTAGAAGGCATATATAGTGCAATTTCACTAAAGTATATTAAATATTTGATTATGAAAAAAGAAGTATTTTATTTGGAAGAACAAAATGAAATCTTAAAGACTGTCTTCTAGTAGGTTATTCATAAGTTAAGATCATAAGATATTCTTTGACAAATATAACTAGAGAGGTAACTTTTGCATATCGTGAGCTCTTTAAATTGTTTCTGTTCACAGATGATTTTGTGCTTGTTCCATCAGTTCCAGATCACTACAAAATCCATTCAATAATATCTATTTTCAAAGAAGACCAATCTAATTATCTACAGAGTAAAAGGCAAATAGATGGATTCTTGTGACATTGAGCTTATCCATAGGTATATAAGCTTTGGATTTATATTTCAGGTAGACCTAGAATTAAATAGAAAGAAAAAAGCTGAACTAGATTGCATTTATGAAATTGTTTAGCATTTTTAGTGATCCACAGCTGTTTTCAAACACATAAAATATACCCCATGCACCAGTATTTTTCCAGTGTATTTAGTCAGAATCAAAATAGCATAATGTATAAAATACTAAATAACTGTGTTCAAATTTTGCCTCTTAATCCATGACCATGGCAAGCCACTTAATTACTGTGAATCTTATAGTATAATTTCTTGGCAGGTTGCTACCTGTGTGGTAGAAGGAATTCCTACATCAGTGAAAAACAGATTCTTAACCCGTTGACTTACAGATTCTTACACTGAAAATTTATGTCTATGAATCATGGAACAACACATTCTCAAAAAGATCAAAATTTCAGATGTTCTAAAGGACAATGGAAAAATATATGATTAGTGTACAATATTACTAATGCTGACTTTCATGCAAAAGTAGATTCTCTTTCTCCCTGAATTAAAAAAAAATAACACTAAAGTCTTATAGCTAATTGTGTAAACTCTTTGGGATTAATTTATGGATGAGAGTTGTACAGGATTAGAAAATATTAATGGGTTAGACTCTATAATGCTATAATCAATACCCACATTGAAATACCATAGTATATTCTTAATCCTTTGTCACTCAATATTTGAATGGATCTCTAATTAGTCTAAAAACAGGACAGTGAATTGAAATGTAAAAGCTAAATGTAAAATTAAATAATTTCTGGATATGTCACAATTATAGTTATGTTTATGATGATTGTGCTAGACATTAATAATGATTGGATACTGATTCTGAGATTATAAATCCATGCTAGGAAACTTGTTTTCTGGATAATAGATGCATTGCAAATTTATAAATAGATATGTTTCCAGTGTTAACAAATGAGCATAAATTACTGTTTTAGTGTCCAGTTTCACAGAATCCCAATTAGTCCTAACTTGCTTTCTCCTGGAATGTCATGGGATGATAATTTATTTAGGAATGAGTAAGCTAGTTAATTGGGCAGATAGGTGATACAGTAGATAGAGTACCAGGTCTGGAGTTAGAAAGACTCATCTCTCAAATCTGGTTTTAAACACTATCCATGTTACCTAGGGTAAGTCAATTAACTTTTTTTTTTTTTTTTTTTTGCTTCAATTTCCTCCTCTGCAAAATGAACTGGAGAAGAAAATGGCAAACCACTCTGGTATCTTTGCTAAGCAAACCCCAAATGGGGTCATGAAGAATCAGACATATATAAAACAACTAAAAAACAACACAGCTACTTAAATGGAAAATAGGTAACATATAACCTAATTTGATTATGACTAACAATCAAACCTTTCAAAGTTTCAGAAAGGCCAAATAACTTTAATTTTGTCTCACTCCTTTGCATTAAGATGGGATGATAAGATTTTTGGTCATAATGCTTTTAGTTATTTGTCATGTACATCTTGACATGGTAAGATTAATCTTTAATTTGTTTGAAGTAGGACCTTTTGAAAACCATATTACATTATGTTATTGTTATTTCAAAGTAATAACCTCATATATCTCATCTTTTATATAGGATGGTCTTTGTCTCTTCATGGACCTACTCCCATGTCCAGTAGTTGATTCATTAAACCTATTGTGTTGACTGATTGCATTTCACAAAAAGGAGTGTTTCCAATTTTGCCATAGTATTAATCTCTTAAAAGCCCCAAAAGAGTTAACAGTTATATGGCAAAAGAATAACCTTGGACTTAGATAGGCCTGCATTCAGTTCCTGCCATTACTCATAGATTGTGAATTGGTCAAATTGCTTAAGTACCATAGCTAGCTCTCAAAGAGCAACCCTCAAAGAGTTGTTGAACTGTAATAGAGGAGGAATTTTTCATACCAGGGAGTTCTTCACATCAATGAAATCACAAATCCAGACAAAAACAATGAACCCATTAGTATTAAGTGTGGCTTTCATTAGAATTTCTTCCTTGGCTTTCATCACACATGTTAAAATTTTTAATCACTTCTTGCTTGTTTCTGAAGACAATGAAAATGACTTAGTTAGATAAGTCCATTCACTCTGAGAGTGTGATCTTGTCTATTTGAGGCCATCCAAAGTCCTAATTTGAGCTGTTCAGCTTGCTCCATGTAAATGAGCATTCTTGATATTATTTTTCAAATGCCTAAAATAGTATTATGAATGAACATGTGTTCATACTCAAATGCAATAGATGATGCACAGTGAGAAGCATAGAATTTATTGATGTGAAATAGAGTATCTTTTTTAGCACAAGAGAAATCATTTTAACTCTGAAAACACTTTCCATGAGTGCCATTTCATTTGATATTTTAAAGGTTTTATTGATTGTTGTATGACTATTTATACCATGGTTATATATTCCAGTTTGGTCAATACATTCCAATTCTCTTCTTTAATTATCTTGGTGACCAAATAGACAGCAATTGCTTGATCAGAAATAGTTACTCAAATTTGTAAGACTGTGCATCATTCTCAAAGTATTTGTCAATAGAACACCATCGGGGGCAGCTAGGTGGTGCAGTGGATAGAGCTTGAATTCGGGAGGACCTGAGTTCAAATCTGGTCTCAGACACTTAACGCTTCCCTGGGCAAGTCACTTAACCCCAGCCTCAGGAAAAAAAAAAAAAAAAAAAAAAAAATATATATATATATATATATATATATATATATATATATATATATATAAAACACCATCAAAGGAAAACACCCAAGAATGCCTCTGAGAATTAAGAATAAGATTACAATTGTCAAAAGTAATATAACCAATAGATCTTAAATATGATGAGATCTAGATATGGGGTAATTAAATGAAATTTATGAGAATTAGATAAGGAGTATCTAAATGAAATTAGGTTTAATTGAAGTCTAGTGGCAGGTTCAGGGTATAGGGAGTCAAATAGAGCTCCCCTACAACCCCTTTGTATTCCGTGCAAGGATACAAAGTTAAATGAGGTCCAGTAGCGGCGCAAGAGTCCTCTGTAAAGGAATTTACAGATCTGAAAACCTAGATTGATAACAGAGGTTTATTGTGGGGTTTGGAAGTAAAGTTTAGTTAGTAAAGTTGAGGATAGAGATAAGAGGGCACCGGAGCTACAGGTCCGATGAGCAGAAACCCTTGACATGACCAGTGTAAGGATGCCATGTTTGGGACTTCTGCAAAGAGTCGACTCCAGTTTCCCCCTTTTTATAATAGGGGGGCTTTTGGTAATCTGAAGGGGCTCATGGGTGGAGTCTCAAGTTTACCTCTGGCTTGAGCTTCAGCCAGGGTTAGAATTTGAATAGAATTCAATGGGTTTTTAGATAAGAAGGAAGCTGTTTGTGCTTGGGGTGGGGGTTGGGAAACCTGAGCAGATCATTAGAATAGGGACTAGGACAGCCCAAGTTAGCTCAGATCTGATGGGGACTGGGAGAGCTCGGCTATCTCCCATTGGAATTCATAGAAGTTGGGAACCAGAAAGGAATCTTAACCCACATCAAAATTAGGGTTGATTGAGGTCTAGTGGCAGGTTCAGGGTACAGGGAGTCAAATGGAGCTCTCCTGCAATCCTTTTGGATTTGGCGCAGGGATACAGAGATAAAAGAGGTCTAGAGGTGGTGCAAGAATCCCCTGTAAAGGAATTTACAGACTTGAAAACCTAGATTGATAAAAGAGGTTTATTTTGGGGTTTGGAAGTAAAGTTAAAGTCTAGTTAGTAAATGGTGTTAGGTAAAGAGAGGAGGACACCAGAACCAGAAGTTCCAGTGGGCAGAGATTTGGCATGTTTCATCCCTCTGCAAAGAGAGTACTCCAGCTTGCCTCTTTTATAGGGAGAGATTTAGCTAAAGGGGCCTATAGGTGGAGTCCCAAGTTAGCTCCTGGCTGGATTTCAGCAAGGACTAGAATTTGCTAGGTGGCGGTTGGCAAACCTGAGTAGATCATTAGAATGGGGGCTGGGTCAGCCCAAGTTAGCTCAGATCCGATGGGGGTTGTGAGAGCCTGGCTATCTCCTTGGAATTCAAAAGGGTGCTTTTGACCAGGATTTGTGAATCAAAAATCCTAGCTTCTTCAGCTAGGAGGGGTTGGGAATCAGAAAGGAATAAATCAATCTGAAAGGACTAGTCTTAAAGGGACCACAACCCTAATTAAATAGATCAATAGAACCCACAAATTTTTTGGCCTCATAGGTTGCAATAGAATTGTAGAATTTAGCATTCAGAAAATATCTTGTCAACTTCATCTACTCTTTTTAAAAAATTTCTCAAAAAGAGAATTAGGATGAAAAGTTGAATAAAAAAATGTTGTAGAAAAACAATAATAACTGGTTGATTGGCTTTTTTTCATTTTTAAATGGGTACTTTTGATTTTAGGTAGACAAACCAGTATCATCACTATAAAACATATAAGTAACAGTAGGCTAAAATTGTCATCCTTGTGTTACTTAGCACATAGATAGATCTTTTAAAAATGTTGTCTGACTGTGCTCTGATGAAAGAAAATACAAGATCAGCAATGTCCTGGTCAGATTATTTCAATCTGACATAACCAACAGTTCCCTTTCCCAGGGAATCCTAGTCTTTCAAGAGATAAATTGTAAACTCATTCTATGCAGTTTTGGTCCATTAGGGAAAAAAACCTAACACAAACAAAAAGAGCTACATATTCATATAAAAGAATAAAGACACCGAAACTGATGTTACCCTGGGCTACAGTTATGAAGCTGAATCCCCAGTCAGGTACTACTAAGTCCTTAATGTAACATTTAATGTAAAATGTACTTAATGTACTAAGTCCTATGTAACATTTCTATGAAGCTCCCATCCTTTTATCTCAGCAGTGTCAATTGGGACTCTAGAGGATGTTTTGTATATATTTCCCATAATTACCCCCTGGAGACATAATTATTCCATTTCTGGATGGGGATAATTGACACATTGTCAATTGTCACATTGACAATTCCTAAGAACACAATGGATCTGATTATTACTTGCCAATCTTTTACTAACAGTTACCCTTATGCTGAAGTGCCTCCACTGAAACCTTGTTCCACAACTTCATCACAACCTGGAGGTAACTCTGAGTTCCTAAGATTCAGACTAGACAGATCCTAGCCCAAATTTAGAAAGACTTTGCACAGGAGCCTGATATGATACTACTTAGCTTTTTTTCAGAAAACCACCTAAGTAAGTGCCAAAAGACTCATTATCAGCATGTTAACCACGGGGTAATTAATTTTTATTTCACTCACAGCAACCTGTTAAGATGGTCCATTAATGTATGGAAAGGGTTGTGATCTATATTAGCAAAGAATTGACCCTACAATGTTCATAGATCCTTGAAAAATTAGAGCATTGGCTTAAATAAAGAAATTCTGGTGAAGTCATCTCTTTGCTATGTAGATTTCCTTAGGGAAATTCTTTAACTTCTAGTCAACACTATAATCTAGCTTTCCTGACACCAGAATTTTAACAAACTTAGTAAATATCCTTTTCTTTTTATGAGCTAGAGGGTCTCATAGCAAAAATAAGGTACAGTTTAATAAAAAAAAGATTTTCTTCCTCAATTTAACTCTTGTTTGATTAATCAATAATTAGGCATTTATTAAATACACTGTTTCATACTTATCTTTTGAGATTTATATATCTTTTGAGATACAAAGACAAAAGTGAAATAGTAACTGAACTCATTAGTAACTAAATTACTATTAGTAAATAGTAACTACTTATGTTCTAATGGAGACAACATAAATATATTTGTATATGTGTGTGTTGTATGTATGTATAAGATATCCCCCAAGTCTAAAGTTTTAACCTTTAAAAATTTCAAAAGTATAAATGTAACTACAATATTTTTTAAAATGTGAAAGGTTAATTATTTAACTTTTTAAGAATATTGATATTTTTCTTATTAGAATTCAACATAATCATCATATTTTATTACATATCACTCTAACTGATTTTTGAACTTTCTAAAATCTTTTATCACTACTACTCAGTGGATGAAAGATTTCTATAATTCCAGACTTAAATAATCCCCCAAAATAAGATTTTGATGTATAGTTAATAATTTTGATGATGTGCCTCCATAAGAAAAAGTCAAATGCAGATAGATCATATTACTCAAGTAGCTAAGCAAGAGAGAATCCTCTATCATTCCACTGTCTTAATGCCATGATTAATTTACCACTTCTGAACTCACTACTTTGCTGCTAATTCAAACCTTGATTGACATAACCTCTCTTAGCCTAATCTTCCTTCTGATGGAATGACTGGTGGGTGGAGTAACAAACTCTTCCCAATACCTTCCTTTCTAGACTGAACTGAGCTGATCCCACTTTGTATCTGCTGCTCTACCTGGTTTCAACTCCAAGGAACAAGAAACCCCAGCGCAGCCTCTTCCCCAGTGTTTTCCCCCTCACTTTTCTTCCTCCTTTTATATGCTGTCATCCCCTTAGATTGGGAGCTTCTTTGGGACAAGAATTATCTCTTTTCTTATTAATTGTGTTCCCAGCAATTAGCTTACTGCCTGACATATAGTGGTACTTACTAAATGTTTATTGGATTGGAATTGGATTTTATTGTTCTAAGAAAATGTCATCAAGAAACAGTTATACATGTGAACATGTTTATAAGTTTATAACAATTACATTTCTGAAAATATTAAAGCCTAAACCTGTACCAATTACTTTATTGGGACACCCTGAGTCCACAAATATATATGTGTATTTTATATGTAATTAAAACAAAGTAGTTTGGGAAGAGTACACAGTAGCAATGGGGGCATGGAGTGGAGATGGACCAAGAAAGGCTTCCTGCAAATGATGCTTAAGCTGAATTATATAGCAATCTATGGATTCCAAAACTTGAAGGTGAGGAAAAAGCACATTTCAAGCATGGGAAAGAGGCTGTGCAAATTAAAAAAAAAAGGGAAATGGAGCATCATATGAACAGAATCCTGAATAAACCACTATGGATGGATTGTAGAGAGGGAGGAGTGGAGGAATGTGAAAGAAAACTAAAAATTTTGACCTCAGTTCTTGCTTTTAAAGAGTGTTGACAACTGACATGTGGAAATTAAACTGTGCATGAGATCTGTTGGTTGCTCCTTCCTTTTCTATAAACATGAAGGTAGCATATGTTTGAACTCCTTGTAGTTGCCCATAAAGGAAAATGTGTCAAGTGTTTGAGGTAAATTAAAAAAAAAAAAAAAAGACATCAAGCAGAACTGGCAAAATTTGGGGAAATATGATTTGCAAAGGTAAGTTAGGAAAAACCTCTAATCACATCCTAAGCAGAAATGCCAGCATTTTCTTTAAGCCAGTAGTGTAAAGCAATAAAATATTTTTTATTTTTTTTTAAATAAATTTTAAGTTCTCTTGAATTTCTCATGAACAGGATATTATTAATAGAAATGAAAGGAAACAGAGATAATTCAATTAATTTATGATCTTAAGTCATCTAACATCTTTGTATGTCAGTTTTCTCATCTGTAAAATGAGAGAATTGATCTAGATTTCTCAGAACTCCTTTCTAGATCTAATTTTATGAGTCTATGGTTTATGAGGATAATAATATGAAAAATAATATTTATATAGTGCTTCAAGATTTGCAAAGTTACATTACATTACATGTTATATTGTTTGATCCTCACAACAACTCTGTTAAGAACTTTTATGATCCCCATTTATAGAAGAGGCTGAGAGAGTTTAATGATTTGTTTTGGAACTACACAGATGATGAGGTAGAATTCAAACTCAAATGGCTTGACTGGAAGTCCACCTAGATTAGAAACTGTGAACTCTCTTCTCCCCTTATTCTCTCATATCACTCAAATGCCTTATATATCTGTCTCTCCCTTCATTCCTGACTCATATGAGATCTTCTTATTTCTGAGGCAAACTTCCCAAATGTGAAAGTGATTAAATACATCTCATCATCTCCATCAGATTTCTCCCACTATTATTTATACCTCTTTCACTTATCTTTGATCTCTGTCTCTTTTGGCTATTTCCCTATTGCTAATAAATGTGTCCCTCCCATCCCCATCCTCACAATGCCCTCAATTAATCCACTTTACCCTGAAAGCAATAATCCATTAATCTACTCCCTTTTTGGTTCAACTGCTTGAGAAGGCCATAGATGCCCCCACTTCTTTTTATTTCATTTTCTTCTTAACTCTCTACAATCTAGTTTTTGTTCTTTTCAATCAGTCTGGACTATTATAATAGCCTGCTGGTTAGTCTGCCTTCTACAAGTCTCTCCTAATTCAAATCCATCCTCCATTCAACTACCAAAATGATTTTCCTAAAGGGGAGGTCTGACTGTCACCTTCTCTCCCCTGAGTATCCCCTACTCAGTAAACTTCAGTGACTTCCTTTCAAATACAAAATCTTCTACTTGATGTTTAAATCCTTCATAACCTAATCTTTTCTCCTACCTTTCCACTCTTTTTATACCTTGTATTCCTCACCCCACTCTGATTTTTCAATCCAGTAACATTGCCTTTCTTGCTATTTCCTGGATAAGATACTTTGTCTCTTGGTTTGGGAACTTGGTAGTGGCTGTTGTTTGTATCTGAAATTCTTTCTTCTAATTTCCACCTCCTAGCCTCCCTGGTTTCCTTCAAACTCCAGCTAAAAACCCACCTTTTCTAAGAAGCCTTTTCCTGGGGTAACTGCGTTAGGATCCTGGATGCCTTAGAATCAGCCAGAGTCAGGATAAGTAAAAGTTTTTATTCTAGGTCTTTAACGGTAGAAATGAAGAGAAAGGATGCTTAGGATCTCCACAACCTCTCTCTCAAAGTGACCCTGCACCTCCTAGTCCCTCCCATAATTCTCTGTTTACACCAAATGATTGGGCCAGCACAGGATAGTGGGAAGGGCCATTTTCCAAGCATATTCTTATAGAGTATTGTCCAATCAGTAATTAGCCTCGAGTGTTCGATTGTCCAACCCCAGTGCACTGACTCAAGAGTTTCAGCCTTTCACATTTTCTAGTTTTCTTTAATTAGTTTTTCTTCTGTTGATTATTTCCAATTTATCTTGCATATAATTTGTATGTGATTGTATTTTGTTTCTCCTATTAGAGTTTGGACTCCTTAAGGCTAGCAACTATCTTTTGCCTCTCTTTGTACCCCTTAACACTTTGCATAATCTCTGACATATAGTAGTCATTTGATAAAATTAGCATACTGTATCATGGGATCACATATAGCAGTTTAAGTTTTCCTTTTCTCATGAGAATGGAAAGACTAATCTTCACCTGGCACTTTAAATCCTCTTTGCTGAATAGTGTTCCTTTCTAAAGTGACCCCATTATCTAGCTTTAGGGGATATTCAATTTAGTTTTCACATCATGGAATGTTCATAGCACTTACCATTCCCCCAGGCCCTCAGCAGGAAAGAGAGCTCTTTAGAAATATCATTATTATTGTAATCATTTGTTATGTGCAATAGGTAGTTTTATCTTATTTTTAAGACCAGGATAGATACAGTAGAATTTGACTAAAATGAGAGGCCCTGGTATCCAGCAAATAGAATAAATTCAAGTTAGCAATATTATAAGACAGGGTTTTAGACGGGACTTGACACAAACAAGATTAAGCAAAGTTATAATCCAAGAATTTGGATTAAACAAAAGCAGAAGGACAAGACAATAAGAGAATATCTGAATTTAAGGATATGATTGGTAGTATCAATCTAGGGAGGATCCATTAAAACTTAATTCCAGGGGAAGAAATAGAAAAGGTGCCAACAATACTGTCAATTCTTTCCCAGTCCAGTATTGATCCTAGTAGTGGTCTTATCTGTCTATTTCTTTCCTCTGGAATCTGGGAAATTTAGATAACTTTACCTCTTCCCTCCACTCAATACAGACACCAATACTACTGCCCCTGCCCAGTGACTGACCTTCGTTTAAAATGTACTCTCCTACCCCCACTCTGATCCTCAGCCATACTAAGATGCTGTACACCAGGCCTAGAACTTCCCATCTTTTAGTGATGACTTTATTCTGGATCATACTTCCTCAATGGCTGAACCCCAAACAAGTCTTCCCTGCCTACACCCTATCCCATTTCCAGCAATTTGATTACACAGCAATAACTCTGGACTACTGCACTGACCTTTTCATTCCTGCTTAGTCCCTTAGCTTAATTCAGCACTCTTTGGTAGACTGCTAATAATATACAATTTGGATAGGGTGCAGGGAATCAATTAATCAACAAATATTTATTAAATACCTATTATTAAGCACTATGTTAAGCATTGAGAGTATAAATATAGTACAACAAATAATTCCTGTTTTTAATAAACTTACATTTAGTCAGAGATATACCTTTTCACCAAAGCTCCAACCAAACTTTATATATCATATATTTTGTATAGAGAAAAGGAGCCTTTTGTAAAGAAAGAAAGAAAAAAAAAAGGAACTGGGAATCACCATCACAAGAGGACAGATAGGAACTTGGATGTAATCATAGAAGTAGCATGTGGCAGTTTCTACAAAGGTTAAATTGCCTTTCCTGTTATCTTTTTCTGGTGACTATCGATTGATTCAGAGTAGGGCTTTTTATAGGAGAAACAGGCAAGAGATAAGCTGAAGAAAGGAAGGTTATATACAGAGTTGGCTGTTGGAAGCCCAAGACTCAGTTCAGTATAGATTGTCTGATTAAAAATAGTGGGAAGTCAGAAGTCTAGGTGACCTGTTCTAATAGAGCTAAGGCCTTTAAGACCAGTAAAATCAAATCAGAATGGCTATAGAAATAAAATATCTAAACATTAAACAAGCATTTATTGAATGCTTACTATGTACCAACTACTATGCTAAGTAATAGGGATATGGATACAAACACAAGATAATCCCTGCCACGAAAGTTATTATATTCTAACCTGGGAGTAAATCTCTATATAAATAGGAATAATATAGAGTTTAATCATGATAAGTTTTGCTAAGATTCCTCTTTGATGGAAAGAATGGTTACTTGATGCTAGGTGGCTGTGTGAAGGATGCCCTTGGTATTAGAACTTGAAAGAAAGATTTTTGTCTTATTTTTTGACTTCCAGAGGAGATACCACATGATTCTAGCCTCTCTTTAGGAAAAGATCCCCTGAGGGAGAAGGAAACGATTTTAGAAAGCAATACATAGGGACAGAAAACTTGGGAAAATTCCCTGTTCCATTAAATGGACATAAAAAAAAATGCACAAACCTCAAACCCTGGAACACATAAGCACATATGACAGATAAATAATTTAGCCTTTTGTGAGGAAGGCTCTAACGTGGAGGTTGAACTAAATTTTAAAGGAAACCAAGGATTCTCAAGAGAGAGGAGAGGCAGAAATGGAGAGATAGAGGAGAGACAGACAATGACAGGGAGAAAGAGACAGAAAGACACACACACACACACACACACACACACACACACACACACACAGAAATAGTGTCAGAGTCCGTTGTAAGCACACCCTAGGAAGATTACTTTGGGGAAAGACTTTTTTTTTAAATTTATTTTAATTATAGCTTTTTATTGACAGAACAAAATCATGGGTAATTTTTACACCATTGTTCCTTGCACTCACTTCTGTTACAACTTTTCCCATCCCTCCCTCCACCCACCCCCTCCCCTAGATGGCAGGTAGTCATATACATGTTAAACAGGTTAAAGTATTTCCTAGATACAATATATGTGTGCAGATCCATACAGTTCTCTTGTTGCACAAGAAAAATTGGATTCAGAAGGTAAAATTAACAGTTTACACTCATTTTCCAGTGTTCCTTTTCTGGATGTAGCTGATTCTGTCCATCATTGATCAATTGGAATTGGATTAGCTCTTCTCTATGTTACTTTGGGGAAAGACTTGAGGCAGGAGTTGAAACAGGAGGCTATTATAATCCAGATGATTAGTGAAATCTGAATTATTTTCCCTTCCCCACATCTTAGTTCTTTTGAACAGCTGATATTAAGCAGAGGTAAAAGGTAGCTGGAACAAACTTCAGTTATCACTATCTTATAGTGTGTGTGTGTGTGTGTGTGTGTGTGTGTGTGTGTGACACACACACACACACACACACACACACACACACATATATATATATATATATACATATATAAAATTTTGTTTTCCAAAATTTGTTTCCAAAAATGAAAGAAATCTTGCTTCATGGAAGCTTGTGGTAAAACTATAGGTTCTTTTCTTTTTTTTTTTTTTTGCAGTGCTGATGCTCTTGAAAGGATAAGATAAATCACATTTTTTTTTCTAATTTGGACTGAAGAGAGGTTGACTTTAGGGATACCTGCCCCTGTTAGCAAGTGACTCAGATGATAAATTACAGGCACAAATCAGCCTTGATGTTTGGCAGGAATATGTGTCAGAGCTGGCATTGTTGGTACAGTTTAATTAAAAAAGAATTCAAAACTTTTTATTTATACTGAAAAGCTAGTGGCAGAGATAGGTACATATAGCACAGGAAAATAAAAGCAGTAGAAGCAATAATATAATCAACTGCTTTGGGGCAGTTCTGTCATTTGTGGTGGGAGAGAATGCATTAAAAAAGGGTTATTCAATATTTTATGGCTGAGGTTGGCCTGGATATTTAGGGTTTGGGAAAATTATCTACCTATTTGAAATTTAAACTTCTTCTTTACCACTGAAGCCCTAATGAAGCTAGGATTAAAACTTAGTTTCTATATTGAGAGTGGAAAAAACTGCATGATTTAAGGGAGTGGAAAGTAGAATATGGCTTCTTTCATTTCAGGACTTTGAAATGAGTTGGAAACAAATGTTAGAGATTAGTTAATTGTTGAAAAAACTTGGTGTGGGCAGAGGAAGAGAGGAGGGTCATTCAGGCCCGAATAGATAAGTATTACTTTACAGAAAACAAAAACTATACTCTCCTGCTTAAATTATTTGATCTTGCTATTTCAATTCATTCAGTTCAGTCATTCAGTTGTGTTTTATTCTTTATGATTTTCTTGTTGAAGATACTGGAATGATTTGCATTTCCTTCTCCAGTGCATTAAGGATAAGAGAGATAAAGTGACTTTAACAGGATAAATATCTGAAATCAGATTTGAACTTAGGTTTTTCTCACTCCAAACCCAATGTTCTATCCACTGAGTGAGCTAGCTGCCTCTGTCTTGCCGTGGTAATATGTAACAGGTTCGTGAACAATCCCTAGGTGGACATGAACTTGGAAATTACTCTGTATTTGGTATCATTCTTAAATATCTAGATATCTAACATTGTAAAAAACAGAATCCTGGAAAGAAGTTGCATCAGATCATGAGGAAAATGCTTAAAGGGAACCATGAAAACTTTGACAAAATGCCATTGGCTCAGAGTTCTGCCTCAGTCTTTTTTATTGTAGGTGGGTTATTTTTAATCCCCACATTCTCATTGTTTGGCACTGTACTGCTTCATAGCCCATAACTGGTGCTGCTTCCTCAAATTCTACTTCTGTCATATACTCAGGGCCAGACCTCACCCCAACATTCATAGATCTCTCTTTCTCTCTTCCTAAGTTGCCTTAGAAATTTACTCATTATTGCTAAGTTTGTGTGCTTAGTACTCTTTGTAGTCATTTGGTCAAGGCTTTGGGGGATGTTTGGCAATTAGGACCTTTTGCCCTGCCATCTTGGCTCCACTCTCTAGTCCAATCTTTTAAAAATAGATTAAAAATGAAGTGACCTATCCAAGATAACTTAGGGCAAAGCCAGCACTTTAACTTAGCTTCTCTGTGTCCAAGCCTCTTCATCTTTTTAAGGTTCTCACTTATTAGCACTGACTTCTGATAAAGGGATATATAAACCTCTGGGAAAAAAAAGAACTATTATGTATATCATCTCATTTTATGTAACTTCTTATGAGTATCATCATCTGTTTCTTTTGCTCATCAAAAATAATCTTTTTTCTTCTTTCTTTTATTTTTTAAAAAAATTATATTTAATATTATTTTCTTTGTAAAATTTGAGCTTATTTTTGCAATTTTTTATAATTATTTATTGTAGATTTCTTAATTATTTCACTTGTATAAGCTATATGTTATATATGTGAAATGATTCAGAACATTTCCATTCTAGACATATCTCAAAACAGAGTCACACAACAACAAAAACACCCTTTCTTCATTGAATGAATTTTGATGAGAGTAATGATCAACTATTGTTTACCCTCACCCCCATTTTCCCTTCCACTATAAAAACACTTCCTGTACACTTGTTTTATATGATAAGTTTTCTTCATCCATTCTGCCTCTCTTTTCTACTTTCTTTCAGTGAATCTCTTTTTCTAACTTCTACATTTTCGAGGGGCAATCACCCAACATAATCAATTCATACGCATGCCCTCTGTTTTTGTAGATTCCTTCTAAATGCCATAATAATGGTAAAGTTCTTAGAACTTACATCTATCATCTTCCTATATAGGAATATAAATGATTTCATTTCATTGATTCTCTTATGATTGCTCTTTAACATTTTCCTTTTTTTATGATCCTTTTGCATCTTCTGTCTGAATGTCAAATTTCCTATTTAGCTCTGGTCTTTTCATCATGAATTCTTGGAAGTTCTCTCCTTTGCCAAATATACATTTTTAAATTCTGTCATTATACTCAGTTTTGCTGGGGAAGTTATACTTCATGATAATCCTAGCTCTGTTGCCTTTTGGAATATCAAATTGTAAGCCCTCTGATCCTTTAATGTGGAAACTGCTGAATCATGTGTGATCCTGACTGTGGCGCCATGATATTTGAATAGTTTTTCTCTGGCTGTTTTAGCAATACTTTCTCCTTGACATAGAAGTTCTGGAATTTGGCTATAATTTTAGAATCTTTTCCAGGAGATTACCTGTGGATTATTTCAATTTCTATTTTACCATCTGGATCTCAGATATTGTAGTTCTCTTTTATATATTTTCTGAAATATGATGTTGAGGCTCTTTAAAAAAACAAACAAACAAAAAAAAAACATGGCTTTCAGATAGATGAATGATTCTTAAATTATCTCTCCTTGATCAGTATTTTTCAATTTTCACTTGTTTTTCTTGTACGATACTTTATATTTTTTCCTATTTTTTCATTCATTTGATTTTGTTTTATTGTTTTTTGGTATTTACTGGAATAATTTATTTTTACTTATCCAATTTTCATTTTAAAAAATTATGTTCTTCAGTGAATATTTAAAATTTTTTTCTATTTGACCAATTCTATTTTTAAAATTCTTTTCTTCAGTGAATTCTCTGCCTCTTTTTACCATTAAACTGATTCAGTTTTGGAAGGAATTATATTCTTCTTCTTTTACCTCTTTTACCAATCTGCTTATTCTCCTTTCAAAATTTCTTGCATCACTCTCATTTCTTTATTCACTTTTCCCTTTCCTTCTTTTATTTGATTTTTAATTTTTTTTAAAATTTTTTCTAGCAGTTCTTGTGCTTGTATTCAATTCACACTTTTCTTTGAGCCTTTGATTATGGTTTCTTTGACATTGTTTTCTTCTGGGTTTGTTTCTTGATCTTCCACATCACCATAGTCATTTATTATGATCAGGTTTTTGTTATTGTTGGCTCAGTTTTCCAGCCTATTTCTTGACTTTTAACTCAGTGTTAAAGTTGAACTCTGCTCCTAGGATGGAGGGGACTTTGTCCTGAGCTTCAGATCTTTCTTGCTGCTGTTTTCAGAACTGCTTTGGGAATCTCTAAGTTTTCAATGCTTCCAAAGTGGTATAGTCTAGGGAGAGGTGTGGTTACTGCTCTTCTAGTCTGTGTTCTGGTCTTCACTCAGGAAAGGATCTTGTTACCCTGTAGCCACCAGTGATAGCATTCCTTCTGTCTCTGGGACTATGACTAGATTCTGTCATAATTACTAGTGCTCCCCTCCATCTTGGAATTGAGAGCAGGATTCCTACACCACTGTAAGAGAACACAAACACTCTTGCTCCTTTTGTCTCTGGGGCTCTGATCCAGAACAGCACATGGATGATGCAATAGGCCTGAATCTAGAATCAGCAAGAAGTTCTTGCAATTTCCTTCTGACCAATTGTTTGCTCCCTGAAAACAATTTGTGCTGTACAGTTGGCTGTGCTCCAGGCCCATCCAATGACCACTCCAGAGAGACAGACCCTTATGCTGACTTTCTATGTTGTTTTGGGCTGGAAAGTGGTTTCATCCAACCTTTTGATGTTCTGTGGCTTAGAAATTGATTTAAGGTGTTATTTTAGAGAGTTTTTTGGGAAGGAAATTTGGGAGAACTTGGCTATTTCTCTACTCTGTCATCTTGGCTTTGTCTCTCTGTTTACTTTTAGGAGTCAAAAGAGGGAACATTTACTTCAAAGTATAAGTTTCTAATGAAATATCATAATAACAAACTAAAAATGAATTATTGCTCCCAAGTGATCTTTGAGCTCATTTTCCCCTCACATATTCTCAGAGGGGAAAAAGACATATATAGGAAGTACATGTAGGACACACACATGCAGAGAACATGTATGATTAGGATAATGTAGAGAGTGAATATAGGGGATTAATGTGATCAGATCACACAAATAAAGAAGTTCACACAAATAAAGAAGTTGCTCAATCTTCCAATAATACCGAGCTGCAGATATCTACTTGGAATGTTATCAGCTGAACTGCCTTCCTGATGGATGGCATTTCTGTTTTGCTTTGTACATAGTACAACTGCTCTCCATTTCTCCCGCTGTCCACAAGGTCACCCAGTATTTTGTCCATCATCCAATGAGGATGCTCTGGTTACTAAGACTTTTTTTCTCCACTCAGGGAGCTATAGCTATGTTGACTAGCTATTTCAATTACCTATATATAATGCTTTGGGGGAGGTAAAAGGTGCTAGAGTGAGCAAACCTTTCCCTTGCAGAAAAAAGTACAATTCTTTCATCTTCTACTTGAACTTCAGCTAAGGTGCTGTCTTCATGGCCATGTCCTACTCTGTATTCCATTTCCTGGTAGGGAGTCTAATAAAACTTCTCAATCAGGGAAGGATCCAGTTTTCCTTAGTCAGCCTTTTCAGCCAATGGTTCAGTCAGCTATTCCATCTAATACTTCCATTCTATCAATTACTCTAAAAATCTTTCCATTGACAAAGTGCTTCCAGAAAGCAGCAGATGCTTGTGCTAGATTATATTTACTCTTTGGATGCTTTGTTGAACTATTCTTTCTTCTAAAGTCTGCTCTGAATCTTTCAGTTCTGTAAAGGGCTAGAACTGAGCAGATGCACTTAACCAAGATAACTGAGCACTTGAGGCTAATTACTAATTGGACAATACTCTATTAACATATGCTTGGAGAATGACCCTACCCAACTATTCTATGCTGGCTCAATCTGTGGGTGTGGACAGAGAAGGTTGAGAAAGATCAGAGGATAGAGTAGCAGGATCATTCTTTGGCAGTGGAGAGAGAGAAAGGAGGTGTGGAGATTCCTATATCTAATCCCCTGACTGGGACCCTAAAAGACCAAGAATAAAGACTTTTGCTTATCCTGACTGGCTGCTTCTAAGATATCCAGGGTACTAACACAGTCACTACACAGTTCAATTTTCATCTGATTTGTGATCAGAAACTCATTTTAGTGGAGACTCATTAAAATTTGGGTAAGGACATTCCAAACTGTGATTCTTTGTTCTTTGCAAATAGGAAGACTAGGTCCATTGTCAAAAAAATCAAAAGGCTAATAACTTTTATATCACTCTTTCTTTCACCCCCACCCCTCAAAATCTTAGCTTGGTACCTTTTGTTCTTTACACATATGCATAGGCCTTTACAGAGAAATTGGCCTTACTGAGAATGTTTTAGAGGTCTTGAGTACAAATAAACTTGATTATCTTAAATAATTGTGTATTTGAGATTTTCCCATTGAAGAGATTTTATAGCTACTAGTAAATTGTTTATACAACCTGCTATAGAAGTTAATTCACTGAATTAATTTAGAGTTCAGCGAATTTTTTTATATGTTAAAGCCTGTTTCTAGGCATTAGGTGAATTTCCCAGGATTACCCAGCCAGTAAGAATCAGAGCCTGAACTTAAACTCACATCTTCCGTGGCTCTGAAGCCAGCTCTCTATCCACTTGAGCATTGCTGTCTCTCATGTCCTTGATAGAGACTTGCTTCTTACTAGAGTTCAAGAGGTCCAGGCTGACCTGAGTGGAATTGATGATAATTTTACTCATCTTAAGGTAACAGATATCAAGTAAGACAGAGCCATAGAGAATAACAAAATCTCACAACTCATTTTCAAGAACAAGATAAATGCTGGCACAGCTTTGTCTCTTGCTTTGAGCACAAGACAGAACAGCATATCACATTAATCAGATGTGATCATTTTCACTAAAGTTTAAGACTAGGTGACATTTCAAGAGTTTCACTCTATGCCTTATTAATAGAATAAATTTAGTCATTGAATTGTACTCTGGTCCTTTGCTGGCAGAGGTTTAAATTGCTCCCTTTGTAATTGTACAATTATATAAAGATTGGCTATATTGCTCGCATATGATAGAAGCCATTTGTCAGGTAAATAATCCAGAAAACAATATTATACTTAATGGTTTGCATCTATTAAGAATGTGATACAAATAATAAAGAATGGGTCTGGGTTCAGAATGATATCAGTTCTTTCTCTTAAAATTGGGGCAGAAGTATAAGAAGAAAATGTAAATAGATAAGTTAGGAAATACATGTTAATTAAACTGTACCCTCATTTATTTCAGTTTTATTTTTAAAGTAAATGAACTATTTTTTTTCTAAAGGTATGAATGCTATTGGAAAAACCACCATCTGGGTGTTCAATTTCTAACCAGACTGTCTTAGTCATCCTAAGAGCAGGACCAGTGCCATCATGAAGATCCCATAATGCTGCAGTCTGAAGCCAAAATGCTTATGGAACCTTACAAAGAAGTATATCAAAGAGGAGATTTTATTTTAATTAATTATTAAATTAATTAAATTAATAATTAAAATTATTGACCAGCTTCCCCCCCCCCCCGGCTTCTAGATCTTGAAAAATATGTTTTTCCTTTTCTTGCTTCTGAATTTGTTGCAGAGTGGACAGTTTGCTCAGGTAGAATATGTAATAAATTCCTAATGAATCAAAAAACATTTATTAAACACTTACATGTGTTAGGCACTGTACTAAATGCTGGAGGCTGGTGACATTCACTCTCAAAGTACCTTATATCTATTTTAGAACTATTCCATTATGCTATACACATGTGTGTGTGTGTATGCACACATGCATATATACACACACCCACACATACACAGACATGGGTCTTTGAGAGCATGGACTCATTTTGTCTATATTTTCAATGTGTAGCACAACACTTGCTATATAGTAAGTATTAGCAAATTCTTATTGGTTGGTTAATTGGAAAACAATATTGTCATAACAAAATTGTGTTCCTGAATACAACTACAGAATGCAGTGATAGGGGTGAATGTTGATAAGTATTCTTGCTAGGATAGTTCAAAACAAGTTCCTGTCCAAGCTAAAGGAAAATTGTGAATAACATGAACAATTTAGGGGAAAAGAAAAGTGACATTTTAGTGACATTTTACTTCCCTTTCAGTGCCCTCTGCTCTTCTTCTAGAATCTCATTTTCTATTCCATTTTCCCCCAATTCCAAATACTTTTTTTAGGCCCTTTATTCCTCCATCATAACTCTTTCTACTTAGTCTTCAGCAAAGGCAACAAATGTTGAAATCATTAGTTGTCCTAAGTATTGTGACAAATTAATCAGACCTTCTTGTATTAGTCCTTATTAATATTAACAGATAACAAAAAGGAAGAAGTAAAATGAGTGAAAATTCTATAAAATACACTACATAATCTTTGCAACAATTGCCAATATTTTAAGGTGCAGAGCAATTGTAGTTCAAGGTAACTACAACACAAAATGTTTTATGTTTATATGAAAATACTAAAGTTTTAATAACTGCCTTATAGTATAAAAGCAAAACTAACAATTTAATCTATGCACATGGAGTTATTCTAAGGCCTTCAGTATTGATCTGATTGTCCTTTGTGCTTTTGACCAGAAAAAAATATTTTTTGATATTGAGACCTATAATTTCTTCTAGGCAAGAGACTCTCAGAATGGAAACTCTTTTCTTCAATACATATGAGCAACTCTTCTATAGGAAATAATAATAATAATAACTAATATTTACATAGCATTTTGAGGTCATCAAATTTGATCCTCATAATAGTTCTATGTTGTAGGTTCTATTATTCCCTTTTGACAAATGAGAAAAGTGAGGCTGAGGTAAGTAAAAAGACCTACTCAGAATTACATAGCTGGTGAGTTTCTAAGGCAGGATTTGAATTCAGGTCTTCCTTGCTTCAAACCCAATACTCTATCCATTTTAATTTACATTTGCCTCACTTATAGCCATAGAGATGGGCACTGAGAGATTAAAGGATTTGGTTATGATTACATAGATAGTTTTTGTCAGAGTCAGGACTTGAATTCAGGTTTTTTTGATTCTAAAACTGACACTCTATCCATTAAGTTATGCTACTTCTGGAGTTATTAGGTTAAATTGATATATTATATTATCCCTAACATGAAATTATAATAAGTTCATAGAATATAAAGTCAAAAGGGACCTTTGAATTCAAATCTGTATTTTTAAATATAAGGAAACAACATAGAAGTTAATAGTTCTTCCTAAGATACATAGGTAATAAGTAATAAAGTTGGAATTTGTTCTTTTTTTGTTTTTTTAAATAGTATTTTATTGTTTAATATTTTATGTATTTAATGTTTAATGGATTTAATTCATGTTTTAATGTACTAATGTTTTCAACATCCACCTTTGCAAAATCATGTTGTCCAAATATTTCTTCCTCCCAAGACAGCAAGCAGTCTGACATAAGTTAAACATGTATAATTCTTCCAAACATATTTTTCCATGTTCATTGCAAAAAAAAAAAATCAGATCAAAAAGGACAAAAAACTGAGAAGAAAAAAAAAACCTACAAAAGTAGAAATCAAACACATTACTTATTGATGACAGTGCAATAAAAATTTTAACAAATGAAGACATGCAGGGTGGAGCCAAGATGGTGGAGAAGATACACGCGATTTTGTGAGCTCCCTTCTTCCCTCATTACCAATTAGTTCAATCAGCCTCAAAAATAACACTGGATTGATAGAAACCACAAGGGCTGGAAGCATGATTTACCAGCTGAAGAGAATTTGGAGTTTCAACAGAAAAGGTCGGTTCCCAGGGGAGGAAAAAAAAAAAAAAGGCCAGCACAGACAGGGTGAGGTGCTAGCACACTGCGCAGATCGAGCTGGGGAGAGCTCTGGGATCAGAGAAGCCACTGAGATAGAGGAATCTGGCAAAGCTGTTATCTCTTCTCTGATTATAAAACAGCAGCTCAGAAGAGAAATCAAGCCACTTTAAAATATAAAGCCAGATACTAGAACCACCTCAATATAGAAGTGACCTAAGAGATCTCGGCACGTCTGTGAAGCCACCTTCTGCTGTCCGGGGCTTCACCTTGGGGTAGTTAAGACCTTGAAAAGTGGGGACACAGCCCAAGGCAACATATAATTCACATAGTACCTGGCTTGGCTGGAGGCTGTAGAACTCAGCCTTGGAAGTCCCAGAGAAGAGGAATCTTTGAAATAGGGACTGAGGTTTCTGGGCAGACACTTCCAGTTTGAGTGCAGGGGCTTTTCACATCAGCTGCTGACATCCACGCCCCACGGGACGCATTGGCTGGGCTTTGTGTCACCTTTACTGTTCAGTCTTAAACCTCAGGGAAGTCTCTAGGACACACAGCGGGGTCTTTCACTGGGCAACCCTCACAGCGCAGTCGTACTAATCACCCCTGAGGCACTTCTAGGGAGGGGGGAGGGGAACTCTCTCCCAGAGCTCTCTCTTAGCTCAGGTGCAGGAGCCACTGCATCCATCTGGTCTGGGAGGAAGCTGGAAAAAAATAAATAAATAATTTCTTACCCCAAGAACTGACCCCAAAAGATTTTTTAAATATGAATAAAAAGCTAAAGAGAACCATTGATTCCTTCTACACAGAGAAAGAGCAGATATCCAACCCTGAGGAAGTTAATAGCAGAGAGTCAGCAGATAACAGCCTAAAAGGGAACGATGCCTGCCCCCCAATCACATAACTCTCTCCTAGAAGAGACTATTAAAAAGTTAAGAGAGTTTGAAGAAAAATGGGGAAAGGAAAGAGAAGCTATGATAGAGAATAACAACATCCTGAAATTTTAGTTGGAAAAAATAAAGAATTCACAGGAGATTCAGGGAAACAAAATTTGTGAATTAGAAAAGGTTAAAAAGTCTTAAGAAAGTAGGATTTCTGAATTGGAAAAAGAAAATAATTCTCTAAAAAAATTAGGGAAATGGAAAAAAATTCAATAGAGCAAAATAATTTATTTAAAAACTCAATTGGGCATATACAAAAAGAACTAAAAAACGTGAATGAAGAAAATAACTCATTAAAAATCAGGATGGAACAAATAGAAATGAATGATTCATTGAGAACCCAAGAATCAGTCAAACAAAACAAACAAAAAAAAATGAAAAGCTGGAGAATAACGTCAAATGCTTACTGGGAAAATCTATAGACCTGGAAAATAGATCTAGGAGAGATAATCTGAGGATCATTAGACTTCCCGAAAACTATGACCAAAAAAAGAGCCTAGATTCTATTTTACAGGAAATCATCAAAGAGAACTGTCCAGAGATAATAGAAACAGAAGGGAAAATAGGCGTCAAAAGAATTCATCGAACACCTTCTGAAAAAGACCCTAAAAAAATAACTCCACAGAATATTGTGGCTAAGCTACAGAATTACCACACAAAGGAAAGAATATTGCAAGTAGCTAGAAAAAAGCAATTCAAATATCAAGGAGCCCCAATAAGGGTCACTCAAGATCTGGCTGCCTCCACATTAAAAGATCGAAGGGCCTGGAACCTGATATTCTGAAAGGCAAAAGATCAAGTATTGCAACCAAGAATAAACTACCCAGCTAAATTTAGCATTTTCTTCCATGGAAGAAGATGGTCATTTAATGAAACAGAGGAATTCCATTTGTTTCTAAGAAAAAAACCAGACTTAAACAAAAAATTTGATCTACATCCACAAGACTGAAGAAAAACAGAAAAAGGTAAACAGAACTCTTGAGAACTATAGTTCTGTTGTGGATATATAGAAAGTCTGCATGGATAATTTGATTTTACTGATACAAAAAAAGGGGGGGGAGTAGTAAAGGGAAGAGGGTAGTATCAGAAAAAGGGGAAGGAATGATAAAAAAGGGAAACTACATCCCAGGAAGAGGCATAGAAAATATACCATATCTGAGGGAATTTAGAAAGGGGGAGAAACATTGTGTGAATCTTGCTTTCAACAGAAGAGGCTCAAAGAGCAAATAATTGACATATTTGTTTTTCAGAGAATTCTCTCTCACCTCATTAAAAGGGGGGAGAGGAAAAGGGAAAAGGAAAAGGGGAATAAGGGAAGGGACTTGGAAGGAGGGGGGAGGGATACTAAAAGAGGGAGGGCTGCACATCACAAGTGGGGTCTATAAATTAAATATTGGGGAAGGGGTTCAGGGGGGTCAAGGAAAAAAAACATAATCTGGGGATAATATGGTGGCAGGAAATACAGAATTAGTAATTTTAACTGTAAATGTGAATGGGATGAACTCTCCCATCAAACGGAGACATCCGGATAGCAGACTGGATCAAAAGTCAGAACCCTACAATATGTTGTTTACAGGAAACACACATAAAGCAGGGAGATACATACAGAGTAAAGGTAAAAGGTTGGAGCAAAATCTATTATGCTTCAGGTAAAGCCAAAAAAGCGGGGGTAGCCATCCTTATCTCAGATCAAGCAAAAGCAGAAGTTGATCTAATTAAAAGAGATAAGGAAGGAAACTATATCTTACTAAAAGGTAGCATAAACAATGAAGCCATATCAATACTAAACATATATGCACCAAGTGGTATAGCATATAACTTTCTAAAGGAAAAGTTAAGAAAGTTGCTAGAAGAAATAGACAGTAAAACTATAATAGTGGGAGATCTCAACCTTGCACTCTCAGATTTAGACAAATCAAACCACAAAATAAATAAGAAAGAAATTAAAAAAGTAAATAGAACATTAGAAAAACTAGGTATGATAGACCTTTGAAGAAAACTGAATGGCGATAGAAAGGAATATACTTTCTTCTCAGCAGTTCATGGATCCTATACAAAAATTGATCATATATTAGGACATAAAGATCTCAAAATTAAATGTAGGAAGGCAGAAATAATAAATGCCTTCTTCTCAGATCACAATGCAATAAAAGCTAAATTCAGTAAAAAGTTAGGGGTAAATAGACCAAAAAGTAATTGGAAACTGAATAATCTCATCTTAAAGAATGACTGGGGAAAGAGCAAATTATAGAAACAATTAATAATTTCACCCAAGGTAATGACAATGATGAGGCATCATACCAAATTTGTGGAATGCAGCTAAAGCAGTAATAAGGGGAAATTTTATATCTTTAGAGGCTTATTTGAACAAAATAGAGAAAGAGAAGATTAACGAATTGGGCCTGCAACTTAAAAAAGCTAGAAAAAGGCCAAATTAAAAACCCCCAACCAAAAATCAAACTTGAAATACAAAAATTAAAAGGAGAAATCAGTAATATTGAAAGTAAAAAAAACCATTGAATTAATAAATAAAGCCAAGAGTTGGTTTTATGAAAAAGCCAATAAAATAGATAGACCTTTGGTAAATCTGATCAGAAAAAGGAAAGAGGAAAATCAAATTGTTAGTCTTACAAATGAGAAGGGAGAACTCACCACTAATGAAGAGGAAATTAGAGAAATAATAAAGAGTTACTTTGCCCAACTTTATGCCAATAAATCTGATAACTTAAGTGAAATGGATGACTTTCTCCAAAAATATAGGCTTCCTAGATTAACAGAGGAGGAGATAAATTGCTTAAATAGTCCCATTTCAGAAAAAGAAATAGAACAAGCTATTAATCAACTCCCAAGGAAAAAATCCCCAGGACCAGATGGATTTACATGTGAATTCTACCAAACATTTAAAGAACAATTAGCCCCAATGCTATATAAACTATTTGAAAAAATAGGGGATGAAGGAGTCCTACCAAACTCCTTTTATGACACAGACATGGTACTGATACCTAAACCAGGTAGATCGAAAAGTGAGAAAGAAAATTATAGACCAATTTCCTTAATGAATATTGATGCTAAAATCTTAAATAAGATATTAGCAAAAAGACTTCAGAAAATCATCCCCAGGATAATACACTATGATCAAGTAGGATTTATACCAGGAATGCAGGGCTGGTTTAATATTAGGAAAACTATTAGTTGTAATTGACCATATTAATAATCAAATTAATAAAAAACATATGATCATCTCAATAGATGCAGAAAAAGCATTTGATAAAATCCAACATCTATTCTTACCAAAAACGCTTGAGAGTATAGGACTATTCCTTAGAATAATCAGGAGCATATATTTACGACTGTCAGTAAGCATAATATGCAACAGAAATAAACTGGAACATTTTCCAGTAAGATCAGAAGTGAAACAAGGTTGCCCACTATCACCATTACTATTCAATATAGTACTAGAAATGCTAGCCTCGGCAATAAGAGCCGAGAAAGAGATTCAAGGAATTAGAGTAGGAAATGAGGAAATCAAACTATCACTCTTTGCAGATGACATGATGGTATACTTAGAGAACCCCAAAGACTCTGCTAAAAAGCTATTAGAAATAATTCAGAATTTTAGCAAAGTGGCAGGATACAAAATAAATCCACATAAATCTTCAGCATTTTTATATATCACCAACAAAATGCAACAGCAAGAGATACAAAGAGAAATTCCATTCCAAACAAATGTAGAGAGTATAAAATATTTGGGAATCCATCTACCAAAAAATAGTCAGGAATTATATGAGAAAAATTACGAAACACTTGCCACAAAAATAAAGTCAGATTTAAATAATCGGAAAGACATTCAGTGCTCTTGGATAGGCTGAGCGAATATAATAAGGATGACAATACTCCCCAAACTAATCTATTTATTTAGTGCTATACCAATCAGACTCCTAAGAAACTATTTTAATGACCTAGAAAAAATAACAACAAAATTCATATGGAAGAATAAAAGGTCGAAAATTGCAAGGGAACTAATGAAAAAAAAGTCAGAGGAAGGTGGTCTAGGTGTACCTGATCTAAAGCTATATTATATAGCAGTAGTCACCAAAACTATTTGGTATTGGCTAAGAAATAGACCGGTAGATCAGTGGAACAGATTAGATACAAAGGTCAAAAAAGTGTACATCTATAGCAATCTAGTCTTTGACAAACCCAAAGATACCAACATTAGGGATAAAAATTCATTATTTGGAAAAAACAGTTGGGAAAACTGGAAATTAGTATGGCAGAAATTAGATATGGATCCACACTTAACACCATATACCAAGATAAGATCAAAATGGGTCCATGATTTAGGCATAAAGAGGGAGATAATAAATAGATTAGAGGAACAGAGAATAGCCTACCTCTCAGACCTGTGGAGGAGGAAGGAATTTATGACCAGAGGAGAACTAGAGATCATTATTGATCACAAAATAGAAGATTTTGATTACATCAAACTAAAAAGTTTCTGTACAAACAATACTAATGCAAACAAGATTAGAAGGGAAGGTACAAATTGGGAAAATATTTTTAAAGTTAAAGGTTCTGATAAAGATCTCATTTCCAAAACATATAGAGAACTGACCCTAATTTATAAGAAATCAAACCATTCTCCAATTGATAAATGGTCAAAGGATATGAACAGATAATTCTCAGATGATGAAATTGAAATTATATCCACTCATATGAGTGTTCCAAATCACTACTGATAAGAGAAATGCAAATTAAGACAACTCTGAGATATGACTACACACCTGTCAGATTGGCTAAAATGACAGGAACAAATAATGATGAATGTTAGAGGGGATTTGGGAAAACTGGGACACTGATACATTGTTGGTGGAGTTGTGAAAGAATCCAACCATTCTGGAGAGCAATTTGGAACTATGCCCAAAAAGTTATCAAACTGTGCATACCCTTTATCCAGCATTGCTGCTAATGGGCTTATATCCCAAAGAAATACTGAGGAGGGGAAAGGGACCTGTATGTGCCAAAATGTGGCAGCTCTTTTCGTAGTGGCTAAAACTGGAAGATGAATGGATGTCCATCAATTGGAGAATGGTTGGGTAAATTATGGTATATGAAGGTTATGGAATATTATTGCTCTGTAAAAAATGACCAGCAGGAGGAATACAGAAAGGCTTGGAGAGACTTGCATGAACTGATGCTGAGCGAAATGAGCAGAACCAGAGGATCGCTGTACACTTCAACAATACTGCATGAAGATATATTCTGATGGATATCTTCAACATAAAGAAGATCCAACTCACTTCCAATTGATCAATGATGGATAGAAACAACTACAGCCAGGGAAGGAACATTGGGAAGTGAATGTAAATTGTTAGCATTATTGTCTATCTACCCAGGTTACTTATACCTTCGGAATCTAATACTTAATGTGCAACCAAAAAAATGGTATTTACACACATATATTGTATCTAGGTTATATTGTAACACATGTAAAATGTATGGGATTGCCTGTCGTCAAGGGGAGGGAGTAGAAGGAGGGAGGGGATAATGTGGAAAAATGAATACAAGGAATAATGTTATAAAAAATTACTCATGCATATATACTGTCAAAAAATTTTAAATAAAATTTAAAAAAAACAAATAAAGATATGAAAGTAAAATAAAGAAAAATATTGGAAATTATTTTGAACCAAAAACCAAGAAGAAGTGAAATAGATAGTTTTATAAAATTTGGTACTCAAATTAACAAGAAATAGAGAATTGAAATAAGCTATTCTCAGGGGGGAAAAAATGGAACAAATCACAGATGAATTCCTAAAGAAGAAAACAAACAATAAATCAGATCAATTTGCTATTACAGAGCAACAGGCTAGTGGCTTCTGGGGATCTAATACTGACCAGAAGAATTAGATCCTCAGCATCCTTCTATTAGGTCTCACATCTTCTATGATAATGTTCCAAGTAGACTGAGAAGCAGTTGTATTCTCTGATCTCCTTTTCTTTCTTGCTTCCAATTTATTTCATTCCCAAACCACAAGCAACATCTATGTCAGTAAAGGCTGATTTGCAATTCCTTCAGGGGCTTATGATTCACAACTGTGGGGACTTTTGAAGAATTGACCTTCCCCTTCACACTTAGGCATGGACCTTAACAATTTATAGGAAATTCTATTAAATATTCAATGAAAAATAAACTCTTTTCAAAAAGAAAAGCAAAACAAAGAGTGGGTTCCACCCTCCCTATAGTAGAATTTTAAATACTAATGTCCTTTCCTCTCTGCCTGAAATAGGACTAGACTAAGTTTTCCCTAAAAAATGACAAAGCCAAGACTTTATTGTCTAGAAGTAAAGTAAGAGTCATGGCCTCTGATTATGTTTATTTTGCCTCCTGGTCTCTTAAGTGAATCAAAGTTTCTTTTCATGTAGATTCTGGACTCTTCAGAATATATGGATAATTGGAGACCATGAGTCACCATACTTAGTGCTCTTGACCAGAGAGTTTCCATGTGGAAGTGAGAGAGGCCTTATCTACTGGAGTTTAGCACTATTTATCCTTGCTATATTAAGGCTAAGTAAACCTCTTTTTGTTAACTGTTTAATGATCTATAAGTGCATCATTTTGTACCAACATTAATCCTGAATAAAGAGAGCCTTGGTGATTGGTTTCCCCTAATGCTATTAAATTTCTTCTATTAAACTTAGATTGTTATAATATCTAAACTAAGACAGAACAGAGAAAGAAAACTATATACTAATATGCCTACTTGATACCAATACAAAAGCATTGAGGCCATAAAAGCATATTAAAAGATTATACATCATAACAAGCTTAGATTTGTACCAGAAATGAAGGATAGGTCAAATATTAGGAAAACTAAAAATTTTATGTGCTACATTAATAACATATGAATTTTTATAACTATAAGATTATATTAGTAGATGAAGAGAAAATGCTTTGTCAAAATATAATGCCTATTCCTATTTAAGTCCATTAAAATTATAGGTATAAACAATCATTTTCTTAATAGTATCTGCCTAAAATAAAGACTCAGTATCATTTGTAATAGAGAAATGCCAGAAACTTCCAGTAAGATCAGTTAAAGCAAGTATATTCATTATTTCCACCAGCTATTATGATAAGATATGAATAAAGAAATTCAGAGAATAATCATAGTCAAAATTGCTTTTTACATATACTATGAAGATCTACTTAAAGAATTTAGAGATTAAAATTTCATTGAAATATTATTAAAAAAACTAAAAAAAAAAAATTATCTTTCTATATATTACCAACAAAACTTACCAGGAAGATATTCAATTCAAAATTACTACAAAAAATAAAATATTTGGGAGTCCACCAAATAAGACAAGATAATAATATTATGAATTCAACTACAAAAAAGTCTTTATAGAAATAAAGACAAGTGAAAATAACTTTTTTGAATATAAAGAAAATTTATTTCTTCTTGCATTTATTTAGTACTTAAGCTTTCCAAAATACCTTCCTCATCTCATCTCATTTGATCTTCACAGCAATTCTGTGAGATAGATAGGTATTGATATCCTCACTTTACAGATGAAGGAATTGAGGCAGAGAGAGCTTGTTTAAACAAAAAAATAAATTAAATTGAAAAAATAAAAACAAGTAGTCAGATGAAACATTAAGCTTAGAATCAAAAGGACCTAAGTTCAATTCTAGCCTCAAGCACTTGTGTCCTTAAGTCACTTAACCTGTTTGCCTTTCTTCAGTTGTGAAATGGGGATAATAGTAAGTTTAAAGGGATATTAATTGCTTATATTTGGGTCATACCAATGTAATAAAAATGACAAATATATTCCAAATGAATTCACTTAGTCAGGATGAACCCAATCAAACTACTACAGGGCTACTTAATAGAATTAGCGAAAAATAAAATTTATCTTTAGGACTATAAATTCAAGAATCTTAATAAAATTAATGAAAAAAGAGAGGAAGAATCAAATTCTGGAAGAATCAAATATCAAATTCTACTACAAAGTAGTAATCATTAAAAACAATTTAGTGTTGGTTAAAAAGTAGAAAAGTTGAGGCAGCTAGATGGTGCAGTGTATAGAGTGCCATCCTTGAAGTCAGGATGACCTGAATTCAAATCTGACCTCAGACAATTAATACTTCCTAGAAGTGTGATCCTGGACAAGTCATTTAATCCCAATTGCCTGAGCAAAAAGAAAAAAAAAGTAGAAAATTTGTTAAGTAAAAAACAACAACAACAACAAAACAAAACAAAACAAAAACAAAACAAAAAAAACCATACACACAAAATCACAAATGACCATAATTGCATACTATTTAATAAATTCAAAGACCTTTATTACTGGGCTAATGACTATAGTATTTGATAAAAATTGACAGGAATTCCAGAAAGAAGTCTAGCAGAACTAGAGTTTATATTAATGTTTTAAACCATATACAAAAATAAATTCTAAATGCATACATGAAGTGAATATAAGAAGTCACATTATCAACAAATTAAAGAATAAGGAAGGCACCATCTTTTATATACATGGCTAAGAGAAGATTTCCATATTAAGAGAGGATAGAGAGTTTTATAAAAAGTTAAAGACATTTTGTATTATATAAAACTGAAATATATATATATATATATATATATATATGTACATATATATGTATATATAAATGGTTTAGTATACCTACATAGCATAGTATTACATAGTATTTTTATGTGTGTATATATACACATACACAGATATACACACATACACACAAGAGCCATTACTCAATAACTAAATGCCCAAAGAAAATGAACAGAAAATTCTCTAAGAAAAACATAAGCTATCAACAACCACATAAAAAATTCTATAAATCAACTACTAGACAAATGCAGATGAAAAATAACTCTGAAGTTCTGGCTCTTAAGACAAAAAGAAAAAAAAAACAATTGTTAGAGAGAATTTGGGTAGATAGATATAAGTAGAGCTGTCAATTGGTTGAGCTATTCTGAAAAACAATGAAGGTGGTCTAGCTATACCTGATCTAGAAATTAGGAAGATTTGAATGTGTTGATGCAGAGTGAAGTAAGCAGAAATGACAAAATTTACAGAATGATTATCTAATATTGTAAAGAAAATCAAGTTTGAAAGATTTACACATACTGATGTATAAATGCAATGAGGAACCACAACTCTGTAAGACTCATGATAAAGTATGCTTTTCATCTCCTGACAATAAGGCATACCTACAGACATAGATTTTTGAGACAATGACCAAAGTGGGATATGTTTTCTTTCTTTTTTTTTTTTTTTATAATTATAACATTTTCTTTGACAGTACATATTCATAGGTAATTTTTTTTTTACAACGTTATCCGTTGTACTCCCTTCTGTTCCAAATTTTTCCCCTCCTTCCCTCCAATCCCTCTCCTAGATGGCAGTCATTCCCATACATATTAAATATTTTATAGTATATCCTAGGTACAATATATATGTGCAGAGCCGAATTTTGTTGTTGTTGTTGTTGCAAAGGAAGAATAATCTGGGAAGAAAAACAAAACAAAACAAAACAAAACAGTGCTCACAGTTTATACTCATTTCCCAGTGTTACTTTTCTGGATGTAGCTGATTCTGTACATCATTGATAAATTGGAATTTGATTAGCTCTTCTCTATGTTGAAGATATCCGCTTCCATCAGAATACATCCTCATACAGTATCATTGTTGAAGTGTATAATGATCTTCTGGTTCTGCTCGTTTCACTTAGCATCAGTTGATGTAAGTCTCTCCAAGCCTCTCTGTATTCCTCCTGTTGATCATTTCTTACAGAACAATAACATTCCATAACATTCATATACCATAATTTACCCAACCATTCTCCAATTGATAGACATCCATTCATTTTCCAGTTTCTAGCCACTATGAAAAGGGCTACCACAAACATTTTGGCACATACAGGTCCCTTTCCCTTCTTTAATATTTCCTTGGGATATAAGCCCAGGAGTAGCACTGTTGGGTCAAAGGGTATGCACATTTTGATAACTTTTTGGGCATAATTCCAGATTGCTCTCCAGAATGGTTGGATTCTATCACAACTCCACCAACAATGTATTAGTGTCCCAGGTTTCCCACATCCCCTCCAACATTCATCATTATTTGTTCCTGTCATCTTAGCCAATCTGACAGGTGTGTAATGATATCTCAGAGTTGTCTTAATTTTCATTTCTCTGATCAATAGTGATTTGGAACACTCTTTCATATGAGTGGAAATAGTTTCAATTTCATCATCTGAAAATTGTCTGTTCATATCCTTTGACCATTTATCAATTGGAGAATGGCTTGATTTCTTATAAATTAAAGTCAATTCTCTGTATATTTTGGAGATGAGGCTTTTATCAGAACCTTTAACTGTAAAAATGTTTTCCCAATTTGTTACTTCCCTTCTAATCTTGTTTGCATTAGTTTTGTTTGTGCAGAAACTTTTTAATTTGGTGTAATCAAAATGTTCTATTTTGTGATCAATAATGTCTCTAGTACTTCCTTGGACACAAACTCCTTCCTCCTCCACAAGTCTGAGAGGTAGACTATCCCATGTTCCTCCAATTTATTTATGATTTCGTTCTTTATGCCTAAATCTTGGACACATTTTGGTCTTATCTTAGTATGTGGTGTTAAATGTGGGTCCATGCCTAGTTTCTGCCATACTAATTTCCAGTTTTCCCAACTGTTTTTTTCCAAATAATGAATTCTTATCCCAAAAGTTGGGATGTTTGGGTTTGTCAAACATTAGATTGCTATTTTTATTCACTACCTTGCCCTGTGAACCTAACCTATTCCACTGATCAACTACTCTATTTCTTAGCCAATACCAAATGGTTTTGGTGACTGTTGCTTTATAATATAGTTCTAGATCAGGTACAGCTAGGCCACCTTCATTTGATGGTTTTTTTTCATTACTTCCCTTGAAATTCTCGACCTTTTGTTGTTCCATATGAATTCTGTTGTTATTTTTTCTAGGTCATTAAAATAGTTTCTTGGGAGTCTGATTGGTATAGCACTAAATAAATAGATTGGTTTGGGGAGTATTGTCATCTTTATTATATTCTCTTGGCCTATCCAAGAGAACTGAATGTCTTTCCAATTATTTAAATCTGACTTTATTTTTGTGGCAAGTGTTTTGTAGTTTTGCTCATATAATTCCTGACTTTCCTTTGGTAGATATATTCCCAAATATTTTATACTATCGACCGTCATTTTGAATGGAATTTCTCTTTGTATCTCTTGCTGTTGGATTGTGTTGGTAATGTATAAAAATGCTGAGGATTTATGTGGATTTATTTTGTATCCTGCAACTTTGCTAAAATTCTGAATTATTTCTAATAGCTTTTTAGCAGAGTCTTTGGGTTCTCTAAGTATACCATCATGTCATCTGCAAAGAGTGATAGTTTGATTTCCTCATTTCCTACTCTAATTCCTTGAATTTCTTTCTCGGCTCTTATTGCCAAGGCTAGCATTTCTAGTACTATATTGAATAGTAATGGTGATAGTGGGCAACCTTGTTTCACTCCTGATCTTACAGGGAAAGGTTCTAGTTTATCGCCATTACATATGATGTTTACTGACGGTTTTAAATATATGCTCGTTATTATTTTAAGGAATAGTCCATTTATTCCTATACTCTCAAGCATTTTTAGTTGGAATGGATGTTGGATTTTATCAAATGCTTTTTATGCATCTATTGAGATGATCATATGGTTTTTATTAATTTGATTATTAATATGGTCAATTATACTAATAGTTTTCCTAATATTAAACCAGCCCTGCATTCCTGGTATAAATCCTACTTGATCATAGTGTATTATCCTGGGGATGATTTTCTGAAGTCTTTTTGCTAATATCTTATTTAAGATTTTAGCATCAATATTCATTAAGGAAATTGGTCTATAGTTTTCTTTCTCAGTTTTCAATCTACCTGGTTTAGGTATCATTACCATATCTGTGTCATAAAAGGAATTTGGTAGGACTCCTTCAATCCCTATTTTTTCAAATAGTTTATATAGCATTAGAGTTAGTTGTTCTTTAAATGTTTGGTAGAATTCACATGTAAATCCATCTGGTCCTGGGAATTTTTTTTTTAGAGAGTTGGTTAATAGCTTGTTCTATTTCTTTTTCTGAGATGGGACTATTTAGACTATTTACTTCTTCCTCTGTTAATCTGGGCAAGCTATATTTTTGAAGGTATTCTTCCATTTCATTTAAGTTATCAAATTTGTTAGCATAAAGTTGAGCAAAGTAGCTCCTAACTATTGTTCTAATTTCCTCTTCATTAGTGGTGAGTTCTCCCTTCTCATTTGTAAGACTAACAATTTGCTTTTTCTCTTTCCTTTTTTTAATCAGGTTTACTAAGGGTTTGTCTATTTTGTTGGGTTTTTTCATAGAACCAACTCTTAGTTTTATTAATTCAATAGTTTTTTTTTTTTACTTTCAATTTTATTAATCTCACCTTTTAATTTTAGAATTTCAAGTTTTGTGTTTGTCTGGGGGTTTTTAATTTGTTCCTTTTCTAGCAGTTTTAGTTGTAAGCCCAATTCGTTGGCCCTCTCTTTCTCTATTTTATGCAAGTAGGCTTGTAGAGATATAAAACTTCCCCTTATTACTGCTTTGGTTGTATCCCACACATTTTGGTATGATGTCTCATTATTGTCATTTTCTTGGGTGAAGTTATTAATTATGTGTATGATTTGCTGTTTTATCCAATCATTCTTTAGTATAAGATTATTTAGTTTCCAATTATTTTTTGGTCTATTTTCCCCTGGCTTTTTATTAAATGTAATTTTAATTGCATTGTGGTCTGAAAAGGATGCATTTACTATTTCTGCCTTACTGCATTTGATTTTGAGGTTTTTATGTTCTAGTATATGGTCAATTTTTGTATAGGTTCCATGAACTGCTGAGAAGAAAGTATACTCCTTTCTGTCTCCATTTAGCTTTCGCCAAAGATTTAGCATATCAAACTTTTCTAGTATTCTATTTGCCTCTTTGACTTTTTTCTTATTTATTTTGTGGTTTGATTTATATAATTCTGAGAGTGCAAGTTGAGATCTCCCACTATTATAGTTTTGCTGTCTATTTCTTCTTGCAGCTCTCTTAATTTCTCTTTTAAGAATTTAGATGCTGCACCACTTGGTGCGTATATGTTTAATATTGATACTGCTTCATTATTGATGCTACCCTTTAGCAGGATATAATGCCCTTCCTTATCTCTTTTGATTAGATCAATTTTTGTTTTTGCTTGATCTGAGATGAGGATGGCTACCCCTGCTTTTTTGGCTTTGCCTGAAGCATAGTAGATTCTCCTCCACACTTTTACTTTTAGTTTGAATGTATCACCCTGTTTCAGGTGTGTGTTTCCTGTAAACAACATATGGTAGGATTCTGACTTATGATCCAGTCTGCTAACTGCTTCCTCTTTATGAGGGAGTTTACCCTCTTCACATTTATGGTTAGAATGACTAATTCTATATTGCTTGCCATCCTGTTAACCCCTGCTTATGCTTTTCTCCTTTCCTTCCCCCTTACCCCTCTACCCAGTATTAAACTTGTGAATACCACTTGCTTTTCACAGCCCTCCCTTTTTAGTATCCCTCCCCCACCTTAAAGTTACTTCCCTTATTTTACCCCTCTTCCTCACAATTTCTGTATTCCCTTCCCCTTAGCTTACTCCTTCCCTCTCTCTTTTCAATGAAGTGGAAGAAGTTTCACCATAAATTGAATATGTCTATTGATACACACTATGTTCATCTCCCTCCTTTCTTTCTCTCAGTTATAATAGGTTACCTTTGCCTCTTCATGAGATGTAATACCATCACTTTACACTTTTATATGATATAATTTCCTTTCCACCTCTATTTTCCAGGACAAATTACACATATGTTCTTTACATATTTTTATAACAGAAGTATAGTTCTCAAGATTTCTTTTTACCTTTTTAGAAATCTCTTGAGTTCTGTATTTGAAGATCAAACCTTTTATGTAGGTCTGGTTTTTTCATCAAAAATAGATGGAATTCATTTATTTTGTTAAATGTCCATCTTCTTCCCTGGAAAACGATGCTCATTCTTGCTGGGTAAGTTGTTCTTGGTTGCATACCAAGTTCCTTAGCCTTTAGGAATATCATGTTCCAGACCCTTTGTTCTTTTAATGTGGATGCCGATAGATCCTGGGTTATCCTTATTGTGGCTCCTCCATATCTGAATTGCTTTTTTCTAGCAGCTTCCAATATTTTATCCTTTGTCTGATGGTCCTTGAACTTGGCCACTATATTTCTTGGCGTTTTGATTTTAGGGTCCCTTTCAGTAGGTGATCGATGAATTTTTTCAATGTCTATTTTACCCTCTGTTTCCAAAACGTCTGGGCAATTCTGTTTGATAATTTCCTCGAAAATAGTGTCCAAGCTTTTTTTTTCCTCATATTTTTGGTCATTGCTTCTTAAATCATGACATGAAGATGCTGGCTATTTTGTCAGACAATTCTGGTCTATCAGCAAAGGAACAAATATTTACAGTAATTCTGACTATTTGAGTATCCAGGACAGTCAAAAGCTTCCAACTAAGGAAGTGTGTCTCAATTTTCAGAATCCCATGCAAACTTCCCCAGGACATTTAATTTTTTCTATTTCTAGCAGGCTGAAAGTCTCCATTACTCTCTCCCCTATTTTTGGTTCCTTTCCCCAAAATGACCACTCTTAAGGATATGACAATCCCCCTAATCTACCATGACTTCTATTTTTACTACTATTCACTTGATTTATAATTTATCGTTTTGTGTTTGAATGAGAAGGTCTTTTGAGTGTCTATCATTAAGCTCCCTAAGGAACGATCTGTGCCTTATAGGTTTGTGTTTCCCCACAATTTCTAGTACAATAGTACTTTCAAGCACTATCCATAGTAGGTGCTTAATAAATGTTTGTTGATTATTTGAATGCAATTTGATTATTAGAATTATTTATCCCTAAGTTCTTCGATTACATATTCACAGAATTATAATATATAGAATTGGGTTGGACTTTGGAGACTGATCTAACCTATTCCTCTGCAATATGCTGGGCAAGCAGTTTTCACTTAAAGACCTCCAATAAAGATATAGAGGGAGGGATTGCATACTTCCTGAGTCAGCCTATTTTGCTTTTTGGTAGAGCTAAGAATTATGGTGCTTTTTTACTTCCATCAAGAAAGTTAAAATCTTCTTTTCAATGTCTACTCATCGCTCCAAATTCTGCCTTTTGGGCTTAAGCAGAACTTTTTTCTATAGAATATAGATATGAGCAGACAATTTTTGGATGAAAAAATAGAAACTATTTCTAGCCATATAAAAATATGCTCCAAATCATTAATAATCAGAGAAATGCAAATTCAGACAACTCTGAGATATCATTACACACCTGTCAGATTGGCTAGGATGACAGGAAAAGATAATGCTAATGTTGGAGGAGATGTGGGAAAACTGGGACACTGATGCATTGTTGGTGGAATTGTGAACAAATTCATCCATTCTGGAAAGCAATTTGGAACTATGCCCAAAAAGTTATCAAACTACATACCCTTTGATCCACACTAATACTACTAGGCTTATATCCCAAAGAGATCTTAAAGAAGGTAATGGGACCTGTATGTGCAAAAATGTTTTGTAGTGGCTAGAAACTGGAAATTGAATGGATGCCCATCATTTGGAGAATGGCTGAATAAGTGATGGTATATGAATGTTATAAAATATTATTATTCTGTAAGAAATGACCAGCAGGATGATTTCAGAAAGGACTGGAGAGATTTACATGAACTGATGCTGAGTGAAATGAGCAGGACCAGGAGTTCATTATACACTTCAACAACAATACTGTATGATGATCGATTCTGCTGGACATGACTCTTTCAACAATGAGATGAATCGAGTCAGTTCCATTTGTTCAATAATGAAGAAAACCAGTTACACCCAATGAAAGAACTATGGGAAATGAGTATGAACCAAAACATAGCATTTCAACTCCCTCTGTTTTTGCCCACTTTCATTTTTGATTTCCTTCTCATATTATTTTTGCCTTATTTCTAAGTCTGATTTTTCTTGTGCAGCAAAATAATTGCGTGGATATGTATACATAGATTGTATTTAACATATACTTTAACATATTTAACATCATTTGGTCTACCTGCCATCTAGGCAGGGGGAAAGGAGGAGTAAAGTTGGAATAGAAGGTTTTGCAAGGATCAATGCTGAAAAATTATCCATGCATATGTTTTGTAAATAAAAAGCTATAATTTAAAAAAAATCTTCAGCAATGAGATGAACCAAATCAATTCCAATAGAGCAGTAATGAACTGAACCAGCTACACCCAGCAAAAGAACTCTGGGAGATGACTATGAACCACTACATAAAATTCCCAATCCCTCTATTTTTCTCTGCCTGCATTTTGGATTTCCTTCACAGACAAATTGTACACTATTTCAAAGTTCGATTCTTTTTGTACAGCAAAACAACTGTTTGGACATGTATACATATATTGTATTTAATTTATACTTTAACATATTTAACCTGCCATCTGTGGGGGTGGAAAGGAGGAGAAAATCATAACAATAGGTTTGACAATTGTCAATACTATAAAATTATTCATGCATATATCTGGTAAATAAAGACTATAAAAATAATTTAAAAATAAAAATAAATAAAAATTTTAAAATTAAAAAAAAAAGTGGCTCTTCCAGTACTTGAAGGCAACTATTATGTATCTAAATCTTCTCTCCTCCAGTGTAAATATCTGTAGTTTCTTCATCTTATATTCTTTTGGCATGGCCTTCAGACTCTCACCATACTATCTGTCCTCTTGTGAATATTTTTCTGACAATGTCTTTCCTGAAATATAGTTTCTAGATTAGAAACAGTACTACAGAGTTGATGAAATGCAGGAGGGGTTACCAAATATTGATCCTGAGCTGTGCAACCTAAGATAAGAGTAGTGTTACTTGGCTACCACATCAAACTCTTGAACCACATTAAGTTTACAATTCATTAAATCTTAAATATCTTTATCAAACTACTACCTAGTCATCTACTTATCTTGTACTTTTGAAGTTGATTTTTTGAACCATAGTGTAAGAATTTACATTCATTTCTATTAATTTTAAATTAGGTTTGATTTTTACTTTATAAACATTTTCAGATTATCCCCAACTTCTTGAGGTTATCCTAATATTATTGAGTCACATCCATGCTTTTTGTCTATGTAAATTGCTTCTACCTACCTGAATAACAATAAAATTAGAAGTTATCATCTTCCCACAAAGCAATGTAAAACAGTCTAATTGAATCCCTTCTGATTTCTCTCTCATATCAATAGTTTTATGCTTCTCAGGTTTTGTATTTTAATTTTCTATTCAGATTTGGTCTTTTCATTAAGAATGCTTAGAAGTTCTCTATTTTATTAAATATCAATATTTTTCTCTGAAGGATTAGACTCAGTTTTTCTGGGTAGATCATTCTTGGTTGTAATCCTAGGTCCTTAGCCTTCCAGAATAGAATATTCTAAGCTCTTGAGTCCTTTAATGCAAAAGCCATTAAATCTCATATGATTCTGGGGCTCCACAATATTTTAATGGTTTCTTTTTGGCTACTTGCACTATTTTCTTCTTGATCTGGGAGGTCTGAAATATTGCTGGAAATTTTCATTTTTAAATCTCAGATGATCGATGAAATCTTTCCATTTCTATTTTCTATATCAGGGCAATTTTCCTTGAGAATTTCTTGAAATATAATATACACATTCTTTTTTTGGTCATGGCTTTCAGGTAGTTCAACAATTCTTAAATTATCTCTCCTGGATCTATTTTTGAAGTCAGTTGTTTTACCAGTGAGATTTTTCACATTTTCGCCTATTTTTCCTTCTTCTGACTTTATTTTATTGTTTTTTTTTTTTTTGATGTCTCATGGAATCATTGATTTGCACTTTTCTAATACTAATTTTTAAGGAATTATTTTCGTAAGAGAGCTGTACTTCATTTGACCAGTTCTTCTTTTTAAGGAGTGAATTTTTGTGCCTTTTTTTTTTTTTACCATTTGAGAAATGCTGTTATTTCATACACACCTTTTTTCAGTATTTTCTGTGCCTCTTTTTAATGAAATTGTAAATTTTTTTCATAATTTTATCACATCACTCATTTCTTTTTATAGTTTTTCCTTTACCATTCCTCCTCTCTCTCTCTCTCTCTCTCTCTCTCTCTCTCTCTCTCTCTCTCTCCTTTTATTCTTCAAAACATTGTTAGATTTGTATACAATTTGTGGCTTTCTTTGAGATTTTGCTTGTAGATAATTTCACATGAACGTCTTCTGAATTTGTGCCTTGATCTTTTCTGTGACCCTAGTAGATTTTTATGATCAAGTTCTTTTTTCTACCTTTTTTGCTCATTTTTCCAGCCTTTTTTTTTTTAACTTTGAACTTTATATTAAAATTGAACTCTGCTCACTGAGCCAGGGGAAGCACCATCCCAAGCTTCAAGCCTTTTTGTGTTGCTTTTTTAAAAAGCTAATTCTGAAGGTCTGTAAATTTTGGTGTTTACAAGATGGTATGATATGGGGAGAGCTGTGGTTACTGCTCATTTGGTTTCGTGCTTTGGTTTTTACCTAGAAAGGGCTCTTCTCTGCTGTGGATGTAAATTTTAGTCCTCCTCTTTGATCTTGAACTGTGGCCAGGTCCATTGTTTCACTGCACTCAGAAGCACTAATGCTCTTCTGCAACTGTAATTTAGAACTGTGTGAGGGCAAAGGGGTTGCCAAACAACATCCAATTCTGCAATAGTCCAGAAATCTTCTGTAATCCCTTTGTAACCAATTGCCTAATCCCTTTACCATCTGTAGATGGAGAGCACTCAAAGCTGCTTTAGAACTGTTGCTGCTGATGTCCAAATATATCCTTCCAATTTTTTAAGTCATCTTGAGTTGAAAGAATGTCTCATCTGAACTTTTGTTGGCATTGCCACTTCAAAATTCTGTTTGATGTATTATTTAAAGTTTGGATGGGAATTTTGGGAGAGTTTGGCACTACTCTTATCATCTTGACTCCATTCCTCTATCTTCACTACTTGAGATAACTCTTATAACACAGCGAGACAAGCCAATAACAATATAGTAACATCTTCTGAAAAAGCATTCAACATTCCACATAGGTAGCAAATCTGCCAGCACTCTATTTTTAATTGTTTTTTGATTAACAGAAATCTATTTTCTCTCTTTAGCCTCTCCTACCCTATTGGGAAAGAAAGAGAAAATCCCTTGGGACAAATATGCAGTCAAACAAAGCAAAATTCTTCAATTACTATATGAAAAAAAATTTCTCTACTTCTAATCCTATCACCTCTCTTTCACAAGGAAGAGAATATATTTTATTATCATTCCTCTGTAAGCATAATGATCAAATTTTATTAAGTTTGGCTCAACATTCCAGCTTTGTGATATATTTTGTAATATTGCTCTATTGCCCAATGAATTTATCACACTTCCTAGCTTTGTCTTATCTTCTTGTCTCCATACTAACTTTAATTTATGTTGTGACTTTGAAAATATTATTTAATCAAGTTATTTGATGTTGTTTGAGCAAATCATATTTCCTGTAGCTCATTCATGTGTGAATGATAAGGATAATGATGATGATAACAACTCATATTAACACAATGCTTTTAGTCTTAAAAAGCAAAAGCCTTGTAATAAAAATGTCACAGAATTTTGCTCCTTTAAGCATTTTCAAATGTCGTTCAAATCAATAAAAAAATTAAGACTCAGGGAAATTAAGTGACTTGGCCAGGGTCACCCAGCTTACAGATTTCAAAGACATTATTTACACCTAAGTTTCCTGATACCCAATACAATATTTCTTGATACAAGTTCAATCTTCATTTTTGTTTACCATACTAAATGATAGTTGCTAAATGCCTGGCCTGTGGAATCCTAACAAGGGTTAAGGAGTAGTTTATGATGGTTTTAGAGAAACTGAAAGTAGAAGAAAAATTGGGGAGTTAGATGGCATATAGTAGATAGAGTTCTGGGCCTGGAGTCAGGAATATTTATCTCCATGAGTTCAGATTTGGCTTTGTACACTTACTAATTATGAGAGTCTAGAGAAGTCAAAGTCAGAAGTCACTTTCCTCTGTTTTCTCACCTATAAAATGAACTGGAGAGGGAAATGGTAAGCCACTCAACTATTTTGTCCAAGAAAACCCCAAATACAGTCATGCAGAGTTAGGCATGACCGAAATGACTGAACAACAACAACAAAAAAGAAAGGTTGCTTAATTTCCTTATTCCTCCATATCTTATTTTGTAAAATGGAGATAATAAACCTCGTTCAATTTATCTCACAAGGTTATTGTGAGACAAGAGATTTGTGAAAAATAAAAGTGCTTTATCAATTAATTTGTGGCTGTTATATAAGTTGGTAGATAATCTTCTGTCTTGTTCATTAATGTAGGCTAACTACTTTTTCCATAGAAGAATTTGTGTGGTTAAAAATAATAGGAAATAAAGGAAAGTAGAATAAGGAAGGAAAGAAACTTAGTAGACTTTGGGAGAAATGGGAGCAGAAGATATGGGGGTAGGAGAAGTGCTTGTGTTCTTTCAAACTCAACAACTGCCATTGAATGGCATTTTCTGAATCACTTGGATTTATCCAAGATAAACCAGCATCATAAAAATATATGCCATAAGTAGTGAAATAAAAGGTTACTGTAGCAAAAAGCAATCCAGCAAGGCATTTACAATACCTTTAGGGCTCCAGAATTTATGACAAGTCAGTGAACTTGAATTAAATGAATCAGGAGCTCTAACAAGGAACTCCTGCATACACACAATTTAGTTAATAATGTGCCTCAATTGTGAAGCATGTCTGAAAATGCAATTAATTAATTTCTTCTTTAATGAGCTCCTTCCAGGTTTCCCCTGTGGCAGAAATGCTTTGAGAATGTCATTTTGTGTGTTCATCTGTTTTCATTGTCCTAAGTAATCCTAGATGATGGTTTTCTGGTTCTTTTAAAAAACAGAATTTCAGCATGGCTCATCTCCATGGTGTTACTTTGAATTGCACTCTGGGGTTTTTGTCTGGGTTCCCTACACTGGTGAGTTCCTCCTAAGGCCTTCATTTGGGGAAAGATCCAGTGTACTTTATCCCTAACCTGACTCTGCTTTTGACTTTTCATCCATTAGCTCCATGCCTCAACTATTAACTGCTGTAACATCCTTCTGCACCCAGAGCCTTTGGAATATTCCACCAAACTTCTCCCATTGTTGAGTTATTCCAAAAAGGTCTCCATTTTGGAAAGAGACCTAGGTTGGCCAACTCCATTTCCCTCCTGGGTCTATTTCTAACTCTATAAACCTCAAAACTTCCCCTCTTAGTGCTCTCTCTCTCTCTCTCTCTCTCTCTCTCTCTCTCTCTCTCTCTCTCTCTCTCTCTCTCTGTCTCTCTCTCTCTATATATATATGTATATAGATAGATAGATTATAAATATAGATATAGATATATACATATGTGCTCCTCCCTCCTTTTCTCATCTTCCTTGCTTTTATCTCATTTATATATTGTTTTCTTCCATTAGACTCCTTGAAGGCAGAGTTTATCTTGGCTTATATTTGCATACTCAACAATTAGCACAATATCTGGTACATTATAAGTATCTAATAAATGATCATTACTTTGCCTTTTTCTGCTGGGTCTGTTTTCACTCTTTGTCAGTTTATAAACGTCTCTCCAAGTTTCTCTATCATTGACATTTCTCACTATAATAAGTAATTATCCCTGAGGCCCAGTCCTGAGAACATATACAATAGTTTCTACATGCTGCCAACTCAGGAGAATTTTGATGAGAGTACTTTGGAAGTGCTTGGTGACATACAATGGAATTGTTACTAACTGCTCTCCAGTTAGAATGTGCATAGGGATTCTCTGGCTGGTTACTGTCCACTTACTGAGTGCTGAAGAAAAGCTTTGATTAGCTTCTGATGTGGAGCAGAATGTGCATAAAAACTTACTGATCAAATTAATCTTTCTTTAAAAATGCACACAAAGTCCAGAGGGAAATAGAGTAGCTTTAACACTTTCTCAGTAATTCATGATCTTAGAGAGTTACTTAAAGCACTAAGAAGTAAAATGACTTGCTCAGGTTCACACAACCAGTTTAGATGTTGAACATATATGGTGCTGCAATGCAGCTATCAAGGAGAGAAGTGAACCATGTCTGGGGCTATTCTGAAATAACATTCTGAGAGACACAGTCATAAATCATAAAAGAGGGATGGCAGAACAAAGTTTTCCAGAGTATCATTTCTTTTTTTTTTTTTTTTTTTTTTTTTTTAATTTTTTATTTTATTTTATAATTATAACATTTTTTGACAGTACATATGCATGGGTAATTTTTTACAACATTATCCCTTGCACTTACTTCTATTCAGATTTTTTCCCTTCCTCCCCCAACCCCCTCCCCCTGATGGCAAGCAGTCTTATATATGTTAAATATATTACAGTATAATTTAGATACAATATATGTGTGTAGAACCGAATTTTTTGTTGCACAGGAAGAATTGGATTCAGAAGGTAAAAATAACAGTTTACATTCATTTCCCAGTCCTTTTCTGGATGTAGCTGGTTCTGTCCATCATTAATCAATTGGAATTGGATTAGCTCTTCTCTATGTTGAAGAAATCCACTTCCATCAGCATACATCCTCGTACAGTATCATTGTTGAAGTGTATAATGATCTTCTGGTTCTGCTCGTTTCACTCAGCATCAGTTGATGTAAGTCTCTCCAAGCCTCTCTGTATTTCTCCTGTTGGTCATTTCTTATAGAACAGTAATATTCCATAACATTCATATACCATAGTTTACCCAACCATTCTCCAATTGATGGACATCCATTCATCTTCCAGCTTCTAGCCACTATGAAAAGGGCTGCCACAAACATTTTGGCACATACAGGACCCTTTCCCTTCTCTAGTAGTTCCTTGGGGTATAAGCCCAGTAGTAGTATGGCTGGGTCAAAGGGTATGCACATTTTGATAACTTTTTGGGCATAATTCCAGATTGCTCTCCAGAATGGTTGGATTCTTTCACAACTCCACCAACAATGCATCAGTGTCCCAGTTTTCCCACAGCCCCTCCAACATTCATCGTTATTTGTTCCTGTCATTTTAGCCAATCTGACAGGTGTGTAATGATACCTCAGAGTTGTCTTAATTTGCATTTCTCTGATCAATAGTGATTTGGAACACTCTTTCATATGAGTGGAAATAGTTTTAATTTCATCATCTGAAAATTGTCTGTTCATATCCTTTGACCATTTATCAATTGGAGAATGGCTTGATTTCTTATAAATTAAAGTCAATTCTCTGTATATTTTGGAGATGAGGCCTTTATCAGAACCTTTAACTGTAAAAATTTTTTCCCAATTTGTTACTTCCCTTCTAATCTTGTTTGCATTAGTTTTGTTTGTGCAGAAACTTTTTAATTTGGTGTAATCAAAATGTTCTATTTTGTGATCAATAATGGTCTCTAGTTCTCCCTTGGACACAAACTCCTTCCTCCTCCACAAGTCTGAGAGGTAAACCATCCCATGTTCCTCCAATTTATTTATGATTTCGTTCTTTATGCCTAAATCTTGGACCCATTTTGATCTAATCTTAGTATGTGGTGTTAAATGTGGGTCCATGCCTAGTTTCTGCCATACTAATTTCCAGTTTTCCCAGCAGTTTTTGTCAAATAATGAATTCTTATCCCAAAATTGGGGATCTTTGGGTTTGTCAAAGATTAGATTGCTATTTTTATTCACTATCTTGTCCTGTGAACCTAACCTATGCCACTGATCAACTAGTCTATTTCTTAGCCAATACCAAATGGTTTTGGTGACTGTTGCTTTATAATATAGCTTTAAATCAGGTACACTTAGACCACCTTCCTCTGACTTTTTTTTCATTAGTTCCCTTGCAATTCTCGACCTTTTATTCTTCCATATGAATTTTGTTGTTATTTTTTCTAGGTCATTAAAATAGTTTCTTGGGAGTCTGATTGGTATAGCACTAAATAAATAGATTAGTTTGGGGAGTATTGTCATCTTTATTATATTCGCTCGGCCTATCCAAGAACATTGAATGTCTTTCCAATTATTTAAATCTGACTTTATTTTTGTGGCAAGTGTTTTGTAATTTTGCTCATATAATTCCTGACTCTCCTTTGGTAGATATATTCCCAAATATTTGATACTATCGACTGTTATTTTGAATGGAATTTCTCTTTGTATCTCTTGCTGTTGGATTGTGTTGGTAATGTATAAAAATCCTGAGGATTTATGTGGATTTATTTTGTATCCTGCGACTTTGCTAAAATTCTGAATTATTTCTAATAGCTTTTTAGCAGAGTCTTTGGGGTTCTCTAAGTATACCATCATGTCATCTGCGAAAAGTGACAATTTGATTTCTTCATTTCCTACTCTAATTCCTTGGATCTCTTTCTCGGCTCTTATTGCCAAGGCTAGAGTTTCTAGTACTATATTGAATAGTAATGGTGATAGTGGGCAACCTTGTTTCACTCCTGATCTTACAGGGAAAGGTTCTAGTTTATCACCATTACATATGATGTTTACTGAGGGTTTTAAATATATGCTCCTTATTATTTTAAGGAATAGTCCATTTATTCCTATACTCTCAAGTGTTTTTAGTAGGAATGGATGTTGGATTTTATCAAATGCCTTTTCTGCATCTATTGAGATGATCATATGGTTTTTATTAATTTGATTATTAATATGGTCAATTATACTAATAGTTTTCCTAATATTAAACCATCCCTGCATTCCTGGTATAAATCCCACTTGGTCATAGTGTATTATCCTGGGGATGATTTTCTGAAGTCTATTTGCTAATATCTTATTTAAGATTTTAGCATCAATATTCATTAAGGAAATTGGTCTATAGTTTTCTTTCTCAGTTTTCGATCTACCTGGTTTAGGTATCAGTACCATGTCTGTGTCATAGAAGGAATTTGGTAGGACTCCTTCAATCCCTATTTTTTCAAATAGTTTACATAGCATTGGAGTTAGTTGTTCTTTAAATGTTTGGTAGAATTCACCTGTAAATCCATCTGGTCCTGGGGACTTTTTCTTAGGAAGTTGGTTAATAGCTTGGTCTATTTCTTTTTCTGAGATGGGACTATTTAAACTACTTACTTCTTCCTCTGTTAATCTGGGCAAGCTATATTTTTGAAGGTATTCTTCCATTTCATTTAAGTTATCGAATTTATCGGCATAAAGTTGAGCAAAGTAGCTCCTAACTATTGTTCTAATTTCCTCTTCATTAGTGGTGAGTTCACCCTTTTCATTTTCAAGACTATCAATTTGCTTTTTCTCTTTCCTTTTTTTAATCAGGTTTACTAAGGGTTTGTCTATTTTGTTGGTTTTTTCATAAAACCAACTCTTAGTTTTATTAATTAATTCAATAGTTTTTTTACTTTCAATTTTATTAATCTCACCTTTTATTTTTTGAATTTCAAGTTTTGTGTTTGTCTGGGGGTTTTTAATTTGTTCCTTTTCTAGCAATTTTAGTTGTAAACCCAATTCGTTGGCCCTCTCTTTCTCTATTTTATGCAGGTAGGCCTGTAGAGATATAAAACTTCCCCTAATTACTGCCTTGGCTGTATCCCACACATTTTGGTATGATGTCTCATTATTGTCATTTTCTTGGGTGAAGTTATTAATTATGTCTATGATTTGCTGTTTTACCCAATCATTCTTTAGTATAAAATTATTTAGTTTCCAATTATTTTTTGGTCTATTTTCCCCTGGCTTTTTATTAAATGTTATTTTGATTGCATTATGGTCTGAAAAGGATGCATTTACTATTTCTGCCTTACTGCATTTGATTTTGAGGTTTTTATGCCCTAGTATATGATCAATTTTTGTATAGGTTCCATGAACTGCTGAGAAGAAAGTATATTCCTTTCTGTCTCCATTTAGCTTTCGCCAAAGATCTATCATATCAAACTTTTCTAGTATTCTATTTACCTCTTTGACTTCTTTCTTATTTATTTTGTGGTTTGATTTATCTAATTCTGAGAGTGCAAGGTTGAGATCTCCCGCTATTATAGTTTTGCTATCTATTTCCTCTTGCAGCTCTCTTAATTTCTCTTTTAAGAATTTAGATGCTGCACCACTTGGTGCATACATGTTTAATATTGATACTGCTTCACTATTGATGCTTCCCTTTAGCAGGATATAATGCCCTTCCTTATCTCTTTTAATTAGATCAATTTTTGTTTTTGCTTGATCTGAGATGAGGATGGCTACTCCTGCTTTTTTGGTTTTGCCTGAAGCATAATAGATTCTGCTCCACCCTTTTACTTTTAGTTTGAATGTCTCATCCTGTTTCAGGTGTGTTTCCTGTAAACAACATATAGTAGGATTCTGACTTTTAATCCAGTCTGCTAACTGCTTCCTCTTTATGAGGCAGTTTGCCCCATTCACATTTATGGTTAGAAGGACTAATTCTATATTGCTTGCCATCCTATTAACCCCTGCTTATGCTTTTCCCCTTTCCTTCCCTTTTACCCTCCTATCCAGTATTAAACTGGTAAACACCACTTGCTTTTTACAGCCCTCCCTTTTTAGGATCCCTCCCCCACCTTAAAGATCCTCCCCTTATTTTACCCCTTTTCCTCGAAATTACTGTATTCCCTTCCCCTTAGCTTACTCCTTCCCTTTCACTTTTCAATGAAGTGGAAGAAGTTTCACCATAAATCGAATATGTCTATTGATACACGCTATGTTCATCTCCCTCCTTTCTTTCTCTCAGATATAATAGGTTACCTTTGCCTCTTCATGAGATGTAGTACCACCACTTTGTACTTTTTTATGATATAATCTCCTTTCCACCTCTATTTTCTAAGACAAATTGTACATATGTTCTTTACATATTTTTTTGACAGAAGTATAGTTCTCAAGATTTCTTTTTACCTTTTTTAGAAGTCTCTTGAGTTCTGTATTTGAAGATCAAACCTCTTATGTAGGTCTGGTTTTTTCATCAAAAATAGATGGAATTCATTTATTTCGTTAAATGTCCATCTTCTTCCCTGGAAAACGATGCTCATTCTTGCTGGGTAAGTTATTCTTGGCTGCATACCAAGTTCCTTAGCCTTTCGGAATATCATGTTCCAGGCCCTGCGTTCTTTTAATGTGGACGCTGCTAGATCCTGTGTTATCCTTATTGTGGATCCTCCATATCTGAATTGTTTTTTTCTAGCAGCTTCCAATATCTTTTCCTTTGTCTGATGGTTCTTGAACTTGGCCACTATATTTCTTGGCGTTTTGATTTTAGGGTCCCTTTCAGTAGGTGATCGATGAATTTTCTCAATGTCTATTTTACCCTCTGTTTCCAAAACGTCTGGGCAGTTCTCTTTGATAATTTCCTCGAAAATGGTGTCCAAGCTCTTTTTTTCCTCCCATTTTTCAGGGAGTCCGATTATTCTCAAATTGTCTCTCCTGGATCTGTTTTCCAGGTCTGTTGTCTTTCTGGTAAGGTACTTGACAGTCTTTTCAATTGTTTCATTTCTCTGGTTTTGCTTGACTCCCTCTTGGTTTCTCCTTGAGTCATTCATTTCTACTTGTTCCAGTCTAATTTTCAATGATGTATTTTCTTCACTCACTTTTTTTATATCTCTTTGTAATTGTCCAATTGAGTTTTTATCTTCTATGGAATTTTTTTCCATTTTATCCATTTTATTTTTTAGAGAGCTGATTTCTTTTTCCAGCTCACTAATCCTGTTTTCCTTGGAGTTGTTTACCTTTTCCAGCTCACTAATCTTGTTTCTCAATGATTTGATTTCTTTATCCATTCTGTCTTTGAATGCATGGAATGACTTCTCCAGGCTCTCTTGCCAAGCTTCCCTTTCCTTTTCCCATTTCTCTTCCAGCTCTCTTGTGAGAGCCTTTTTTATGTCCTCTATGAGGTTCTTTTGTATTGAGGAGCAGCTTATATCCCTCCCAGGGGATACATCTGGGGACATTCTGTTCCTAGTCTCCTCAGCATTTGAAGTCTGCTCCCTCTCCACACAAAAGCTGTCAATGGTTAGAGCCCTTTTGAATTTTTTATTCATTTTGTCAGAATCAAAGAAAACAAACTGACAAGAGAAGTAATTGGTCTGTTTTGCGGGGTATAGGGCTGGATGTTATTAATGGGCTTCCTCTACAGACTGGGGATAGGGCAGCAGAGAGCCACTAACAGAACAGCAATGAGTGTACTGAGTCTGCGCTCTGAGGCTCCGAGAACGCTCCGAGTCAGTCCAGGTGGGGGTTGGGGGTGGCCGGGCTCTGAGAGACGCTGGCTTTCTGGGGTTTTAATCTTCACCTCCGGTGTTTACACCCTCTCCGTGGCTCCTGGCTTGCTGCCAAGACGGAGCATCCACACTGGGGCAAAAGCCCTTTCGCAGAAACTGCAGAGATCACACCCCTCCCCCTCCGGTCTGAGCTGTGTGAGCTGCCTGTCTTGCTCTGGCTGTCTGCCCTCAGTCTGCGCCCAGTCTGATTGACCCTCCCCCGAACAAACACAGACCTTTTCTGGCGACTTTCAAGGATGTCTTCTCTTGGTGATAATTTGTGGATTTCTTTCTGGGTCAAGCATTAAGTCAGAGGCTTGTCATGAAGTAGGTTCTGAGAGAAAGCGAGGAGCTCAAGCAGCTGTCTGCCTCCACGCCGCCATCTTAGCCGGAACCCCAGAGTATCATTTCTGATGTGGACAGGGAGAGAATTGGTGAGGAGGCTGAAGAGTTGCTTGTTTCTCTACTAATAGAAAGAGGCTTAATACTTCAGTTCACTGGACCAAGAGGCAAGGATTACAAAGTCATCCTCTCTCCATGTCTCTCCCACACATACTAAATTCTTAAATCTGTGAACTTAGGACATTTTCATTATTGTCTGAATTTAACTCATATTTAGTGACATCTTTGTCAGACTTTTTCTTTTTATCTCTCAAATTGGGAAACCATTTTCATTACACATCTTCAAATTTCACAAACCTTTAGTTCATCTTTCATTGAGAAATTTCTTTAGGGTCAATAATTCCTCTGTGACATTGTGGACAAGGTCAAAATTTGGGATAAGTAGGCTATATTTATATCCATTGCTCTTATATCATAATTGCACCTTATTCCTTTCCATAAACTCTTCAATTCAGTGCCATAGACTTCCTTTGCTGTACTCCATCTCCATACTCCTTACATTTTTACTGACTGTCTCTCATGCTTGGAATTCTATCCTTGTTCTCCATAAATGACACTTTTTCTCTCTTAGATTCCACCTCTTGTTCTTCAAGTCTCAGTTCAAATTCCCCCTTTTACAAAATGCTAGTATTAATTCCCATTAATGTTAATGCTTCCCCTGTTGGTTATCTCCAGTTCATCTGGTATATAGCTTGTTTGTACACAGCTTATTTAGTGTCTTTTCCATTTGATTGTGGGCTCCTTGGGAGCAGAAAATTTATGTTTTCCTTTTTCATTCAATACAGTGCTTCATATGTGATAGATGCTTAAGAAATACTCATTGACCTGGCTTGAACTATATTATGTATGGGCAGCTAAGGGGTGCCATAGTGCACAGAGTATAGTTCCTGCAATCAGGAAGATTTATCTCCCTGAAATTCAAATCTGGCCTCTGACACTTCCTAGCTGTGTGAACCTGGATACATTATTTAACCCAGTTTGCCTCAGTTTCCTTATTTGTCAAATGCTCTGGAGAAGGAAATGGCAAACCCTTATAACATCTGTTTCAAGAAAACCCCAAATGGGGTCATAAAGAGTCAGAAATGACTGAATCCATTGAATAATAACAAATACAAGTGTTTGACCCTCAGTCTCTTAAATCTTATTTCTTCCATTTGTGTGATAAGATACTTAGGCCAAATACTTAGATAAGATACTGATGGCTTCTGAGTTCCCTTTCAATTCTAAATCTAGGATCATGATCAGACTTCCCACATTAAGAAGTAAATAATTTCAACTTTAGTATTTCCCCTGAATCTAATGTACAGGAATAGTCTGTACACTTAAACTATCCTGATGATCCATATGTTAAGCAAACAAATAGATAAAATGAAAAAATACATGGAGGAAGATGTTCCTTTCTTTTGTATGACATAATGGTGAAAGTTTAGTGCATGGATCAAGCAAACACAAGTTGTGTGATTTTTAACTGTAACTTTACTTCTCAATACCAATTTTCTTTTCTGTAAAAATGCTGACCTAGAATAGTTGTAAGGAATACCATTTTTGAATTTAAAAGCAATCGTTATTACTTCAAGAAAACTTCTCATAGATAGAATTTTTTTTGTTCTATCTGGAAAAGTAAAAGAAGTGTTCAACTTCTGTATTGCCTGGAAAACTTTCATATCCTTCTCATTTCCATTGGAAAACACATAGGATTATTGAGTTCATTGGGAAAATTTAATTATTCAATCTAAGATTTGTCAGTTCTGGGCTGTTGGGAATGGGTTGTGAGTTGGTAACTAATCCTAGAGTTTCATAAGAAATTTCCCAAGACAGAGTATTATTCACAGAAGAACTAACACATTAAATTTAGGACGAAGATCCACAGGGGCTTGTAACTTTGAATTATAACCCTGAAGCAAGGCCTGAGCTGTGACTCAGCCTGAAATAGCTGGTTCAAAAGGCCCTCAGGGAACATGGCAGCCAGATGGGGTTGAACTACAGGAGGAAAGAGGTTGAGATGGCACTGCAGCTATTACTGTGAGGCAATTACCTTGTTCTGTGCCTCTGGGAGGTTCTCCACCAGTTGTAGGATATCAGCTGAAAACAGGTCAATCGCCATAAATTTCACTAGACAATACTTGTCTAAGACCTTCAACTTCAGCTTTGGTTCTTCAGTTCAGCATTAAGTTGGTGGCATTAGACATAGTACTAGGGACTATCAAATATTAAAGCTGTAACTGAAATAAAATAAGTTCTGTTATCTGTGGACAGTTTTAGAACATTAGTTTAACTTTCAGTCCAGCTGGCAAGGAATCATTTAGCCAAAAAATACTCTCTATGCAGGTGAAATGTGGCAGCTATTTTATGGCATATGGTTATTCTGAACAATGATTCATTACTTATTAATTTGACTCTTTTGAAAAAGTGTCTGTCAATGAGCAGCCTCAAGACACAAATAAAACAGCTAAAAATACAATTAATTAAAATACTTAAAAATATCCAAGATCCATATTAAGAACAGCAGGAGAGGAACACAAATAGATAACTGAATTAAAAAAAAATTATCTTACTGCAACCTGTCTTCATAGCAGGATATGTCATCAATTTTAAATGATAAATCTACCGTATATACTCATACTATATACTTAAGTTCAGTAAAGTGGAGTATAAGTCTATTTAGTATAAGCCTATGATTATCCATTTGTTGTCTTGTCTTACTTTTCATGACCCATGAACCATAGGATGCCAGGCTCTTCTGTCCTCTACTATCTTCTGAAGCATGTCCAAGCTAATGTTTGTACTTTCCATATTATCTATCCATCTCATCTTCCGCTGTTTCCTTCCCCTTTTGTCTTCAATCTTTTCCAACATATGGATCTTTTCCAATGAGTCTGGTCATTATGTGACTAAAATATTTAAATTTCTGTCCTTCCGATCTTTTTGATGTCCAAGGGACTCTCAAAAATCATCACCAACACCACAATTAGAAAGTGTCTCTTTTGTGACCTTTAGCTTTCCTTATATTCTTATTCTCTCAGTCATACATTATTCTTGGAAAAGCCATAAATTTGATTATATAGACCCATGTTAGCAAGTTGATGTTTCTACTTTTTAGTATGCTACCCAGATTTGTCATAGCTTTATTTGCAAAGAACAAGAATCTTTTAACTTTGTATCTGCAGTTGCCATCTGCAGTGATCTTTGAGCCCGAGAATACAAAATTTGAAACTGCTTCCATTTCATCTCCCTCTATGTGCCAGGAAGTAATGGACCAGTTTCCATGATCTTAGTTTTTTAATGTTAAGTTTCAAGCCAGCATTTAAAATTTCATCTTTCACCCTCATCGAGATTTCTGAATTTTCCCTCTCTTTTTATGCTCAAAGTAGCACCATCTGCACCACAGATTGTTGATATTTCTCCTAGCAACCTTAATTCTGACTTTTTATTCATCTAGCCTGGCATTTCACATGATGTACTCTGAACATAAGTTAAATAAATAAAGGGATAAATACAACCTTGTAATATTCCTTTTCCAATCTTAAACCAATCAGTTGTTCCATGTTAGCTCTAACTGTTACTTCTTGACCTACATACAAATTCTTCATGAGAAAAGCAGAATGATATGGTGCATCCATCTCTAGTTAGTATGGATCAAAGTCAATCTCTAGGTAAAATTATGAAGTATATGAAGTTAGACTTTGATAGCATAGGTCCCTGCTTTTTATAGTCTTTTCCTTTTTTTCTTACTTTCTTTGCCTCTAGCTAACTATTGTCCTGAAGGTAAAAGTCATTCTGATAAGCTTCATATTGAGCTGCTAAGGATTCTAGTTGTTAGAATCCCAATTTATTTGCATTTTAAATGAACTCATTGGATATTGGAGAGGATGTGGGAAAACTGGGACACACACATTATTAGTAGAGTTATGAACTGATCCAACCATTCTGGAGAGTCATTTGGAACTATCCTAAAGGGCTATAAAAGTGTGCATACACTCTGATTCAGTGATACTACTGCTAGGTCTACATACCAAAGACCAATAAAAAAGAGGGAAAGGACCTGCTTGTACAAAAAATATTTATAAAAGCTCTTTTTGTGGTGGCTAAGAATTAGAAATCAAAGACATGCCCATCTATGGGCACATGAACAGAACCAGAAATTGTACATAGTAATAGCAATATTGTTTTATACAGGATTATAAGTGATTTAGTTGTTCTCAATAATACAATAATCTAAGAGAACTCCAAAGGACTAATGATGAAGTATATACTATCTATTTCCAGAGAAAGAACTTATATTGATTGATCATAGAATGAAACATACTACTTTTACTTTCTTTCATTTTTTTCTTTTATTTGAGTCTTCTTGTACAAAATAACCAATATGGAAATGTTTTATATAATTGAACATGCATAACCTATATTTGACTTCTTAATATCTCATGGAGAAAGTAGGGAAGGAAGGAGGAATAAAGTTGTTAAAATTTTGAAGCTGATCATAATGATGATGATGAGACAATGACTACAATGATGATGACCTTGAGGAGAGAGTAATATTCAGCCCAAAGAAATAAATCATGCATCTCAGAATTTGGGGGCTAGAGAGAATATCATGGGCACGCAGTAGGCCTGCTTTCAAATCATATTGTTTTGGTTATTACCATAAGGTTGCCCTGTCTCCTTGGAAACCTATTACCATATTCTGCATTCATTTAATATCATCTGATTTTTCCTTGTAGTTCCATGTGGTCTCAAAGAAAACCAAGTTCTTCCATCAGAGAAGAAAAGCAGTCGGTAGGTTAATTGATTCCCCAAACTTTAAGTATGGTTCATGTTCCATTATCCATGTCACAGATGGAAATATAAATCTTCTGTAACTAGGATTCTTAATCTGATATCTGTGAACTTTTTAAAAAGTTTTGACAACCATTTCAATTACATAATTAAGTATATATATTTTATTCATTCAAAAGCATTATTATTTAAAGGGATCCACTTGCTTCACTAAGCTGTCAAAGGGGTCCATGACACACAAAAAGGTTAACAACTTCTGCACTAAGGGGCTCCATGTATTTATCCCTTGCATATAGTAAGTATTTAATAAATGCTTATTGCCTGATTGAACTCCTCAGGAGCTACTGATATTTCCAGGTCAACATTACAGAAATAATATATAATACATATATATTGTGATCTATATTATATGAATATGGTCATTTTAAGGCTTACAAAACCTAATCCTTCAAAAGCTGAGGCTTTATTCCTATTATCATCTCCATTTTACATATAAAGAAACTGAGGTTGAGAAACTAATTCAGTGATTTACTTACAAAATACAGCTGGATAATGTTAAAAATAGGATGAATACCAAATACCAATTATATGTAAGACCACATTCTAGGAATAGGAAGGCTTTTATCTAGTCTATGCAAGGCCACATTTTAGGTACAATGAAGCTTATACTCAAGTCTCACCCTTCTTGGATTTTATGCTTTAGTAAAGGAGAACACATATGTACAGGAACAGTTGTAATATAAGGCAAACTGTAAATGCCAGAAGAGAGGTCTAACCAAAGTATTACCATCAAAGAATGACAAAGGTAATGAGAAAATTGCGGGGGGCAGTACCAAAAGAGAACTTATTTGATGAACTATGGATTTTTAGCTGGGGGTAGTGGTGAATAAAATAGAGGATTAAATAGCTGCCTTCAAATATTTACCAGATTGTTGTGGGGAAGAAGAATTAGACTTGTTCTGTGAAACTTCATCTCTCAACTCCTTGCTTTTTCACTGGCTGTTCCTTATATCTTGAAAATTCTCTCCTTACCTGTGTCCTGGCTTCTTTAAAACTTTAGCTCAAATCCCACCTTTTTCAAGAGGTCTTTCCAAGTCTATTGCTAATGCCTCCTTCTCTGAGATTACTATCTATTTACACTTTGTGTGTATGTACCTAGTTAGGCTTCCAGATTATGTAATCAATAAAATAGAGGAGTAGATATTTTCTCTGGTTCTCATGATTGCTTAAACTTTTCCAAAATAGAAATTGAACAGAAGTGATAAAATTTCATCTTCTTTATTGTCTATGCTACAAAACCCAAAATTTTATGAGAACATAAAACTTTGATAAACTAACATAATTGCTCACTTTGGGCATTCCTGTTTTCCCCATGCCATGGGAGTAGGGTTACTGAAGTTGATTTATCAAAACTGAACTTATAGAAGAACTCTGTAAATCTCCATTCTCTCCTTCCAATGCCAAAAAAGATTAAAATGGCAGTAATTTGTTCAGGTAACACAAAAAGATAAGTAGTGCTTTGTGAAACAATATAACTTGGCAGAGAACTGAGGAACATCAGAAACTGAGGTAGGACATGTCTATGATTGGGTGACACTTCACTAAATCTGAGATAAAGAGCCTGATATCCTGCTGAGACCAGTTCTTTTACCCTAGAAGATACTTTGGGCAGATATCTGGAATGATAACCATGAATTGCCCAGCATGGGAGATGTCTAAAACAGCTTTGAGATCTAGCCCTCAAAGGGGAAAGAGTCAGAATGAAGAGGGGACCCCAGAACTCTGAAAATCCTTGAAGGAGAAAATCTCCTTCAACTCTGCCTCAATAAGAGACACTGCCCCAAGTCTTTTTCCTTTAAATGAATTTAAGTTTTGACTGCTTGAGGGGGGAATGATGAGGAAACCCCAAAACTCTGAAAAATCTTTAAAGGAGAAAACCTTCTTACTCTGCTTCAGGGAGGGGACTCCACCCCAAGCACAAACAGTTTCTTCTTTGTTATCTGGGTGGGGTTGGCTCAGTCCTCAAACCCATTGAATTCAATTCCAATTCTAACCCTGGAGCCAACCTAGGACTCCACCTACAAGCCCCTTTCAGCTTGTAGCAAAGCCCCCTATTATAAAAGATCCAGACTGGAGCCCTCTCTTTGCAGAGAGTCTAAATATGCCATCACCATGCCTGGCACCAAAGACTCTCTATCCACTGGAATCCTGGTTCTGGTGCTCTCTTATCTCTACCTTCAACTTTAATAACTAGACTTTACTTCCAAACCCCATAATAAACCTCTTTTATCAATCTAGGTTTTTGGGTCTGTAAATTCCTTTACAGAGGACTCTGTGCCACCACTAGACCTCATTTAACTCTGTATCCTTGCGCCAAGGTTGCAGGGGAGCTCCATTTGACACCCTGTACCCCAAACCTGCCACTAGACCTCAATTAAACCCACGATTGCAAACACATAGTTGTTAAATTGAATACTTCTGCAAATAAACAGCAAATTCTGCAAACAACCAAGAAAAAGATTTCAAATATGAAAGAAATTTTAGTAACACAATATTCTGCACTCACCAGAAAAATGGAGGAGGGAATGGAATAAGATGATCCAAAGAATAAAACAGCTAAGAATAAAGAATTAAAAACCCAAAGAATAAAATAGAATCCAAGGTGACCTACTCTGGAAATCTAACCTAATTATAATTAGAAAAAGATGGATGTTCAATTTTTTACAAAGTATTTGAAATGTTCCTAGAAAGAAAAATAAACCAAAGAAATAACTTACTACCCAAACACCTCAGATATCAGAAATTCAAGAAAAGTATGTATAATTATTTATGTATTATCTTACCTAGTATAATGTGTGTTCTTTGGGTGCAGGGATCATGATTTTACCTTTCTTTATGATTTCAACAATTACCCCAGTGCCTAGAATTAAGAACAATGAGTATAGGAAAGATATTCTAAACTGTCCTTGAATAAAATTAGTGAGCTGTTTCCAAAAATTGGGATCCCTTTAGTTGGAGTTGTTCAGTGGAGAATGAATCATCATTTGTTAGGGATGTCTTAGAAGGGATTTATAGGTTGTTCCAGATGACTTCTAAGGTCCCTATCAACTCTGTAATTCTGTGAAATAGTCATATCCTGGATTCAAATTCAAGACTGTGGACACCAAGTCTGGCTCTCTTTCAACTATACTACATTTTTGGAGTCCATGTCATTATCCAACATGTAAACTTGGGTTTTGTATGAATTGTGAATAATTTGGCAGGCACTAAGGAGGGAAAATCAAAAGAATGAAAAATCACAAATACCAGCTTCTGGTTTTTTTTTTTCTATTGTTTTGTAGAAGGGACACTTTACAGGACAGTTAGAAAAATAAGCTGAGGATTCCTCTGGTTTGTTAAATCGGTACTCTTCCAGGAGTGCTAGTCACATTGTTGTTTGTATTTATTTTCTAAGAGAATCAACATATCAGAGAGGTGATACCATGACAGGCATATGAGTTGCATTTAGTGAGGGAGGGCTGGGCAAAGTCACTAGTCTCATTCATTCCTCCAGAGCCTATAGATGAGGATGACTAAGTATGGGTCTGGATACAATTGGTGACATTGGACTTTTTAAGCTAAGGTCTTTAATAGGTCTCAGTTTGACTGAGGCAATGCCCATTCAGTAATTAAGGCTAGGTTAGAAATGAGGGGAAGAAGGGTCTCTTTTGCCTATTCACAAAACAATCTAGTCTGGGAGGGGAAGATCCTCAGAGTTTCTTCCCCAAACAGCAATTTTGCTATTTATATTAAGGCCCAAATAATGACCATTTGGGCTTGGACTATATCTGTTGTTGACCAATCAATGAAAATCAGAGTGATTTGGGTTTAAGGCATAGTCCTTAAGAAAGAGATTTAGCTATAAACCTCAATATATCTTGAGAGATTAGAGGGTTTTAAAAATTATTTTTAATACCCTTTTGAGTAGAACACCTACAGATAAGGGTATGAAATGCTATGTAGAGAGAACCAAAAGAAAAGAAATACAGACACAGAGACAAAGAGACAGAGACATTGTGAGAGAGAAGAAAGAAAGAAAGGGAAAGAAACAAAGAAAAAGAAAGATCTGTGTTGGGTCATCGAGCAGTTTAGTTGAGTCTCTAGAGGAGGAGCCATACTCATAGAGATTGTTGGTTGTCCTTTGTCCTTGAAGAAGAGAAGTCAGAAAAAAATGGACTCCAAGAAAAACCTGTGAAGCAATTGGAGCTCCTTTACTTGTTTTGGCTCCTTATCTTATCAACATTAAAAATAAATATGGCCTCCTTGAATTAATGTTCACACTTGTAGGATAAGATGATCTCTAAGGTCCCTTTGAACTTTAACATTCTATATTTCCACGACTACAACTGGAATTTTAGGCCAAATGGCATGAGACAAATAAATGTGATTTTGATGCCAACAAAACCTTTCAGAGTTCCTAGGTAGTGCTTACTGTGACACTGATAATGTTTCTTATTTCTTAAAACTCTAAAAAAGAATGTGGATTGAATTTGAATGCAAGATGATTTGAATATTGACAAACTCATAGTGGGCCAATCAAGCTTCATCTTCTTTGTTTTTTCTTTAATCTTTTAATTCAATTAAATTCAACTCATTTTGATTCAATTCTCTCCAATGCAATTTAAATCAATAAATATGCATTGAGGAATAGGAACTATAAAATACCTTGGAGATGTTTCTAGTTTGAGTCCAGACTATTAAAATAAAAAAATATTGGAAGAAAGAGTATTTTGTGAATTTTTTGGTTTCCCAGAAGGATAAAAGATGTTTATACCAAATTGTTATCTATAAGACATGAAATAGTAGTATGTCGAAAACAACAACAATGTACATGCCTTAATTTATTGCTAAAAATTAACATTGAAGTCTTCCATGAGCCAGAATACTTTTTTTTTTTTTTTTCTGTTGCAAGGTCTTTCCTCAGTGTTGATGACTGTTATCTAATCAGGGTTTCTGAAGGTTGGGGTGGCTGTAAATCTCCTCTTTTACATGATCTTCCTCTTCAATTCTATCTTTAGGAGCCCTAAACAGACAGGGTGCACTGGAAGTCATTAGACAGGATAGAAATTCAATTGTAGGGTTATAGACCTCTTTTTTACCCCACAGTTTAGAGGATAATATAAAGATTATAAAGAATAATATAATGTAGAGGATATAATAAAATATAGATGATGATGATTAAAAATAAATAAATAAAATGCAGAATAATATAAATCCTAGAAGAGGATATTTACATGGCCCCCTATAAAAAACTGGTGAGTGGGGACTAGGTCAAAAGCTCCAGTGTAATTCCAGTCTCCTAGATTTGCAACCTTAAACTTCTCCTTAAGGGCCCAGCATATCCAATCAATTTCCAAATCTTGCTATTTCTACTTTAATAATATCTCTTACATTCAACCTCTTCTCTCTCTTCATACATAACTGCTAACAGTTTAGTCTGCTTCTCCTTCTCTCCTAGATTATTGCAACATCTTCAGTTTATCCCCCCACCAAAAACTTATTTTTCTTAAGCACAGATTTGATTATATGGCTCTCCTACTGAATGAACTCCATGGTCTCTTTTGCCTAAAAGAAGAAATACATTCCACCTCTGTAATCAACCATTGCCCAGAGGAAGAAATAGAAAATCGTCTATTTGGCTTTCAAAACGTTTTATGACTTGCCTCTAACTCAACTCTCTAGCTTCATTGAACATCACTCCTCTCCCTTTTCTCTAGTAAAACTGCCTCTCTCTTTCTTTCTCACACATTGATTGTCTTCTATGCCTGGAATTCAGTCTCTCTTTACCTCTGTCTTATTAAGTATTTTTCTTTTTTTAAGATAGAGTGTATGCATCATCTTTTCTCTAAAGTCTTTCTATAGCTAGTGTCTTCCCTCTGATATTACCTTATCCTTAAGTATGATGTATATATATATGTACACACATTTTATTCTTTTATATTTATGCTCTATAGATTTGTATATGTACTTATTCCTTTCCTCTCCCTTCCTCATTACAATGTGTGTTAATTATAAGAAAGTGATGAGGTATAGGAGTGAGCTGGACCTGTAAAATATATTGGGGTTCTAGTATTCTTCCTGTATGAGTTACCAAATGTTGGGATATAGAAAAGGGACCCCAAAATATATTATGGTTTAGGACCAGTGTTTCAAGGTGCCTCAAAATAATTTGTAGGCTTGGACCATCTTTAAATCAACAGGCAGAGATTTTATTATTATGCCTTTGACTGTTGGGCTAAGTTCTAAAAGGTTGTTACTGATTAACAAGGGGAGAGATGCCATAACAAGAAAGAAGATATCATTAAGGTGGGCGAGGATTTGTAATTGAATCAAAGGCCCTGGCATCCTGGAAAGATCTTATCTAGGGAGGATATGCCTTCCCCAGGAATGGGCTGAGAATCTGAAAGGGATCACAGATCAATAGGAAATAGTTTCTTAAAGGGACCATAACCCACTTCATTATGAATGAATAAATAAAATACTGTTTATTAAATGCTTACTATATGGAAAACAATATGCTAAGACCTGTGGATACAAACAAAGGAGCAAACTAATCTTTGCTCTTAAAGGGATCATATGTTGTAAAAGGACATGAGACATTCCAGTTTTAATTCAGATAGAAAAAAGCCCAATGGTCCTTAGGATGGAGCAGCAAGGCCAAGCTTAATGAATCTGTTAGATTGGTGATTCATGCCAACCCAGTCTCATGATGAGAGCTTTACAGATCCTATTTGGTCTTGCCCAAGGCATTTTTGGAATTGGCAGCAATCATGGTTGCTGTGTTCTTAGCTTTGTTTTCCCCCCCAGAAGTCTAGGTACGATATATCTATTTTTATCTTGCACTGAATTAAATTAACCTCATTATAAAGCACTACTCCATTCCACACAAAGGTAGATGGATCCTTGGCAGTTGCCAATGTGACTCACTTTTCCCTACCAAGTATTTTTTGCATTAGTTCCTCAGTAGAGAAAGAAAACTATTCAGCACAGGGAATTCTGAGGCCAGCTTTATTTAATGAGCAAATACTTCAACATCCATTTACTGTTTGAGATAGGTCATCAAAATGGGGCACTCAGCAGGCGCTAGTATTTTAAATACAATGTGGAAGACTCTGTGAAGTCAGCAACCCAGACAGCCCACCCTAGAGCTTCTCCTATATTTCTGGCAGTTTAGAGTGGATTTCATTTCCTCTTCAATTATGAGAACAATTAGCTAAGGAAATAGTTGGTTTTTTTTTTTTTTTTTTTCCTTTTCTCACATTGCAAACTGCTCTAATGGGCACTGGTATGCAAATTCTTTCTTTCACCTTGAATAAAGGCTGCTGTTCAGGTGTAGATGGCTATTGATGCAAGTTTTAAATTTTCATATTCATTTCTTTGAATGAGAAGGTAATTGTTCCTGAAGGGATCATTTTGGGAGAGCAAATAATTACTTCAACTATTCCTTGTCTCTTTTCCTTTCAGAAAGTTTTACCTTGCCAGACTAATTTTCTCATCTCTGTTGCTTGTCTTTATAACCCACAAACACAGCTGCATTATCAATGCTTCATCCCTCATTTGTCTTATTCCGATCAGAAGCACCTAGACTAAAAAGAAGGATGTTGGGGGGAAAATTTGTGATGCTATCTTATCTTCATCTCTTAATTGAGGCCCATAATGTGATTTCCTGTGAATGAGTCAACGTTGGTTATATTGTTTTTCAAAAGAGTAGTACATTACTAATGCAACCTTTTATTTTGCCTTTGAAGGAGCCACATACTGTAATTTCTGACTTGACTTGTTTTGGCTCTGAGCCTAGAAACCCCTCCAGTATTAATCTGCATACAGTGGAGCTGACAAATGAGAAGTGAATGACTTGCTAATCAGTGGAGTTTAGATGCCATTCTTTATCATTGTCTTCCCTAGACTATACAACCTGCCTGTCACCCAAGTACTTGGCTAAGCTAGGTTATGTTAGCATATACACAAAATTTCCTTCCAAGTCTTACTGGGGGGGGTGGGGGGAGGGAAGAAAAGAGGGAATAATTACTATATTTTTTAAAAGAAGTAAAAAAGTCCTTATTCTAAACCAAACATACACACAGTCAGAGATAGGGCAAACAAGTGACATTTGAGCTGAAAGAACAGCAAGAATCTGGCATGGTTTTCAATTCTGAGGATGAGGACATCTGAATCTCAAGTGGAGCTCAGTGTGCCCACATTTACATTAAGACTGTCATTATCATGTATGCCCTCTGAGTAATGGACTGTGTCTGCCTCTACTGAGTGTGGTACCAAACATAGCTTGAATATTTGACCTAAATGGTGTTTGCTATTTGGCTTAGTGCTCATTTCGCATTTGAAACATGAATCTGAGTGTCCCAACAGCCTTGGCTTTATTGATGGTTGTGATGGTGTAATGCTATGACTTGTGGCCTCATTTGCCCATGTTGCAATCATAATACAGGACAGGACAGTATTTGTCTTCCTGAAATATTGATTCCCTTGTCATCCACAAGTAATCAATCAACCCAAGTCTCTTTCTTTCTCTTACACTTATAGAACCATTCTTACACATTCCATTTTGTTTAAAATTCTTTCTTCCATTGTTCTTATTCTCACTACTCTCCTACCAAGTAACAATGTATCTTGATTTCCTATAAAGATGTGTGCCATATATCTACTATTTCACCAAATGGAATGGTAGCCTTTTTGAAAGACTCTCTCTTTCTCCATTTCTCTCTCTCTCTCTCTCTCTCTCTCTCTCTCTCTCTCTCTCTCTCTCTCTCTCTTTCTCTCTCTTCTCTTCTCTTCTCTCTCTCTTTCTCTCTCTCTCTTTCTCTCTCTTCTCTTCTCTTCTCTCTCTCTTTCTCTCTCTCTTTCTGTCTGTCTTTCTCTCTCTTTGTTTCTCTCTCCTCTTTTCTCTCTCTGTCTCTGTCTCTTTCTCTCTGTCTATTGTAGAATTGCTATGAAGTAGATTCTTTGTGGAATTTAGAATTTACATGGAGCTGCCCAAACACTACCATCTTATTGATTGGTAAAGAGTGGGGACCTGTGTGTTTTGTTACCCAGTTCCTAAGTGGATAAAACTCAAGCTGAAAACAATTGGGAAGCATTCCCATCCCACTGGAGTACATGAGGTTTAGAATTGGGGTACCTAAATACAATTAGAGTTTAATTAAGGTCTACTTGCAGGTTCGGGATATAGGGAGTCAAATGGAGCTCTCCTAAAACCCCTTTGGAATCGGCGCAAGGATACGGAGTTAAATGAGGTCTAGTGGTGCACAGAGTCCCCTGTAAAGGAATTTACAGACCTGAAAACTTAGATTGATAAAAGAGGTTTATTTTGGGGTTTGGAAGTAAAGTTAAAGTCTAATTAGTAAAAGGTTAAGGTAGAGGTAAAAGGGCACCAGAAATAGGATTCCAGTGGGCAGAGAGTCTTTGGTGCCAGGCATGGTGCTGGCACCATGTTTGGGACCTCTACAAAGAGAGGACTCCAGTCTGGCTCTTTTATAATGAGAGATTTAGTTAAAGGGACCTGTGGATGGAATCCCAAGTTATCTCCTGGCTGGGTTTCAGCCAGGACTAGAATTTGCTAGGTGGGGGTTGAGAAACATGAGCAGATCATTAGAATGGGGGCTGGGACAGCCCAAGTTGGCTCTGATCCAATGGGGGTTGTGAGAGCCTGGATATCTCCTATTGGAATTCAAAAGGATGTTTTTGACCAGGATTTGTGATTCAAAGGTCCTAGCTTCTTGAATTGATCAGCTAAGAGGGGTTGGGAATCAGAAGGAATAAATCAATCTGAAAGGAATAGTCTTAAAAGGACCACAACCAGCATCAAAGTCTTCTGGGTGTCTAGGATGATACTGAATACACCACTGTTTCTTTGCAGGTGAACAGATGAGCTCTTTATTCCCTCTCCCTCCTTTCTCTGAGTATACAACTCAAGATTGATGTAGAAGTGGCATTATCTAAATCCCATCTGGAATATCTGTTACTGTTTAGCTACAACAGACATTCCAATGCCAGAGCCAGAGCCAGACTTCCCTGGATAATTCTCCCTTGTCATCTCTGAATTGTCAGTGTTACAAGGTTATACAGCATCATATTGCTGAAAGGTGGTGAGGGGTATGTGAGATCCCTTCCCAAAGTGCTTTGTTTATCCTTTTTAGTTCTATCTTATTAAAATGGTAATTCTTGAGATAAAATGTTTTAGATAGTCTTAACTGCAAGAGAAATTCTAAAGGGGAAGAAGTGGTGAGAAAATGGGGTGGGGATTCTGTTCTGAAATCAGCATACTCCTCTATCATGATTACTGTGCAAGGTCCAATGCAATATGAACCTATAGAACATTTACATGGAGAGAACAGATATCTTGATTTTCAATCACATTAATCTAAATTCATGGGAGGCAATACAGCACAGAGGAAAAAAAAAAAAAACCTTCTCTATGGAGTAAGTGGATTTGGATTCAAATCTCAACACTGACAACTATTCATGTCCTCACCATCTTCCTGACATGATTCTAATCAAGCTTCTTAACATCTCTAGGTCTCAGCTTCTTCATATGTTTGCTTTCAGTAGATCCCTCTTGTCCTAGTTGATGGTTGGACACAATGCAAAAGGTGGGCTGAGGCTAGGTATGTTATGTCTTAAATAAAATTATTATAGCCAACTTCCCACCCCCAATCACCCCCACCTTTTTCCTTGCCATTAGGACTGAGGGAATTGAGTTAGAAAAGAAGCCTTGAAAAAACATTGAGTTATTGCCTTATCTCAAATCCTTGCTGGGATAATTCCCCCTCCTTTTGAGTATTGCCCCTCACCTTGTTGTTTCCTGCCCTCAACTTTCTTATTTTAATCCTTATCCTGTCAGGACTAAGTTAATATTCTTTCCTGGAATTATGACTCCTCAGGGAATAGCTCCAAAAGTTAATGGATGAATTCCTCTCCAGTTAGTATGGGGCCTGGTAACTTGGAATTGAGGTCTGAGTTTGGAAGCTTTCTGATATAATCACAGTCAAAATTTTTATATCAATTTGATATTTATAATGAACATCATACATGCTATTTTCCATTGCCCCTCATAGCCACTTTATGAGAGGTAGAAAAATCATTTTTGTTCTTATTTTATAAATAAGGGAACCAAGGTTTATTAAAGTTATATGGGATTAAAATCCAGACTTCCTTTGATGCTTGGTATAGTACTCTTTCTACAATGTTCATCTACTACTCAATACATTTTAATGGCTCCCTATTACCTCTTGGAGAAAATATAATTTTTTTTTTATAATCTTCATTGTTTCTACCTTTTCTATCTTCATAGACCTTATTCTCCTCTTGTACTTTGCAATGATTGTAATGCCAGAGAAACTGAGGTAAGGAAGAAATTGGTTTCTAATTTTTAAAGTGGAGCTTGAGCTAGTTGAGCACATGGGACTCTTATCCAAAATATTTGATGCAGATAAATTGAGGCAGGGAATTTATATGGGGTTTTATCTAACTAGGGTTTGCAAACAGAAAACATAACCTGAGTATACAATCTTATAGAGGAAACAAAGGCAGTTTGGGGGGCAAGGACACTAGGAAGACAGACAAGCCATAATTCCAGGAAAGGATCATAACTTAATCCTGATAGGAGAGGGGTCAAGATAAGAAGGCAGAGAGCAGGAGATAGTGAGGTGAGGGGCAATACTCAGAAGGAGGGGGAATTATCCTAGCAAGGATTGAGTTAATATACCTGGAGTGTATGACACAATGGTATGTAAAAGTGGTCAGAGATTCAAGGTTTTTCCTGGACTCTTTTTTAAACTCAATTTCCAGTCCTAACGGCAAGGAATTGGGGGTGGCTATGATTTTTTATTCAGGGCTCAATATGGTAACCCATGGTGCATATTTAAAACTAATTTATCAATGACATATCAATTAGTTATATACTAACTAGTATGACAGAAACACCAATTAGACTTATACTTCTCAATGCATGTAGTTGAACTTTATTAATCAATTTGTGACAACACCAATTCCTAGAAATAGAAAGCACCAACCTGACTTCTAGAGGTCCTGGTAAATATGTTTCTTACTGATGTTCATTCCAAGGGTCCCTTTTTGCCCAGCCAAGGCCACGTGTCTCCTTCTGAAATGTTTTTCTAGCATCTTACTTTCAGTACTGTTCTTAAGTAAATATACAATTCTCAAATCTCTAAGTGCAGGGAATACAGGAATCAGTTCTAAAGCAGACTGATGGCTAGGGCCTCAGGTAGGTTTTGGGGGCTTTGACTAAGGACATTCACAACCTGCATCTAAATAATGATTGGCAATAGATTACCTTAAGGTTATAATGCAAGGAAACTGTCAATAGGGAGAGGCTGAAGGGAAGAGAATAAGCATCTATGTAGTGCTTACTGCATGCTAGGCACTGTGCTAAATGCAAAAATTTTACAAAATTTTTTACAAAAATTTACAAAAATCTCATTTGATTTTCACAATAGACTGAGAGATAAGGTAATGTTGTTATCCTCATATTGTAATTGAGGAAATTGAGGCAAACAGAAGTTAAAACATTTGCTTAGATTTAAAGAGCTAATTAGTATGTGAAGCTATATTTGAACTCAGATCTTCTGTGCTTCAGGCTTAACACTCTATTTACCACTACACCTAAACACTCCAATCAGAGATTCAGTTTCCTAAGAGTATTAGAAAATATTTAACCAGTTGTCTTTAAACCATATTTGGGACATATATAAGCTTCATAAATAATTTTATAACAGTTTTTATTTTTTCAAATACATGCAAAAATAGTTTTCCATATTTACCTCTGCAAAATTTTGTATTTCAAATTGTTTTGTAATGCCGGAGAAACTGAGAAAGATTATTAAATGGGAGAGATTTACTAGGACCAAATGGATACATGGTTTGGTCCCAGGGCTGAATGAGATTATCTTCTCCAAAAATCCAGCAAACAATGAGAGTTCTCAGTGACATATATACACATGGCTCAGACTCGGGGTACACTGAGGCAGAGGTGGAGTCAGGGTGCTGAGAGGGGGAATGGGACTCTGATAGGGTGGGGTGAGCCACTGGAGATGAGATGACATAAGGAGGAGGCACCCCGGACATGGGGAGAGGCATCTTGATAAGATGGTATCTGATGTTCTAATAGCTTGGGATGGGGAGAGGCATTCTGATATTCTAAAATATAAGATCTTTTATCCTTATCAAGGATAAAGAGGGAGGCAAGGTTTTGCAAGACTGAGCTTTGAGAAGCAGGGAAATTGAGTCAGGATAATTGGAGAAACTGAGTCAGGACAATAAAAGAGAACTGTGGCATAACAGTTTTCCCTCCCTACCATCTTACTCCCTCCCCTAGATAGCAAGCAACCTGATATAGGCTAAACATGTGCAATTCTTCTAAACATATTTCCATATTAATCATGCTGCACAAGAAAATTCAGATCAAAAAGGAAAAAAGAAACATGAGAGAAATAACAACAACAACAATGGTGAAAATACTATCTTTTGATCCGTAAGTCTTCATAGTTCTCTCTCTGGATGTAGATGGTACATTTCACTGTAAATAAGTAAGGCATTATCTTGAATCACCTCACTATTGAAAAAGAGCCAAGTTCGTCACAATTGATCATCACATTATTTTGTTATTGCTGTGTACAATGTCTCTTGCTTCTATTCACTTAACTCAACATCATTTTATGTAAGTCTTTCCAGACTTTTCTGAAGTCAGCAGCAGTTGTTTATCATATCTGGGGGACATCTTATTAGTAGTGCTTTTCAAATTTAGGGTACCTATGTCATTGCCAAACTACACTACTTAGGTTTGTTTTTTTATTATAGAAAAATAACAAATTATAACTCCTCAGTCACAAGGTAAGTTTTAAAACAAAAGGAAATTGCTTATCATATGTTAACATATTTATTCCCAATATAGTTTCCTTGCTATTCTTCACATGAGACACTCCAACTCCTGACTGTGGACATTTCCCCCAGCCATCTCCTATTCCTGGAACTCTTTCCCTCCTTATCTTGGCTTCTCTTGGCTTCCATGGATTTCTTTAAACCCTAGCTAAAATCAAATTTTCTTCAAGAAATCTTTCTTGTCTCCTTTATTTCCTTCCCTTTGAGATTATCTCGAATTTTTTAATATAAATATTTTATTTGTACATTATTGTTTGCATGTTTTCTCCCCTAATAGGTGTTGGCCTTTATTTGGTGTATTAACAGCATTTAGCACAAAGGTAGTTACTTAATAAATGCCTGTTTACTGACTCCTTCTCTACCACATCATTGACAAGTTAAAATTCAGCCTCTGCTGAAAGATTATTAGGAAGGGGAAATTCAGCACTTCTTACAGCAACCTATTCCACTTTGACATAGTATTAATTGTTAGGAAAGTTTTTCTCATATCAAACTTAAATTTGCTTTTTTTCTCTGCATTGTCTCTGAAGGGCTAGATTTCTACCTTCTGGGACCAAGCAAAAGTTGTTACATATTCTTTCCCTTCAAATAATTAAAAATAGTTGTCATATTCATATCTAAACTTTTATCTTCTTAAGGTTAAACCCCTTCTATTTTTGAAATGATCCTTACAGTGTAAGTTCCAGACCACTCCAGAATCATTCTACTTTGGACAGTCTCTGATTAGTCAATGTCCTCCTAAAATGTGCTTTTTAGAACTGAGCACAACCTTCCAAATATTGTTGGAGCAGGGAAGAATACAGCAGTATTCTAATATTGTTCATTATGGGAATCTCAAAACTTCATTAAATTTTACAGCTTTACACTGTCACTTTACACTGTCTACTCACATTCAGAACATTATTCATTAAACTTCTCAGGTTTGTTTGTTTTTTTGCTCTATCTCTGTGAAGCTTGGCTTTTAAATTTGATGTAGATATTTATTTATTGGGAGGAGGAGGGGTGGACAAAAATGCAAACTGGTAGCTCTTCTATAACATTATCTTAAAGATTTGTTTGGGGTCCTGAGATAGTGACCTGACAATGATCTCATAGCTGGTGTATGTATGTGTATATATGTATATATAAACCAGAGGCAAAATTCGAATCAAGTTTTCCTTATCTGTAAGACTGGCTCTCTACTTCTATATCACATTACTTTATATTTATCCATATTCAATCTTACCATTTTATAGTTGCCCTATTGCTCTACTCTATTAAGTGTGGGTTCTGATTCTGGCATTCAACATATAAATTATATCTCTCAATTCTTATGTCACTTGCAAATTTGACAGATTTGCCATCTACATCTTAATACATTTAATTGCTAAAAAAATATTGAATGGAGTAGAGCCAAGGACAAATTCCTGGACCATTCTCTTGGAGACTTCTCTCCATGTTGCTCTCAACTCATTAATAACTTCTTTTCACCATTTAATATTTTTAAAAGGACCTTAGTGTAATAATCCATCTCTTTCTATCTCATTCCATTGTATGAGATGCTTTGTATATTGTCTTACTGAATTCCATGCATAATAAATGGATTTCAATCCCATGGGTTTTTCCATTAATTAATCGTTTGTTGATTGATTAATTGATTCACATCAATAGGTTGGTTTCATTTTAAAGTGTGATTTTTGTTTATTTAGGGAGCTTGCAATAATGAATTTTTTTCTATCAGGACCAGATGAGGACATGCTCTGAAATTTGTAGTCTCACAGAGTTGGGGCAAGAAAGTAAAAGGTTAAGTGATTTATCCAGGATCAAACAGCCCAGTATGTATCAGAGGAAGGACTTTAACTCAAGGCTTCCTGATTCAAACCCAACCTCTATCCATTATACTATACTGCCACTTAATAGGAATACAGATCTAAAAAGTTAAAATAAATTATATAATACTAGTTATTAGCAGGTAGAAAATTTTTTATTAAAGCTTTTTATTTTCAAAACATGTGGATGGATAATTTTTCGACACTGACTGTTGCAAAATTTTTTGTTCCACATTTTTATCCTCTTCCCTCAATTCCTCCCCAGATGGCAAGTAATCCAATATATGTTAAACATGTTAAAAATATATGTGTTAAATCCAATATATGTATATATACATACATATATACATGTATATATATACATATACATATATGTATATATATATATATATATATATACACACACAATTAATCATGCTGCACAAGGAAATAAAATCAAAAAGGAAAAAAATGAGAAGGAAAATAAAATACAAGCAAACAACAACAAAAAGAATGAATACTGTGATCCACTATGTTGTGATCTACCCTCAGTTCTCACAGTCCTCTCTCTGGGTATAAATGGCTCTCTTTGTTACATTGGCACTGGTCTCAATCATCTCATTGTTGGAAAGAGCCACATCCATCAGAACTGATCATCGTATAATTTTGCACTTGCTGTCTACAATGATCTCCTGGTTCTGCTTATTTCACTCAGCATCAGTTCATGTAGGTCTCTCCAGGCCTCTCTGAAATCATCCTGCTGATCATTTCTTACAGAACAATAATATTCCATAATCTTCATATGCCATAACTTATTCAGCCATTCAGACATCCACTCAATTTTCAGTTCCTTGCCACAAACATTTTTGCACATGTGGGTCTCATTTCCTCCTTTAAGATCTCTTTGGGGATATAAATCCAGCAGAAATACTGCTGGGTCAAAGGGTATGCACAATTTGATAGCCCTTTGAGCATAATTTCAAATTGCTCTCCAGAATGGCTGGATTCATTCACAATGCCACCAACAATGTATCAGTGTCCCAGTTTTCATTTATCATTATCTTTTTTCTGTTATTTTAGCCAATCTGAGAGGTGTGTAGTGATACTTCAGAATTGTCAGAATTTGCATTCTGATCAATAGTGATTTATAGCACTTTTTTATTTGACTAGCAATAGTTTAAATTTCTTCATCTGAAAATTGTCTTTGCATAGCCTTTGACCATTTATCAATTGGAGAATGACTTGAATTCTTATAAATTTTAGTTAATTCTTTATATATTTTAAAAGTGAGGCCATTATCAGAAACCTTGAATGTAAATTTTTTTTCCCCCAGTTTATGGCTTCCCTTCTAATCTTGTGTGAATTGGTTTTGTTTGAACAATAAATTTTTAACTTAATGTACTTAAAATTATCTATTTTGTGTTCAATAATATTCCATTCTTTTTTGGTCACAAATTCCTTCCTTCTCCACAGATCTGAGAGTTAACTATCTTTTGTTCTTCTAATTTGCTTATAGTATCACTCTTTATATCTAAATCATGAATGTCTAAATCATTTCAACCTTGGTATACAAGTTAGATGTGGGTCAATACCTACTTTCTACCATACTAATTAATAAGTAGAAATTTTAAAGCAAATTCTTCCTGGACTCTAATGCAAAGGGATTATTTACAAGAATACCCAAAGGACCTCATTAAAAATTATTTTTACATACAAATTAGTTCTAGGTTATGAACTTTAAATACTGTAGTGAAATTCACATATAATGAATGATAAATTCAGGACTATTATAGATAGGTTCCTTCAAAAAGTAAAATATCAAGAATGAACAAATAAACAATTATAACATTATTTTGTGGCAATCTCAAAAATCTAAGCTTTTGATTTTAAACTTCTCTCTTATCTTTATATCAAATGGTATCAATCCAGTCTCTAAGAAGACAGATCTGGGGACATTTAACTGTACTTGAAAAGTAGCATTGTATAATGTGAAAGATAGTGGACTTAGTGTGCCTGGTTGAGGGTTTCTAATCTATTATTTATTAACTCTGTGACTTGAGGCAGTTTCACAATGCTTCTAAACACATCTTACTATATGTGCTGAAGAAATCTTAAATTCAACATGGCTGAAACTGTCTTTCATTTTAAATGCTTAATCTTGAATCTGCTTTACATGTCAAATCTTTTATGTTATAGTTTGTCCAGAAAGTGACAGGAGGCAAAGAGTTAACCAGTCCAATACCTCCCACAGAGATCTGCAGAGACAAGGATGTTCAGACTGAGGAAGGGCCGTTATAAGGTATCTTGTAAGCCTTCTGGGTTAAGTGCCAAGCTTGGAAATGAGATAATTTCATCAGATGGACTTATTAGGAGATCTGGCCAAGAAGAGGAAGACAGAGAACAAAGGTAATCAAATCAAATGTCTAAGTCAGATCAACTGTCTGATACTGAGAAGAAATGATATAATGAAGAAGGGGAAATAAATGGAGAAACTAGAGCCAAAGATAGGTTGGGTCAAAGACATGAAATATAGGCCTCAGATGAGACAAATTGGTAAATGACTGAGTAGAAAAGAACAGATTGGTTTTTCTTTGTTGAGAGTTACTGACAACCTCTTGATGGATTAATAACTGAGTAAATTTTAATAGTAATACAGTCAGGATAACACACACTTATTTAGTGCTTCAAGGTTTACAAAAGTATTTCCCTCACAACAACCCTATATTAGTGCAAGTTTTGTCATTCCTACTTATAGATTAGAAAACTGAACTTCATACAAGTCTAAGATCTGAGAAGGCAGAATCAATCTTAGCTCATTTAATGGTAACTTTGGTTTGGCCAAGGTCACCCATTTTGTAAGTGTCAAGAGGCAGGATCTCTTTTGACCTCAAGTTAGAACTCTTTTTTAAATTAAAGCTTTTTATTTTTAAAAAATATGCATAATTTTGAACATTCACTCTTGCAAAACCTTGTGTTCCAATTTTTTTCTCCCTCCCTAGAAGGCAAATAGCCCAATAAGCAATCCAATATATGTTAAACATGTGCAATTCTTTTATACACATTTCTACAATTATCATACAGCACAAGAAAAGTCAGGTCAAAAAGGGAAAAAAATGAGAAAGAAAACAAAATGCAAGCAAACAATAAGAAAAAAAAAAAAGAAGGTAAGGTGAAAATACTATATTGGGATTCACACTCAAAGTCTAGAACTCTTTACATTACATTTAGATTTTGAAAATAAAGCCTATGATGTCAAAACTAGCTCTTAGACTTCCCTTCCATGTTGAATGTTGATGTTGATAAATCAGGTACTTCGAACACACTTCTTGATTTGACCTGATTTTGTACAGCTCAGTATCTTATTCATCCATTGGGTAGTATATTGAAAACTTCAGGTATATATAGATTGTGATATAGGCCTGGTGGTTCAGATTCAGAACTGGAATAAAATGAGACATCCCTAGATTATCAAAGAATTAACAAAAAGAAGTTTAGTTGGTCAAAGTATGGAAAAGCTGTTCAGTAAAGATATCGTTTTACTTTAATTGGATTTAACTTCCCTTTCTCTGCATTTGGCAGTTTTATCTATATTATTGGACTCTAGGTGGTTCAGTGAACACATTGAGGAGTCTGGATTCAGGAAGTCAAATCTGGCTTCTCACATTGACTCTGTGATCCTAGGAATGTTACTCTACTTCTACTTCCATTTTCTCAAATGTAAAATGGGTTAATTATAGAACTAAGGCCTAAATGAGCTAACATCCATAAACTGCTTAGTTTAGTGTCTGGCATATTGTAGGTATTTAATTTTTTTTTCCTTAAAGATATCATGCCTGATAAAATATTTGTTTCTGATGCTTCTGCTCTTACTTTTTTACTTAGATCATCAGGAAACTACCTAATTATTTGATCTTAGTCCTCTGAGCCAATTGAGTGAAGGTTGGATTTAAAACCTTTTAAGAAAAAAAGAAATCTATTCTGCAGCTTCTAAGGTAGGACCTAAGGAGAAATTGCTCAAATATATAGTATTCCTATGATAGTATAGTACCAGTTTGACATACTGTTGGCATTTATTAATTTCAACCTAGAATACCCCTCTTTAGAACTTTCTTTAGGAAGCTTATTTTGGATAAGGGAAAAGTTGGAAGAAGAAAGACCAGTTATGTTGTTTTGAGCATAATGTGTGTAAAGACTATTGGATGTAAGTTATTATTATATGTAAAGTACATGTTCTCTCTAGATGATTGGATATATCAGATAAAACTGGTGGAGAGGAATTCTATTTGATAAATATTTATCAGTTGCCTACCAAATCCAAGGCCCTTTTGTAGGCATTTTATATATACATATATATACACACACACACACACACACACACACACACACACACACACACACACACACATATATATATGTATGGGGGCTGGAATTGAAATACAAATCAAGGCTTTATTTATTCTTGTGTTTATCTAGATTTGAGAAAATATTAATAATTCATATTAAAAAGAAATATAGGTGCATATGTTTTTTTCCTGGAGAATTTAGATGCTAAAGATTTATTAATGTGATTTATTTTTACTATTATGTAGGAGTATAGTGGAAGACATTACTAGATTGAAGTTGTTATCAGACTGGAAACCTGGTGATAATAGGAAAATAATAACAATAACAATAATAAATAAACACATCAAATGGTCTTTACAAAGTACTTTAAGATCTGCAAAGTGCTTAAGCTATTATCTCATTTGAGCTTTATGACACCCCTTTAATTATGTATATATACATGTCATCTCACTTTTATAGAATGTAAACTTGAGTATAGTGTTTTTATTTTTTGTTTTTCACTTTTGTCTCCATATTTCCTAGGCTTGAATGAATGTTTGAATCTTTGAAATTTAGTAGATTTAACAGAGTCAGCTAGGTAGTATAGTGGATGGAGAACTGGCCCTGGAGTCCTCAAAGTTCAAATTCAAATCTAGGTTCAGACATTTATTAGCTTTGTGACTCTGGGCAAGTCCTTTAATTCTATTAACCTTAGTTCCTTCATGAGCTGGAGAAGAAAATAGCAAACTACTTTTGTGTCTTTGTCAAGAATATCCTAAATGGGATCATGCAGAATCAGACAGGACTGAAATAACTCAAAAACATCAACAATTGTCAACTGAATGCACACTTGGGGAAACAAGAGGAAAGTCTCTTTTGAATATGTTGAGCCTTTTCCAGTTTCCTGTCGTTAGAGTACCTGTGGATGATGAGGGTGTCACTCCTCATGTCTCTTATTCCAAAATATGGAGCACTCTGTTCCTCTGAAGCTCATGTTTTAAGACACACTTGTTTTCTGATCCTTAGTTTACAAGTTAGGCTTTTCTAATCCTGCAGGAAGAAAAACAATCTAAAATTTTCTGTGGGGTTGTAGGTGTTCTTCATCATAAGGGTGTTGCCTAGGTGCATAAAGCTTAAATTGTGCATATAGTGAATATGGGGGAGGTAGCACATAAGTCCCAAGATTTTCTAAAGCTGCTATGCCTCTGATATATGCACTAATTAGTTGTGAAGTGTATCTCAATTCTACTCAGACGTTTATGTCAATTAGGGGTTCTAATCATAATCCATGATGACTTTACTAGGCACAATTAGTATGGTGAAGTTAAAAGAGCTATAGACTAGAACTCAGGAGTCTTCAAAATCTTGTCATGATTTTCCGGGGTGAATCACCATATTTAAATCTCTTGATCTTTAAAATTGAGATTAATTATGCCTATCTTACCTACTTTATATGGTTATTGGAATATCAACTGGGCTAGAGAAATTTGAAAGTGTTTGAAAGATTTTAAAGGATCTACAAATACAAATATAAGTGGTTTTAATAAAAACTTTGAGTCCTTGCATCTCTAAGAGTTGCAGGATTCTAGATTCTCCCCTCATTGGTTCTATAGAGCTGGGTTTTATTTGTTTTTTTTTTTTAATTGTTTTGTGTGTGTGTGTGTGTGTGTGTGTGTGTGTGTGTGTGTGTGTTACAAAAATGGAAAAGTATAGAATGCTGTGACAAAGTTGTAAGTGGGGCTTTATTTTTTTTTCCATCTGGGATAAAAATAGTTGTTGAGGGGTGGGGTGGAGACAGCATTGAAAGTCCAGTGGAGTTGGAGAAGGGGAAGGTGGCAAATCAGAGAATAATCTAATCACTAGTACAACAGTACAGAGAGAATTACCCAGTCTATAATGCATGCAACCCCCAGCTTCTTAAATTGTGGCAAATTGTGGACCCCATCAGGGTCTCATAACTGATGTGGGGTTCAGAATTATGGTTTATTACCAAGTAAATGTTTGTTTTGTATACCAATTTTAGGGATCTCCATATAAAAATTTCTGCAGCAAAAAGGGGTTGTGAGTGAAAAAGATTTAAGAAACTTTGACTTTTTAAACTATAGCCTGCATGATTCTTTCTCTTTAAAAGGCAAAGAGTCTTTGATCCTAAAGGTTTTATAGGATTTTTTATTATAGAGAAAGTAATTTTTTTAGAGTATAGATGCCACTTTCAAACTCATTCATTTTCTTATTACTTGAGAAGAGTTAATGAAATTCCAAAAAACAACTTCTTCTCTTCTCAAATCCATCATCTGTCTGTTAGAATTCTGGACAGAACTCATCTTCCTCCAAGTAAATTTATTATTAACCCAGAGAAAATTAGTGCTGATTCCTTTGCAAATAGAAATTCCTATGATTTCTTAAAAAAAAAAAAAAGTCCTTTAATGCCATCTGTACACATTGCTTTGTCAAGAAAATGAAGGTGTAAAAAATACCACCTGGGATGCTGCCACTCACAGAAGGCCATTTCAAAAGCACATTGACCCTGTTTATAGATTAGCAGTTAGCTAATTAGGGAAGCCTGACATTCTAGGAAGTGTTAGGAAGGGTAGTTTCTGAAGCAATGACAAAGCTTCAGATCTTCTGGGGATTTCTATTGTTAGGGATATAACTTAGGTCTCTAACACCAGCCATAAAAGACACCCCCACTCTGTACCCCCCAAACTTGTCTTTCAGTCACTGTGGAAACAAAACATGAAACAACTCACATCGACTTTTTCCTCTCCTGTTGGAGGGTGTTGATTAAAAAGAAGAGAGTTTGTCTTTTATCAGGGCCCTGACAGCCCTAACTGAGCTCTTTCTCCAACCTTATTATCTCTTCATTTCTAGACTTTCCCCAAATATTACTTTATGCATTTTCAAGGATAAATTAGATGGCATTTCCACAGTGACATTAATGTACCGTGTGGATGCCACAGTAGAAGTTTGCTTACTTACCAGCAAAAGAGGCAGCAGAGAAATAAAAGACCCTACAAAAATGATAGCCCTTAGAAAAGCCTAGGGGTAGGGAGAGGAGAAGTAAAATAAATATCAATCAGAGCATATATCATTGAAAAAATAATTTTTCTTTGCTTCAAAAAATACAGTTTTTTCTTCCTCTTCATCAGATCTCTCCTGAGGTGTTGAAGAAACATATTGGATTATTTCATTGGCTATTCCTATCCAAGCTGATGTCAAGAAATGGATTAATTCCCCAGTGATTTGGGCCATTAGCTGCATGGCTAAAATGCTTAAATCAATTTTTTTCAAACTTTATTCAGAAAGAGTTTGGCCATTTTGTATGTATGGATTTGAAACAAGGGGTGACATCTCTAGCATTTGGGAGGGCCTGCGATAAATATAAATATAAATAAAATATAAAAAAAAATAAAAATAAAGATATTTTTCTTATAAATTTTCTTATATGAGAATAAAAAGTGTTTCTATCCCTTTCTTATCAACTAAGTCATGACCCTCTGCCCTTCTGATCTAAGAAGAGAGCCAGATGCCTCCTGTTTTGAAAAGCAGCAGGGTTTTCTAGTCATTGGAGGTCTTCATGAAGAAATTAAGTGACCATTTGTTGTTTTATTGTTATTTATCTTTCATGCTTGAGGACCAATGACATCATGAGGATGATATCTTGTCTTGCATGTAAATTAGGTTTAAGTGAGACAAAGCTTCGAAAAGTCATCAGCCTCCTTTTTCCTCCAGAGTCATCAGAGTTCAAGGGCATATGAGTCAAGAGAGGTGGTGAGGTCCCTGGATGACCTTAGCTTTTTAAAATTAAGGTTTTTCCCAGGTCGCAATTAGTCAAGGAATGTTGAAAAGAGGATTTCTATTAAGTACAGGTTGGAATTAATTGGCCTGTGAAATAATTTTCAATTCCAAGAATTTGTGAATAACTTATGACTTCAGCTTATTATCAGAAAATTAGACATCCTTCTATTTTATATTCTAGTATTTTTCCCTTGTTGACATGGTACTTGTGATGATTTTAAAAATTCATTACATTTGTGAGTACTTGATTATCTGACTAGTTCCTAGATTTCTTGAGGCAATCCAAACAATCCAAGCAAGTATTTTTGTTCAAAGCCCTGTGCTAAATTCTAGGAGTATAAAGACAAATAAAAACTGGCTAAGTTTTCAGAAGATTAACTTCTACTATGGGACAGATAGCACAAAACAGTTAAAAACATATGTGATCTCAGAGCGAGAAGGAAAGAGCTGGAGATGAAGGAGGAAGACTTTGCAGGACTGGGCACCAACTTTGGCAATGGCAGACAAGTGGAAGATGGAGTGTTGAGTTCAGGGAAGAGCAATTAGGCTAATGTGGTTGAAGTAGAGAGTGCATGAAGGGGCTTATGTGAAATGAGACAGGATTTGGATAATAAAGGTCTTTAAATGCTAGGCTAAGGAGTGTGGGTTTTATTGAGGCAGTAATAAGAAACCACTGAAGATTCTTGAGTTGAGGGTGAATATAGTTAGACTTGTACTTTTAGGAGATTGTTTTGACAAGTTTGTGACTAATGGATTGGCTAAAAGGGGAAGCTAGAAGTTAGGAATTAAATTAGTGACTTGTTTGATATTTTCATCATTCAACAAGTATTTCTGAAATGACTGCCCTGTATCATGAATTGTGCTTTGTACTGTAGGAGAAGTTATTATCTTCACTTTACAGTTGAGAAAACTGAGGCAATTGCCTAGTGTCTGAGACCAGATTTGAATTCTTTTCTTGCTGACTCTAGAGTCAGGCTGAACTTCCTGAATTCAAATCCAATCATACAGTTACTAATGTGTGATCATTTTACCCCTTTTAACTCAGTTTCTTCATCTATAAAATGAGCAGAAAAGGAAAAGGCAAACCACTCCAGTATCCTTGCTAAGAAAATGCCAAATGGGATCAGATAATCAGGTACAACTGAATAGTAAAAACAATTTCCTTACTATAATCCTAGTGCTTTAAGCCTTGTGCCTCCTACCTGCAATTTTTGCTAAAGATGGAAAGACAAAGAAATAATCCTTGCCTTCAAGGAACTTTCTGTGGGGGAGACAATATGTGTAAGATAGGAACAAAATAAATTCAAAGACAATTTTGGAAAGGAAGGGTACTAGCAGGTTGATTAAGGCTGGGACTATGGTGATGGCTATATCAGTAGAGAGAAGGAAAGAAATATGAGACAGGCTGTAAAGTAAAGGTTGGAATGCAAATAAAGACACACAGAGAAAAGTGAAGAAAATCTCAGCTTAATACAAGGAATGTATTTTTACAGTTGCCTGCTGCTTTCTACAAGGCAGGCCACCCCATATCCACCAGAACTCTAGGAGACAATTGTTTTCCTTTTTCAAGATTCCAAGTATTATTCTTGAGTTTCAGTTAAAGACTCCTTTTTCTCCAGGACCTCAGAATTAGTTTTTTGGATCTACTCTTATCCGAATTTGATCTGGAACTTTGACAAGTTTCTGTTAGCCCTTTATTTTTGTATAGAAAATTTCTCTTAGTAGTTACTCTACATTTGAAAGCTTTGTCTAATAGCTCTAACTGAGGTCAATTTATGATAGCCTTTCTATCCATGTAGACTAAACCCATGTTCTTTATACAGCTCGCTTGTGTTTAGCAGCCTTGTCATCTCCCCAAGAACTAATCCCTATAGCTGTCAAATTCATCACAACATTAACATTTCTAAAGCTCATACATTCCATAGTTTTTTTTTTTTTTTTTTTTTTCTCTAGAGGTAGGTAAGGCTTATTATACAATACAATACCTGGATTTGATGGACATTTTTTTCCCCCACAATCCCACCTTAGTTTCAGTTCCATTTTCATCTCTCTTCTAATTGAATCACTTTGTTGACTCTCAGTCCTTCACACCACTCTTCCCACCCATAACTTCCAAACCAAAACATTTTAGAAACATAAAGCAGTCAAAATAGCCTTGAAAGTACTAAGAATAGTTTTGGTAAAAGCATCCTCTATTTCCTTTTGTTCAAGTGGCTATGTCATAAGAGAAATCCCAATGCAAACAACGTATTCATTATAAAGACTGATTTCTGTATAGGTAGGAACTAGTTAAAACCTCATTTAATAGAATTGGGTTAAATCACTGTAAGCAAGGCAGCAAAGCATAATGGGCCAACTGCCAGGATGGAAAATGGTTTCTTTATACTGGGCCTGACATTAAGATATTTATCAAAGAGGTCACTTTGAAGCTCCATTTACTGATACAGACCAAACATTTATAGTCCATATCTAATGGAAGCAAGTGTTTTCCAATAATGCTGTTTTTCTTCTTCTCAAGAGCCTCCCCATCCCCCTTCCTTATCTCCATAGAACTGGAGAAGGCATTAGAAGTAGGATATAGTAGGATAATGATTAGACTTACTAATTGCTATTAATAAAAAAGATTATGATCACATAGACAACTTCTTTCAGTGCAAACCAACAAAATATACTGTCTTGAAATTACTGTTTTCAAGAAATGTTTTAGATAATAAAAGTTATTAGTTTATTTAAAAATCTATATCTATACCCTACATGATTGTTAATAAAATGTAATATTTTATTTTGGGATTAAAAAAATCAACTTCACATTTACAAGATAAGGAAGATGTGGCAAGATAGCAGTTTATATATTACATCATATATATGTATATATATGCATGTATATATGTGTGTGTGTGTGTGTGTGTGTGTGTGTATCTAAAATCATGAGATTTTAGTGAACTATAAGCCCAAGGATTGTCATGAGGATCAACACATGCACACATACACATAGAGTACCACAAATATGTATGCATGCACACATTTATATGCATATATAAAGCCTGCATATACTCACATGTATGTATATATATATATATATTTATATGTACATATGTACATATATACACATTTAAACACATGCTGATATATTTCTTAGGTTATATTGAAAGGGGAATAGTATTCAGTACTAGGGAAATTACGTTTTTACTGTTATCTCTTTGATCTGTCAGTCATATTGGATCAATGTATCAGTCTTCGATACCTTTTTTTTTTTTTTTTGGCTGAGGCAATTAGGGTCACACAGCTAGGAAGTGTTAAATGTCTGAGGTCAGATTGAACTCAAGTCCTTCAAGGCTGGTGCTCTATCCACTGTGCCACCTAGCTGCCCCCTTAGATATTATATTAAGAACATTAATAAATTGAACTTTACCTAACAATGTCTGAAAAAACTGGTAAGGGTCTTCAAATATTATTTTATAGGGATTCGTAACAGGGAACTGATGATGTTTAGCAAGGAAGTAAGAAAACTAAAGGGAAAATGATGATATTTGTCTCTAATTATTCAAAGGATGTCATATGGAAACAAATTTGATTTGATCAGTTAGATACTAGAGGTTAGAATTATGTGTGTTGGTTAGATGTTACAGAGAGGCAGAGTTGAGCTCACTGTGAAGAAAAAAACTTTCCTAACAGGTAGAATCACCTCAAAGTGGAATGAGATACCTCAGGAGATAGTAGGTTCCTCTCCCAGGATATATTTACAAAAAGACTGGTCATTTGTTGAGCAAATCTGGATACATACATACATATATATATATATATATATATATATATATATATATATATATATATATATATATATATATATATATATATATGTGTGTGTGTGTGTGTGTGTGTATACATGTATATTCATATGTATGTACATGCATATGTGATTTTTATTTAGGTTTCATTTAGATTAGATGACTCGTAATTCAGATTTTGTGATTCTGATAGTATGATGCCAGCTTTCCAAAATTTGTTAGCTTTCCTGTAGAAGAGGCTTTCGTGACTTGCTTCAGTTTCCTGGTTTGTACAGCATCACATTATTTTTATTAAGTATGCCTATAAGATACTGACATTAAATTAAGGAGCATCTTTGAGTTTTCTGAATTTAGTTTATTATTCAGATTAAAAAATAGTCAAAATAATTGCGTGGAAACCTTAGCTCTGATATTTGCTGAATATATGACCTTGAGGATGACACTCGATTTTTCTGAACCTTACTTTCCTTCATAATAAAATGGGGCTAGCAATAATTGTATTTCCTACCTAATAGGTTTGTTATGAAGAACATGCTTTCTAAGCACTAAAGTGCTATAAAAATCTGAGCAGTTATGGTTATTAGTATTGATGGCTTTACCAGGAGCCTAACAATAATAACTTACATTTATAGAGTGTCCAACTACTGGAAAGTACCTTCCACAGTAATAATAATAATAATAATAATAGTAATAACTTGTTCTGACTATTTCTACCTGAACAACATCAAAAAGATGAAAAGGAACAAAGTAATAAAAATAATAACTCGGTTTTATTTAGGACTCTAAGTTTTATAAAGTACTCTCCTCACAATATGCTGGTAAGGTGAGTAGGGCAAGTATTGTTGTTCCTACTTTACTGATGAGGGAACTTAAAAACTCAGAGTGTTTAAGTGACTTGCTCTAAGTAAGAGCAACAGCAATTAAGCCTCTATTTTTCTCTAGTGATAATAAGTGACAAATGGTCATAGAGCAATTGAAAGTTTGCAAAGCAGCTGATTATGTTGGTACCATAGGTATTATCTCCATTTTACAAATGAAGAAATACAAAATTTACAGAGAAGATAGGTGACTTGTCCAATTAGTAAATGTCAGACAAAATTCTAATATAGATGCAGAATGAGAATAGGAACTTTGACTCTGATCGATAAGGCTGGAAGAAATCTTGAAGAAAGTAATTATGTCTTTGTAAGAGAAAAAGAAAGTTAAGGATGCCTCATTACTACTGAACTACAATAAAGAATACTTGAATGGATATTTGATTCAATCAACAAGCATTTTTCAAATACTTATTACATTTCAAGCAGGGGTGTATGGAACATTCAGGGGCGATAAGCACCTCTGGTATGAGGATTAGTTAAACTTTTTCAGGATTGCCCATCCATCTTTAGTGGCTACCTTTTACCCAACTCTTACCTGTGGCTCTAAAAAACTGAAAATGTATCTTGTTCACATAGTTCTCATTACATTGGACAAACCAGACAAATTAGCAGGATGTCTACTCCAAGCATGTGAAGACCTTCCCTGGTGGAGCGGACAGATGAGAACGATTTGTTCCAGTGACCATGAAGGGAACTGAAACAGGTACTGTGGCAGACTTAGAGCTTTGTCAGACACTGAAGACATCAACATGTAACTCAGGCTACTTCCAATCATCCTGACTTTTGTCCCACCAGTAGCCTTTAGTGATTCTGGAAGAGAGAGTGAGGCTGATGACTTTGGGCACTTTGGGCAACTTTGCCTCACTTAAATCCAGTTTACACATCCACATTATCCCTTGATGTCTTTGTTCCTTTCTGAAAGGAAGGACATAAAGCAACAATTCAGGCACTGTGCTAGGAGCTACAAATATAAAGACTGAAATCATCCCTACCTTCAAGGAACTTGCATTCTAAATTTAAAAACATAAAAATTTAAAAATATATATAAAAACATGGAGGAACAGAATTTTTTTTTGCTTCTGTGTATTCTATAGCTATTGTCTACTCTTTCTGAACATATGGAAAAAATAATAAAGGATTTAAGATTAGCCCACAGAATTAATGAGATTGAAGTACCAGGAACTGGTAATTGATTAAAGAGAGACAAGTGACTGCCTGGAATCCATGAATTTAACATGGCCATCTGAGAGTTTACAGGAAGAAGCCAAAGTATCTCTCTCTCTCTCTCTCTCTCTCTCTCTCTCTCTCTCTCTCTCTCTCTCTCTCTCTCTCTCTCTCCTTAGTTTCCATAATGAAGAAAAGAAAATGAACTATTTAATATATACCAATATATATGTCTAAATTTTATATTAAAATGTTGCTGGTCTGCAGTCTTTCTCTATAAGGGATATTGAAAGCTTAACTTTCTTTCAAATCAAAGCATATGTTAAATCTCTGTGGATTAATCAGTTTTCCTTGATGGTATCATCTTCATGTAGTTTGTCAGATTTCTTTACATTCTGAATATTTTTTATTCTTCCAACTCTCTTGACCCACACAGTCTTAATAGCTCTAAATTTAACAGGTAATTAATATTTTTTAATGTAACAATAAGAACTTATTGCTGGGTTCCATGTGATGGTGCAGAGCACCCATTTTTTTTCTACTGAAGAGCCCTCTCTGAACCCAACTATGCTGGGTTTATCCTGAGATTTATGCTTTGGGAGCCTTGCTTCTTTTCCCACACTTATTAAACTTTTCTATCCATTGTATTTGCAAGCTTTACAAAGACAATTTACTTTTACCTTAGATTTAGGCTCTTGTCAAGGTTTTCTCTAAAAGGAGGAGGAGAAATGTACTCAGTAAACAATATGAATCAGTTATGGAACAGGCATTTTTCCCTACATATATAATAAATGCTAAAATACAAAATATTTTTCAACAAGTGCATTAACAGCAAAAACAAGATGGCAGTGAAGAAGGTAATAGTAGATTTTTCTGCCATTAGTATTAAAGCCTATCACCAAACAACTTACCATTTGGAAAGTGGTAAATATGATACAGATCTCCGTAGGGTTAATGAAAAAAGATTCATGAAAAGAAAAAAAAAAAAAAGCTTTTCCCTTAAAGACTATATCCAAAATGAAAGTTAAAGACCAGCTCTTAAAAAGTTTCAAAATATAGTTTTACTGGGAAATCCATTTAGTATCTGTAGTAGAAGTTTTCAGTACTAAGACAAAAAACAAAAACAAAAACTACTATCCAATATTTGGAGAGAAAAAATAAAATCGTTGTGGAAAAAAAAGAATCCATGTAGGCTTTGGGAGTGAGGCAAAAGGAGGGAAAAGGGAAAAAAATAGGAGCAAAATATAGATTATTATAGAAGAAAAGGACCTTACCATAGTATTAATATAAAATGTATTATAAAATAAATGAGAACTATGAAAGAAAGACTTAGAGAACAGTATCACAAGAAGAACAAAAACATTCTCCTTTTTTTTGTTTTGTTTTTGTTTTTGTTTTGTTGAGGCAATTAGGATTAATTGACTTGCTCAGGGTCATACAGCTAAGAAGTGTTAAGTGTCTGAGGCCAGATTTAAACTCTGATCCTCCTGACTTCAGGGTTGGTGTTCTATCCATTGTGTCACCTAGCTGTCCCCAAAACATTATCCTAGTTAAAAAAAAAAAAAAAAAAACTAAAAATCAATGACTCTAGGAGATAACAAGAGTTCTGAAAACAAAATCAAAAGAATGAAAAATAGGGTAAAATGTAAAATATCTCACATAAAAACAACTGACATAAATAATAGGCTTAAGAGAAATAATTTAAGGATCCTAGGAGTGCGATGGTCCGGTCTAACTCCTCTGAAGGGCTCAGAATAAGTCCTTGTCAGGATAAGCAAAAGTCCTTGCCCCACGTTGTGGACACCAATATGTAACATGCTGTCGTCTCCAGAAACTGCCTTGCTCTCTGGTCTAGAGGAGAGACTTCTTCTTCCTCTGGAGAGCTGCCTCAACTCTGACCTAGAGCAGAGACCCTTCTTTCCTCCAGAGAGCCACCTCAAGTCTGGTCCAGACCAGAGATCCTCTATCTCTGGAGTGCTGCCCTCTTTTATCCTCCCAGAGAATGGGGTGTGGGATAACGCAAGGGCTTCTGGGAAAATTTACTTCAACCAATGAACTTGCTCCTCCTAAGCATGCAAGCACCTCCCCCAGGAATTCACAAGTAAAACTCCCAGTAAAGGCCGGAACTAGAGAATTGTTAAGTACCGACTTAGCACTTAGTAAGAACCTAATATCTCATTATCTCATTAGCACTTAGTAAGAACCTAACATCTTGTCCTTGTTTTTCTCTGGAAGAAGAATTGGATCTACATGAATGGGAATTAGTAGGAAAGCAATTAGGTGAACACTACAATTCCAGACCAGACTCAATTTTCAAAGATACACTTCATACTTACAATTTAATCCAAATGGCTTTAAAAATTGTTATTCTAAAGGAAGAGAAGAAGGAGCAAAATGTGGAGGTGTCAACTAAACTAGGTGAAAAGGATGAACCAGATAACAATGAAGTTAAGTACAATTCTGAGAAACAGGAGCTTCCCATCTCCTCCCTCAATTAACCCTTCAGGGGTGGAACAAGAAGGAGGAGGGGAAGAGGCAGAAATACAATCAGAATCACCTGTGAAGCAGCCTAAGCCTATGACTAGATTAGAAAAAGCATTGGTTAAAGCTAAGAGAGAAGGACAGGATACAAGTGATTTTATACATGCAAATCCTGTGATTGAAGAGATTGATTCTGTAGGTCAAAAAAAGGAGAAGATATGCACCTTTAGATTTCAATAAAATTAAAGATTTGAAAAAAGGTTGTACCCTTTATGGGGCTACATCAGCTTATGTTAAAATGTTACTAGATGGTTTGTCTTATGAAGTTCTAACCCCAAATGATTGGAAATCCATAGCAAAGACATGCCTAGAACCTGGACAAAATTTGTTATGGCTTGCAGAGTTTCATGAATTATGTAAAATCCAAGTCAGATGCAATTTGGAAATAGGAGTTAACACACAATTCACTTTTGAGCACTTAGCTGGTGAAGGTCGGTATGGAGAGAATTCAGAACAGATTAATTATACCATGACAATATATGAGCAAATTGCTAAGGCTGCAATAAAAGCTTGGGGTGTTCTCCCTGGACAGAAAGATTGGGGAGAGGCTTTCACTAAAATAGAGCAAGGTCCCAATGAACCTTTTGCGGATTTTGTGGGACATATGCAAACTGCTGTCAAAAGAACTATTGGAGAAAATGCAGCTACAGAAATAATGACCAGACATCTGGCTAAGGAAAATGCCAATGAGATTTGCAAAAGAATTATATGGGGATTAGACAAAGATGCTCCTTTAGAGGGGATCATAAGACTCTGTGCTACAGTGGGAACAAATGCTTTTTATACCCAGACTATGATGAACGTGGAAAGACAGGTCCCTCCTGGCAAGGGACTTCTAGAGAAACTCAGAGATGTTTTCATTGTGGAAAAATTGGACATCTAAGAGCTCAGTGTAAATATGGAGATACAGTGAGAAAAGAGAAAAAGAGAAAGACCTCAAAACAAAGGATAAAATCTAAGAAACATCTGACACTGAAAGAGCATGGCTAATAAGAAGACTGTTAAAGAACTTTAAAACCAGCAGGAATCATTGGATTTCCTAACACAAGATGAGACTAATGGACAATGGACTTATGGACATTTATAAATTCTCAATTTATGATTATTTGATCATGTTATTTGTTACATACTTCTAGCATGTATTATGTTACTAGTTTTGTTTAACAGTTCAATAGTTTTCTTAGTCTCTAATTTATTAGTCTCTCCTTTGAATTTCATGATTTGTAACTTGGTATTTAATTGGGAGTTTTAATTTGTTTTTTTTTTCTACCTTTTTTTAGTTGTATACCTAATTCATTTAACTCTCCTCTTCCTCTATTTTATTGATGAAGCTACTTAGAGATACAAAATTTCCCCTAAGAAATGCTTTGGCTACATCTCATAGGTTTTGGTATGTTGTACAATTATTGTCTTGGATGAAATTTTGGGTTAGTTTTGTGATTTGTTGTTTGATCTACTCATTTTAAAAAAATTAGATTATTTAATTTCTAATGGTTTTTAGTCTCTCTTTCTCTGGCCCTTTATTGAATATAATTTTTATTGCATTGTGGTCTGAAAAGGAAGCAATTATTATTTTTGCCTTTTTTTTGCATTTAATTTTAAGATTTTAGGCCCTAATACATGAACAATTTTTGTGTAGGTGCCATGTACTGCTGAGAAAAAGGTGTATTCCTTTCTGTCCCTATTCATTTTTCTCCAGAAGTCTGCATATATAAGTTTTCTAGGATCCTATTAATTTCCCTAGTTTCTTTCTTGTTTATTTTGTGGTTAGATTATTTGATTCTGAGAGGGCTGGGTTGAGGTTCCCCAATAGAATAGTTTTGCTCTCTATTTCTTCCTGCAAATGACTTAAACTCTTCTCTAGGAATTTGCCTGCTTTGGCACTTGGTGCATAAACATATAACATTGTTACTACTTCATTGTTTACTGTACCCTTAATCAAGATGTTCTTCCCCTCCTCATATCTTTTAATAAGACTTATTTTTACTTTTGATTGCTATCCCTGCTTTTTGTTTTTTAATTCAGCTGAAGCATACTAAATTCTAGTCCAGCCTTTTACCTTTACTCTGTATGTGTCTCTCTGTGTCAAATATGTTTGTTGCAAACAACATACTATAGGATTTTGTTTTTTAATCCATTCTGCTATTTCCTTCCACTTTATGGGAGAGTTCATACCATTCACATTAACAATTATTATTACCAGCTCTGGATTTCCCTTAATCCTATTTTCTCTCCTGTATATACTATTCTCTTTCAATTGCATCTTTATTTGTGTGGTTTTTTTTTTACCTACCCCACCCACTACTTTATCTTCTATCACGCCTCCCCCTTATGTTAGTAGTGTGTTTTTTAACCCACTCAACCCACTACCTTATCTTTTATCAACCATTCCCCCCCTTCTCTTACCTTTCCCCCCAATATTTCTGCCCTCCCTTCTATTTTGTCCCTCTCTTTTCTTTTCCTCTCTCTCCTCCAAATATTAAAGATTAAAATGTATTTAATCTTTATAGAATTAAACACATTTCTATATCTAACTAAATGATTAAGTTAACCCCTCTTAGAGCCAAAACTAATGTGATCAAGCTTTAGATAATGCTCATCCCCCTCCATTTTTCCAAAATTAACTTACCCAGAAAAGTTGACTTATAATCTTATTAAGAAAAAAACAAAAGGTAATTTAATGAAATGGAGGACTTTTAAATATTATTTTAAAAAACAACAAAGCTGAAGAAGAACTTTGAAACAAAATTTAGGGGTCAAGAGAAAAATAAAAATGTAAATAAAAACAAGTAATCAAAAGGAACTTTATAAACTGTTAACAACAATGTAAGGGAAAGGTTAGAATACATTTTTAGAATCCTAATTTCAAAAGGAATCATAAAATTAGTCAATTGATACATAACATTTAATAGTTTTATTATGTTTGGAAGATGCAGTAAGAAAAAAGAAAAGGGAATGGGGCAAAATACATTGGAGAACTATTGGAAGAAGATGGGATAATGTATTGATACAAGTTGTGCATATAAAACTATATATAAAAATGGAAAGAGTAGGGGAGAATTGGGTGTCATTTGAACTTCTTTTTCAGATAACTGGTTAAAAGAGTGTAGAACACATATATAAACATGCACAAAGTTTTATGTAGGAATACATTTAACTCATCAGAGATATAAATTATTACAGAAAGAAGGATAAGGAATAGAGTCAGAGGAATTATTCATAAACTGAACTAAACCTGAGCTTAGTAAAGGGATAAGGAAGAGAAAGTTAAAAAGGCAAACTGAATTTATTTATGAAGAAAAAAAAAATTGGAAGGAAATATAATTATGCATAACTATAAATTTAAATTTGAATGAAAAGAGCCTACCCATAAAACAGAAAAGTTTAGCAAACTGTATTAGAAAGTGAAATCTAGCAATAAATTGATTATAAAAATAATATTTTTTTTTTCCTCTGAGGCTGGGATTAAGTGACTTGCCCAGGGTCACACAACTAGGAAGTGTTAAGTGTCTGACACCAGATTTGGACTCGGCTCCTCCTGAATTCAGGGCTGGTGCTCTATCCACTGGGCCACCTAGCTGCCCCCTAAAAATAATAATTATTATAAAATACACATTTCAAACTTAAAGACTTGCACAGAATTCAAATAAGAGGTTAAAGTGAAATTCATTTTTACCTCAGCTGAACACAAAAAAGCAGGAATAGAAAACATGGAATAAGTATTTATGAAGTGCCTAATGTATGTTAGGCACTGTGCTTAGCACACTTATGAATATTATCTCAGTTGATCTGCAAAACAACCCAATAAGGCAAAGTGCTATTATTATCTCCATTTTTCACTTGTGGTAACTGAGACAAATAGAAGTCAAATGACTTGCTAAAAGTCATATAACAGATATGTGTTTGAAGCTAGATTTGAACTCAGATATTCCTGACTCCAGGCCACTATATCACCTATTTGGCTCTGGTTTCAAAGAAAACAACAGCAAAAATCAAAATGAGATAATTAAAAGAGAGAAAGGGAAACTATTTTGCTGAAAAATAGCAAAGACAATAAATTTATTTTAATACTTAATATATTTGCACTAAATTACATAGCTTCTGTGTTCTTAAAGGCAAAACTAAATTAATTTAAATTAGACAATAAAATTTCAGAAATATTTTTCTCTTTCCTCCAGCACCTTTGCCTGAAGCAAACTTTTCTATCACAATACTATCCTCAAATGGCTTTCTTCCCTACTCTGTCCCAGCCCAGTCCTCTTATTACTTTATTAAAAAATGTTTTTCAAATTTCCTTTCACTGGTCACAACGAAAATAAAGTTCATGTTTTTTTGTTTTGTTTTGTTTTGTTTTTTGTTTTTTTAGCTTTTTATTTACAAGATATAGGCATGAGTAATTTTACAGCATTGACCATTGTCAAACCTTTTGTTCCAATTTTTCCCCTCCTTCCCCCTACCTCCTCCCTCGGATGGCAGATTGACCAATACATGTTAAATATATTAAAGTATATATTAAATACAATATATGTATACATGCCCAAACAGTTGTTTCGCTGTACAAAAAGAATCAGCCTTTGAAATAGTGTACAATTAGCCTGTGAAGGAAATAAAAAATGCAGGCAGACAAAAATAGGGATATTGGGAATTCTATGTAGTGGTTCATAGTCTTCTCCCAGAGTTCTTTCACTGGGTATAGCTGGTTCAATTCATTACTGCTCTATTGGAACTGATCTGGTTCATCTCATTGTTGAAGATGGCCACATCAGAACTGATCATGTTGAAGTATATAACGATCTCCTGGTCCTGCTCATTTCACTCAGCATCAGTTCATGTAAGTCTCTCCAGACCTTTCTGAAATCATCTTGTTGGTCATTTCTTATAGAACAATAATATTCCATAATATTTATATAACACAATTTATTGAGCCATTCTCCAGTTGATGGGCATCCACTCAGTTTCCAGTTTATGACCACTATAAAGAGGTCTGCCACAAACATTCTTGCATAGACAGGTCTTTTTCCCTTCTTTAAAATCTCTTTGAGATATAAGCCCAGTAGTAACACTGCTGGATCAAAGGGTATGCACAGTTTGATAAAAGTTCATGTTTTTTAAGTTGTTTCATCTTGTTTCCATGAAGATATGCTTTCTCTTTCTTCTCTTCCCTCTTTCTTTCCCTCACTCCTTAAGAAAACTATGAAAATCTATATGTAAGGAAATTCTTGCATTAGCCACATCCAAAAGAAGTTTCAATCTGTGTTCTTTAGTCCATCACTTCTCTATCAGTAGTTAGAAAGCATGTTTCATCATGTAATTGAAGTCCTTCAAAGTTTTGTTTTTGTTTTTGTTTTTATATCACTTATATTATTGTATAAATTGTTCTCTTGTTTCTGCTCATTTGATTCTTCATTAGTTCATATAAGTTTTCCCACTCTCTTTAACCTCTGGGAGTATAGATTTATGGTAGTTTCATTAGGTCAAGGGATATACAGTTTGATAGATTTTGGTACGTATTTCCAATTGTTTTCCAGAATGGTTGGAACATTTCATAGTTCCAGCAACAATGCCTTAAGTTATCAGTTTCCCCACTTTGAGCACTTGTAATTTTCCTTTTTTTGATCAACTTTGCCATCTGATTACTTCCTTCAATTTGTATAATATACTGTAGCATTTTAATGTCAAGAAACTTTGCCTTTCCCTTATTTTTCTAGGTTATTTCTACTACCATCTATTTTGGGACATCCTATTCCCCCCTTTTCAGACATACATCCTATTTTGTTCCCTCATTATCCCTTAGATATAATAATTCTTTTGCTTTTTAGGATGTACACACCCTTTTAAGGTTATCCAAACTTGTTTACCTTTTAAAAGTTTGTTTAGGGACCACTAGGGGACTCAGTGAATAGCCCTGAAGTCAGGAGGACCTGAGTTTGAATATGACTTCAGACACTTAACACTTCCTAGCTGTATGATCCTGGGCAAGTCACTTAACCCCAATTTCTTCAGGAAAAAAAAAGAAAAAAAGTTTGCTTAGACCATTTCCATTTACTTTTTGAAATCTCTACTTATCTCTGGATCTCAATATAAACATTTAAAAATTATTGCCTATAGTTTTCCCCCATAGAATTAATTTTAACTTTGCAGGATAAATTATTTTTCATTGCAATATAACTTCCTTTGCCTTTTAATATATCCTATTCCTGTCTTTTATTTCTTTCCTCATAATTCATGTACTGTGTGATTCTGACTGACAATTCCATGATATGTTGTGTATCTCTCTAGTGGATTACAGGTTTTTTTTTTTTCCTTGATCAAGGTAGACTTACAAAGTGTGTGTGTGTGTGTGTGTGTGTGTGTGTGTGTGTGAATTCACAAGTAAATTTTAACAAACTTTCAAAGAACAATAAACTTTAATATATAATGTATCTGCAAAATAAAAAAAAAGAAAGGATTCTATCAAATTCCTTTTATGATACAGATATGGTTTTGATATATAATCTAAGGAGTGTCCAAACAGAAAAAAAATAAAAGTATGTACAAATATCCCTCATAAACTTAGGTTAAAATTTTTTTAGTAAAATATTAGCGAAGAGCAAAAAGAACTGAGCTGGATTTGTACCAGGAATTCAGGTTGGTTTAATATTAATAAAACAGTTTAGAAATATACATAGTTATCAGTTTATGCCCTTTGATCAAGCTATACCAGTGCTAGACTTTATGCCTAAAAAAGATTAAAGAAAAAGGAAAATGTCCCAACAAACATTTATCTTTTTGTTGTGGCAAGAAATAGAATCCCTGGAAAAGATTTCTATCGGTTGAAGAATGACCTTATGGTACATTAACATGATGAATACTATTGTGTTGTAATAAATGGGGGAATAGATTTTTTTCAATGACATGGAACTTATATGAACTGATGCAGAGTGAAGTAAGCAGCACCAGAAAAATAATTTCTGCTATAACATCAATATTATAAAATGAACAGTTGTGAAGACATAAAATCATGATGAATAAAACAGCAGAACCAATAGAACAATGTAAATAAAAACTTATTTTGAAAGATGTAAGAGCTATAATCAGTACAATAGCCATTTATGATTCTAATAGATTGATGTTAAATACTACCTCCTGACAGTGATGATAGATTTAGGGTGCAGAATGAGAACTGTATTTTTTTAAACATAGTAAAGCAATTTGTTTTGCTCAACTATGCATATTTGTTATCCATAATTTATTTTTCTGTTCTCTTTTTTCCCCCAGTGAGTAGGAGTTATGAAGAAGTAAAGATAGATTTTTCTTAGTTAAAAAAACAAAAAACAAAACAAAAAAAAAACTAAATAGATTGGGTACTGATGCTTATGGATGTTGAATATTGCATGTATAATTATCCCTTCTATATCACAACATTCCCCATTGTGGTTTCAGTAGAACACATATTGGCACAAGAAATTAACTGAGAGGGACAGCTAGATTGTCCAGTGGATAGAGGAGTAGCCTTGGAGTCAGAAGAACCTGAGTTCAAATATAGCTTCAGATACTTGACACTTACTAGTTATGTGACATTGAGCAAATCATTTAACCCAAATTTCTTGCCAAAAGAGATAGACAGACAGAAAGAGAGAGAGAGAGAGAGAGAGAGAGAGAGAGAGAGAGAGAGAGAGAGAGAGAGAGAGAGAGAGAGAGAAATTAAATGGGAATTTGGGAGGATTTTTGCAGAAGTTTCAGATGACACATGAAGGTTAGCAGATGATTCATAAAAAGTTTAGACATTCAGAAATGCATAAAATATATGAATAGTATTGTATAATATCAACATTTTATATCTTTTGATAAATAAGAATTCAGACTTTCTGGTTTGAAGGAAAGGCCAAAAAATCTTCTGCTGATTTTCCTTATTATGGAGATACCATGTCCCTAAGCCCCATGACATGACACGGATAACTACTCTCAGATGAGGTCACTGTATCATTAATGAGTTTTGCTGAATTGTTTTACTTTGTTGTGTGATCTCTCATGGAATGAGTTTAATCTGTAAATTAAAAAAAAATGCATTGATAATTAAAAAAAAAAACCAAACAGCAAAACAGTGGCAGTTCTAACTATTAATTACCTGTCTTAGAGAGTGATACATAAGATCTTATAAACATAAAACATTTCCTAGGATTGCTGATCAATCATTTTATGTTTCATCTCAGCTCTATCTTTTCCAAATAATTCCAATTATATATCTTCTGGTAAAACTGGTCATGTTTGGTCCATTTTCCTTAATGGTGTTCTTTTCTTGGTGTGATTGAATAGTAGAAAAATTTATACATTTCTGAACAAAAGGACTTAGTATCTGCAGACATCTCTAGCTCATTGGGTTGTCTCCATACTTGGATACATATATCATGAACTTGATCCTAGTTTACTTAAAACTATAAAACAACAAACATAAAAGTGAAAGAGAGCCAGTGGTACAAATGCTATGTGTATTTAACCTTATACAAGCTATGAAGCAGTTAAAGTCACCATGATGCTAGAGAGGGAAAAGGTTATTTCACCTTTCATTGCAAGTCTCATAGTTACTTGGTAATAGCTGGAGTATTAAGGAAGAGAATGAGCTGGGAGGTATCTTTTTTTAAACTAGGTAGTCCTCTGCCTTCATGTTTCTTAGAGAAGTTGCTTGCAGTGAAGGATGACTCTAAGGACCAATTGATTACTTTTGGTTTTCAAGGCCATACCAAAATGGCTAAAGTTGTTTTTGTTTTTGTTTTTTGTTTTTTGAGTGCTGAGATTCCATTTGTCTGGAAGCAACTAGTGAATGCCCAAATGCTATGTCATATATGTGTCAGCCAAAAAGAAGCAGAAAAAGATTTGAACTTATTTGCATAAAGCCATATTTCCTTAATATTGATGATTTAATGTGATTGTAGGTAAAACTTTCTCAGAACTGTAATCATAAATGCTATTTGATGAGATTTGAACTAGAAAAAAGCTAGGATAAGGACCCTGGTTTCCTGACTCCCTGACCATTGCTTATTTCATTAGAAATGCACACACTTAATTTCTTTGCCAAAAAACTTGAGCTGATTCTTCCTAGGGGAAAAAAAAAACTGTACACATTTCAATTTAAAAAAATATACTACCAGGGAAATTCAAGGTCAACTAGATGCTTACCAGAAATAAAGTGCTAAGATGATTCACATGGGGAATTTTAAATTCTGATCTTTTAATCTTCACTTACATCCTCGACAATGCAATAAGTGCAGGGAGGTGGCAAGGTGTTTCATTTTTATCACAGGTTTTCAGAGCAATTTGGAGTTCCATGAGACTGGGACACTATCTTAATTATGCTTATATTTCCCAAGACCATAGCATGGTGATTTGCATGTACTAGACACTTAATAAATGGTTGCATGAATGCATGAATGAATAGATTTGGAACTGGAAGAAGTATGAGAGTTAAGGGAGTCCAATTCTTTTATTTTCTAGGTAGACAGTCTGAGCTCTAGAGTAGTTAGGTAGATCTGTGTAAAGTCACACTACTAGTAAGTATCTGAGATAATATTTAAAGATAAGTCTTCCTGACCCAATTAAAAGTCAATTAAAAATAAATTAATTCAGTTAAGAGTATAAGGAATTGTCCAGTTGTAGGAAAAGCAGGTTGAGATTAGATAACAAAATTTTGTAATGAATCCAGTCAGCAGGGTTGTAGGCCTGCTCTCAGTAAAGCTAACAGGTCCAAAATGAGCAAAGTTGAGCAGGGAATGTATAAATAATCTGGGCAAAGCAGACAGAGCACTGGCCCTGAAGTCAGAAGGACTAGTAATACTTCCTAGCTGTGAGATCCTGGGCAAGTCACTTAATCCTCACCAAAACCAAACAAATGAATGGATGAATGAATGAATGAATTAAAAAAAATAATAATCTAAGGTGGGTATTGGGTAAATCATGAATGGCAATAGGACAAAACAGGAAGAATTTCTTCCCCTTTTTAACTCATGACTTTAATCTTTTACTGTAAGCACAACTGGTTAAATCAGCGATAGCATTGTTTCCAGAAAGGGTGTATTAGCTGTATGTCAGCTCACTATGCATGTCACTCCCAGACTAATACTGCCCTCTCTTTCCACTATTCTGCTACCTATGCTATCCTGATAGAAGGAAGAAGTCTTTGGTTATTCAGAGGATGCTACAGAATGAGAAGATACTTCCATCTGCTTTGGTTTCTTTATGTTGTAAAATGAGGACGATAATACCATTTATTTAGAATGAGATAATATCTGCAAAGTGCTTTACAAGTTTTAAAGTGCTGTAGAAATGCTATTTTTGTACTCTTATTGGGATAATAATCTTCAAATCATGAGAGCTCATTTATAAAACTTTCTGGGTGATAAAATGTATGGTAAACTAGTCTTTGCTGTAATTCATGTCTGATATATATGAGCAGCGTAGTTATATTTGAGGAAGGCACACTGATTTTTATTGTCAGAGCACTTTGGTTTAACTCCCATTTCTGACACTAGGTAGAAGTCTAACTTGAGTGACTCAATGTATCTTGCTCAATTTCTTCATTAGTAAGGTCAATTATCCTCCATATATCCCACTTCATATATTTCCTGTGAGGAAACTATTTTCCAAGCTTTAAATATAAATGTGAATTCTTATTATTGTTGTCATGTATTAGTGGCAGAGGAGGGGTGAATGCATTAGTGTGATCATGGGACAATGAAGAAATGAGCTTTTCAAACAACAGTGATTGAGAGGAAAAGAAAGGAATGATTGAATGATAGCCCCATTCTAAGTTCTGGTGTTAGTAAATAGAGTATATTTGAAATACCTGGGAACTTTGCCAGAAGAAAAATGTTTAATATATTTTCAAGGCTTTTCAAATTTTTGAAGCATAGAACAGAGTTGTGCCTTCATGACACCAAAACATTCTGATGTAAATGGAAAAAAAAAGCAGTCAATCACTTGGATTTGTCATCTACAGCTGAGTGACTTTTTTGTCCCACTTCTTTCCCAAGAGTTTTGGAGTCATATAATCATAGAGAGAATAGCAGAGCTCTTACCTTCCTTTGTCAGGATGCTAAGTTTTTATAAAGTACTAGAATTCAAGAGTCACATAAATTTGAAATGAACCTGTGGGTCTAATTGATCATTTTCTGATTGCCTCCTATTCAGGTTTACTCTTAACTTTGACATTTTCCTTTTCCCTTGTCATTACCATCTATTCCATACAAGTTGGACCAGGAAATGTGCTGAAAGGCAAATCTGGCAGGCCTCTACTCTTCAGACAATTAACAAGCATTTATTGAATCTCTCCTGTGTGCCAGGCACCTGCACTTGATACCAGAGATACAAAACCAAAAAGGAATCATTTTCCTTTACTTAAAGAGCTTATATTATATCTAGAGATAGAATATTCCCAAGATTGTTGTCTTATTCCTGCCTGAAAGGTACTCTTCATTTCTGCAGAAGAATTTTGGCAACTGAGTTTCTTATTCTTCATTCATTTACTCACTAATTCAACAATCATTTTAACGAGCTGCAGGTTCAATATGAATTGGTGATGTCATATTGCAGTCAAAAAATAAGGTTTTTTTCCTAGTCTGGACCTTTGATGCCATCAGTGTAGAGGATTCTCTGTGGAAATTTTCTCTACAAATGTAACTTATAGTCTTAGAGAATTGTTTAGGGTTCTGAGAGGTTGAGGGACTTGTCTATGGTCACATAGTTAATATTCAATAAATAGGTAGTACTTAAAACTCAGGTCTTTCTAAATCTTAGGTTAGTCTTCTTTTCACTTGCCATGCTACCTCTCTCAAAGTATCAAAAGTATCAAAGAAGCTCAGCATACAGAAAAGGAAAGCTGATAGTTCTGTTATATTCTATTTACTGCTCAAATACAAAATGAAGTATTGGGCATCATAGTTTAGAAAAGATTGACAAATGTATCTAGAGTATGAAATGACTTTATAAGAATTCATTGATAGAAGGGAGGATGTTTAACTTGGAGAAAAGAATACTTAGGGTGGATAGATAGATGTTTTCAAGTATTTGCAACAAAGATCATAATTCTTTACTTTGCAGAAAGACAGAACTAGGAGCATGGGTAGACACTGACTATTTTTAAAGTAGTTGTTTCCCTCTTGATTTTAATTGCATTGTTTTGCTTATGAAGTTTATCAGTTCTGTATAAATAATCAGTATTGTCTCTTTTATCTTTTGTGATCATCTTCAAATCTTGTGTATGTAAAAATCCTATTCCTAGCCATAGTTGCAAAATCCCTTTGTCTTCTTGTCCTAAAGATCTGATCTTTCAAAAGCATTTAGGTAATGGATACATTTAAAGTTTATTGTGGCATTTTCAACTGTGCTATAGAACAGTAATCATTAAAATAATTTGGTAATTTTTTAAAAAATGGTTAGTTTGTGGAACATATGCAACATAAAAAAGCAAATGTACTCAATGGCATAATATTTGATAAACACAAAGATTTCAGATAATGGAGTAAGTAGCATAACTTCTAATGGATACATAACTTAGATTGTAAGTATCACATCAAACACAAATTAGAAAAGAAAGAAATTTCCTTTTGGATCTGTGGATAAAGGAAGAATTCATAATCAAGTAAGAGTGATAAAATGATTGATAGAAGTTAAAAATGTCAATTTTGATTAAATAAAATTTAAAAAGTTTTTATACAGACAAATCCAATGCATCTAAGATTAAAAGGGAAACAGTTCAAAAATCTTTGCAGAAAGTTTTTTTAAAAATAAATATCTTATTTCATATGTATGTGCAAATATGTATGTATGTAGATATATGTAGATATACATATATTCACAGTTAATCCTCAACATTTCATGTTCAACTTTCTTAACTTCAAGCATTCCCATGATTTTTTTAGTAATACCATTTTCACTTCTGTGTTGACAACTCTGTTAATGCACCATGGGGGAAAAGAGACACAATGAACATATTTGTGGAGTGGCTGGTATCCTCTTAGGTCCTTCTCTAGGTTTTGTTTACCCTGCCATTGTAAAGATTTCCTCATGCATTTGCTGTTTATTTCCTTTGTTTTCCCTTAAGGCTCAAGTTCTGTATTGCAATTACTTCGCCAAAGTGTGGTGCAAGTCCTTTGGGCTCTGGGGGGTGTTGAGGCAACAGTGATTAAAGTCCCAGAAACCTCTCCCTTGGTTTTCAGAGGGTAGTTAAGGCAGAAAAGTTTGCAGCAGTATAGTATATGATAAAACAAGTTCAAATCACTAGCAGACATGATGGAAGGTAAGTTGCAGTGTAAAGAATGTTTTATTTTGAGAATTTTGCTTTCATAGTATTTCTGATACTATTGATCATAAACAGTGAATATTGTCTTAAATCAAAGGGGCTTTTTAATGGAAAAATTGGAACAAAGAGTAACAGAATTGAAGGCAATTATTAGTGAGAAAAATGTTTTGCATGTTACCAATTTTACTTTGTGTGCTGTATTTTATAGGTTATTTCATAGTTACTGTGTTAGAAAAGGTGCATATTCTCAGAATCAATGTTTTGTTATAAGGAGCTATATATAAGAAAGTGTGTTTTCAGCAATCTTTAGCAAGAGATGATAATTTCTGGTGGTCACAATAATCTTACCCCTTATTTCCCACAGGTACAATATATCAACATTTGCATTTTTAATTGACACTCTGTTTTCTAGAACTGTTGCTCCTGTGAAAGTTGAGGTTTGACTATATAAAACTAATTATAACTTATGAATTTGGTTATTTTTCAGTTAAGTATATTTTTCAAGTGAAGAAATTCAAGCTGTCAATGGCCAAATGAAAAAAATTCTCTAAATCACTAATAATCAGAAAAATGCAAATTATGACGTGACACAAATTTGAACTTAATTTCTTTCAAACTCTTTTCTAGTTACTTCAGAAGTTTTTGTTCAGCAAGGTAGTTTTTAACCTCAGCAGATAATGTTCTTGTGTTTATTAAATACGATTATATTAAATTCTTTCTCTTCAATTATTTGACTTTTATTTCTATAGCATGCATTTTGTAATTAAGAAATTTCTAGGGAATCATCTAAGAAATTGTGATAATTTATAGGGAAGTTGAAGGGTACAAAATAAACCCATATAAATCAACATTTTTATATATATAACAACATATTGAAGAAGCAATAATAGAAAGTGAAATATCACCCAAAATAACTAAAAATACATATGTGTGAAAGTCAGTCTATCAGGGCATACTCAATATCTGTATAGATTAAAATGCAAAGTGTTCCTTAAAGAAAAAAAAAGAAAAATTAGAATAGCTTGAGTAATGATCAATGCTCATAGCTAAGCTATTTCAATATTATATATAAAATACTAGCAAAAATAATTGAGATTTAATTCTTTGTCAGTCAAAATATCTAGTGGATATTTTATAGAACTCAAAATAATAACAAAATTCATTTTTAAATAACAAAAAATTTAAAATATCCAAAAAGTAATGGGGGAGGGGGAAAATAGGAATAAAAGAGGAATAACACTTAGATCAAGTAAGATTTTATATGGATTTTCATAATAAACTCAAAATGGACATATGATCTTAATAATCAATAACCTACACTTCACAATTATGAGTAGAAGATATATTCTTCCAAACCAAATAAATTATATAGAAAATCATAAAACATGAAATAGAGTTTGGTTCCATGAGATTGAAATTTTTCCGTATAAAAATAATGAATCTATCTAGAATAAGGAAAGTAACCAAATATGAAAATTCTTATTTAAGGATTTAATATCAAATATATATCTAGACAACCAACAGAATATCATGAGACCAAAAGCCATTCCCCATAAAAACATCTTTAAAAATAGTCAAAAGATATGAATAGTTATCAAAAGAACTGAAAATTAATGCTCCCAACCACTAATTACAAGAAAAAAGCAAATCAAAAAAAACCCTGTTTTCACTTCATAACAAAGAAATTGGCAAAAGATGGAAAAAGTCAGCATTGAGCATTTATTAATCTAAAATATTGATCTCCTTTATGAATGTTCTTTTTTAGGCAAATGCCCTAAGTCTCTGTGAGTATCAACATTTTTATAGCAGGACTTTCAGTGGCTGCAAAGAATTACAAACTTATTAGATGTGTACTGATTGGAGAATGTTTAAGTAAATTGTAATCTATTAATGTAATGGAATGTTACTGTGCTTTAAGAAACATGGAAAGAAGCATGGAAAGACATAAACTCATGCTAAATGAAGTAAACAGAGACAAGAAAATGATAAATGCAATATATATATGATGACTGTAATAATGTAAATGGAAAGAATGGAGATTAGGTTGTTAAATCATCAGTTGTTATATTAACTTAGGTATTTTGTAGTTTTATATTTATGTTTCTATATACAGCAAAATATATAGATGTGGAATATAGTATATGTAGGCAAATTTTTTCAATGTATTGAACAGATTTTGTTGATTATTTTTCTAATTCCTTTTTTATTTAAAATAATTTTTGGAGATTAGGTTGTTAAATTTTCTGTTGTTATGTTATTTAGAGATATATATTTTATATATATTTTATTGTCTCCTTTATTGTCTCCTTTTGTTGCACATAATAAATTTTGTCATGCTATTTTTATAGTTTTGTTTCATAATTTCCTATCTATCATCTATATCTGTTTATCATTTCTATTTATTTGTCTATGTATCTATCCACCTAACAGTCTCTTCTTCTTCTTCTTCTTCTTCTTCTTCTTCTTCTTCTTCTTCTTCTTCTTCTTCTTCTTCTTCTTCTTCTTCTTCTTCTTCTTCTTCTTCTTCTTCTTCTTCTTCTTCTTCTTCTTCTTCTTCTTCTTCTTCTTCTTCTTCTTCTTCTTCTTTTTGCAGAGGCAATTGGAGTTAAGTGACTTGCCCAGGGTCATACATCTGGGAGGTGTTAAGTATCTGAGACCAAATTTGAACTCAGATCTTCCTGACTTCAGGACTGGTGCTCTAACCATTATGCCACCTAGTTGCCCCTTCTTTATTAAACAAAAGGAACTGAAAAAATAAAGGGATGGGATCAGGACCTAAAACCTATAATGGAACCTGCTATTTTGTCTTGGTTTTCAAAGAGTCTATTGATTCTTAAATTGTTTCCCCTTATCCTATTTTCCAGATTAATTGCTTTTGATAGCTCCTGGGGCAGCTCTTGCTTCACATCTCATCACATTGTGCCATAATTTATTGGGCAGTAGAACTCAGGAGTGTTTTAATTTGGTTTTGTTGTTACATATGCTCATCATAATTTTAAATACTGTCTTTGGAGGAATATATTATGTGGGGACAGTATTATCCACAAAAACAATCAGAGACTCTCAGAAAATAAGAAAAAAACAAAAACAAAAAAAGGAGTTTATATGATCTTTATATGAATATATGATCTTTATGTGAAAGGGCATTTTCCATCTGACAAGGTGTTTTTCAGCATAAGGAATGCAAAGCGTAACTTCTGAAACACAAGATTAAATAGCCTGAACACAGAAGTCCTCAAAGCACCCCCAGACCACTCCTCACTCCTCACCCAGGCTATCCTTTCCTGTCTTTGTTTGGGGGAGTCCAGGTTTATATTCTAATAGAAGAAATCTAACCCAGAAAAAAAAAAGAATACAAGTCAATAATAATAAACTTTAAATTTTCTTAGAGAATTGATATATAAGCAGATATAGAATTTAAAGCCATCATTACTTTTAAAAGAAATATTTAAATGCTAATTAAGAAGTGATAGGAAACAGGAGGGAACAAAACCTGTAACTTTTTTAGCTCTAGATCTATTTGTTATAATAAAGTCTCAAATCACAATTAAAGTATAATTTAAAGTTATAATACCATAAAAGAGTCTTCACTCAGTTAATTCCACACATATTTTACTAGAAGTTTTCATGTTGTCATTTTAGTTAGAAGACTCAGTTCATTATTGCACTCTAATATTATATATGTTTATATTTATCAACTATCTATCTAGGATCATTCTTTGAGGTCAGGAATTGTGTCACTTTCAACTTGTGTGTTTTCAAGCAATTAGCCAAGGACTATGCACATAGTAGGCACTTAATAAATGTTGATGAATGGATGACTGGATTATTTGTTATCAGATTTTTGTCACTATGGTGATAGAATTCCAGAATCTCAATTGTAAAGGATTAGAGTTATATAGTACAAAATGAGTAGGAATTCATATTCCTGCTGAGTGGTCTTTGAGCCTCACTATAGGTTTCAGTTTCCAAAGTTAATGGACATTTTGCACTAGTTACATTTTATGGTAGCTAATTTCTGATTCTGATTATTTAACTTTTCTTAGTTTCACAAACTCAATATGTAGTCTTATTTATAACTAGTACCACTGTCTGTACCTATTTATTTTTAGATTTCCGAGTTAATTTTACTTTTGGATCCTCTAGATAGAACTGAATCAGATGGTTATAATTAGAAATTCTTGCAAATAAATTTTCATTGACTAACATGGAGAACACCTGAGCTGTTAGAAACAGCCAGTCTTAGAGCTGAAAGAAATCAAAGAGCTCATTTTATTTATCCCCATCTATTTAAAGAGGAGAAAATTGAGATTAAGAGTGAATTGCCCTAGATTTTAAAAGTAGTAAGGAATACAACCTGGTTTTGGACCTAGTTGAAATGATAGGAAATAAATAAAACAAGGATCATTTGGTATATTTGTAGGATTAAACTCTCAGAACAAATCATGGCAACAATAACAATTAGATAAATGCTTATTAAGCTTCTATGAGGCATTGGGAATTCAAAGACAAAAACAGTATCTTTCTTTTCAACTGTAGTTTCCATTCTGCTTATTATAACCTTACATACACAGATAAGTGATTACAAGGTAAATTAACAAGGAAGAATGCTCAAGAACTGGAGTTGGAGGATCTAGGGAAAGGAAAATCTTTCCAAAGGAGGAAAGTTTCTGAATTGCTGAGAGAGGGGATAAAGAATTTCAGGAATGAATCATGGCCTAGAGAGGGGAAATAGAGATACTTTAAGCAAGATGGCCACTTAGCTTTACAGGATATTCTTGGTAAGAATGGCCAAGCTCAGGCTGTGCTTGATGAGATTAGATTCAGGGTAGTCTCCCCTTAATTCCCAGTCAGGGAACCAAATGATGAGGTCTAGATTCAGGGAACCAAAATGAGGTGATTAGGGTTCCTGGTGGTCAGCGAGTTAAATGATGAGGTTAGTGGCAGTTTCAGGGTTTAGGAAACCAAATAAAGAGGTTTGGCTCCCCTAAATCCCCTTTAGGAGCACAAGGTAGGGGGTTGTAGGAACCCCCTTCTGTTGTGCAGAGGTTCTTCATAAAGGAATTTACAAACTCAAAAAGCTAGACTGATAAAAAGAAGTTTATTATAGGCACTTGTAAGTCAGCCTTTGCTATACATGAAAGGCTGGATTCCTTAGTGGCAAGGTCCCAACAGAGAAGTAAAGTTTCTAGTAAAGAGAGCCCTACAGAGAGGTATAAAGTCTCCATAGGGAAATAGGTGAGGGAGTTAAAGAAAGGGTAACGCTGAAAGAGAATATCATTCTAGCAGGCAGAGGTTTCCTTGGCATAGCATGGCACAGAATGATATGTTAGATCCTCTGCAAGGAGAGGATTTAACATTGGGTTTTTTTATAATAGAAGCCTTGGCTACAAGCCAAGGGAAGTTTCTGGTGGGGGCTGGTGGGTACAGTTTGAGCTGGAATTGAATGAGTCTCTTTAATTCAATAGGGTTGGAATTCTCCAGTTCCAGAGTCAACTAGCCCCACCTAAATATCAGAATGTCTTGTTTCAAGGGGTTCAAGGAGAATCTCTCCTTAAAGGAGTTTTAGAGAGTTTCAGGGTCCCTTCATCAAGCTCATGTGACTGGAGAAAAGGGACAGATAGTAGACTTCATGAGATGGAACACCTAATAAAAACAGAGGAGAAGGAGAAAAAATGATGTTGCCTTACCAGTTGTTCCACAAGTGAAAGTATGGTGGGCAGCCTGAGTCTCCTATAATTTCAATTTGGACTCCTCTACCCTGTCCTTGCCACATTTTACTACAACTCATGATCCTTAATAGGGGCAGCTTGGTGGCATAATGAGTGTTGGACTGGGAGTCAGGAAAACTAATTTTCCTCAGTTCAAATCCTGTCTCAGACACTTACCCAAGCAATTTAACTCTGCCTCAGGTTATCTATGAAATAGCTGGAGAAGGCAAACCACTCCAGTATCTTGGCCAAGAAAATCCTAAATGGAGTCACAAAGAGTTGCAAATGACTGAAAAACAACATGACCCTTATGGTGAACCTTGTACTTTCTCAGAAATATCCTGTGATCAATCAATTAATCAGTGAGAATTTTTAGACCCTTACTTTGTTCCAGGTATTGTGCCAAATACTGGGAATAAAAAGAAAAGTGAAAATAATCTGAGCCTTAATGGAGTTTATATTCATTGGAATTGGGTGATTATTTGCTTCTTCTTTGGCTAAATGTTTAGGCAACATTTTGCTGTGTTATAATATAGCACAGGAAATATGATACAGAAAATAACACTATCTAAATCACTATTGATTAGAGAAATGAAAATTAAGATAACTCTAATGTACTACTACACATCTCTCAGATTGATTAAAAATGACAGGAAATGATAATGATAGATGTTGGAGGGGATGTGGGAAAACTGGGACACTAACACATGGTTGGTGAAGTTGTGAACTGATTCAACCATTCTGGAGAGCAATTTGGAACTATGTCCAAAGGGCAATCAAACTGTGCATACCCTTTGATCCAACAATTGCTCTATTGGGCTCATATCCCAAAGAAATCTTAATGAAGGGAAAGGGACCCACATGTGAATAAATGTTGTGACAAGAAACTGGAAACTGAGTGGATGCCCATTGGAGAATGTCTGAATAAGTTATAGTATATGAATTTTATGGAATATTATTGTTCTATAAGAAACAATCAGCAGGATGATTTCAGAGAAACCTGGAGAGACTTACATGAACTGATGCTAAGTGAAATGAACAAAACCAGGAGATCATTGTACATGGCAACAGCAAGATTATATAATGATCAGTTCTGATAGACATGGCTCTTTTCAACAAGAAGATGATTCAATCCAGTTCCAATGATCTTGTGATGAAGAGAGCCATTCATACCTAGAGAGAGCATTTTCATTCCTTTTATAGTTGTTTGCTTGCATTTTGTTTCCTTTTTTATATTTCCTTTCTCATTTTTCCCTTTTTTGATCTGATTTTTCTTGTACAGCCAGATAATTGTATAAATATGTATGCATATATTGGAAAAATAGTACTAGATCTCAAGTCAAATATGGATTTGCGCTATGTAATTTCAGAAAAGATAATTAACTGCCCTAACTTCCTCACTTTGTCAGTGGGGTTATAATAGATGATTTGAAAGATTCCCCTCCCTGGCTTTTGTTATAGTTTTGTGAAATCTGTTTAAAGCAACAAACTCATGATTCAGTCCAGAGAGAGCCATCTGCACCCAGGGAGAGGACTGTGGGGACTGAATATAGATCACAACATGGTATTTTCACTTTTTTGTTATTGTTTGCTTGCATTTTGTTTTCTTTCTTAGCTTTTTTTCCTTTTTGATCTGATTTTTCTTCTGCAGCATAATAATTGTGCATAAGAATTGCATATGTTTAGCATTTATTGGATTACCTGCCATTGAGGAGAGGGACCTGGGGGAGAGGGAAGGAGAAAAAAATTTGGAACACAAAGTTTTGCAAGGGTGAATGTTGAAAACTATACATATCTTTTGAAAATAAAAAGCTTTAAAAATTTTAAAAGTATATGTATAAACTAAAAAATAAGTAATTTTTTAAAGGTAAAATAGAAACATACCTTAGAATAAATATTCATAATCATTAATGAGATTCCAAAACTAGAGAAAAATATTGGCTTTCATATTCCTGATATCATAGAATCTTCTGCAATCTTAAAAATAGATTCATCCTCACCCCCTCAGCAAATTTAAGGATTTAAGTTGGCATTATTGAAAGGAAAAATTATCTGGATGACAATCATCACATGACCACTTACTAGGGAGGCATGGAATGTTGAGGGAGGACTAGAATCTCTGGTGTGAGAACTTCCCAAGCCCTTTTCAAGTCTACTCATCAGCCTTTGGTGTCCACCTTTTACGGGATTCTTGCCTGTTGTGATCCGGTTGGTTTTCTGGAGGTCTTGGGACCAGCCTTTGTTTAAGTAGACAATCACCATAAAAATAGCCAAGTGTTAAAGTCCAAATCCTTTATTATCTCCTTCAAAGTCTTGTCTCCTTGCCTAGGGCTTCCACTAGCTTTCTTGGAGGACTCCTTAGTCTTGGTTTCAGTGGAGAAGGATAGGAGGAGTGGCCTGCCCACCACGGTGGTGTGAAATGGAATGAATCTGGCTGAGTTTGTCCCAGTTTATATGCTCTAATATTCCAAAAATATATGATTTTATTTTCCATTTCTCTTTGTCCTTAAAGTTGCTACCTTGTCTACCTACTATTCCTGTTAATCATGATCACATATGTCAGTGCTTGTGCATTTTCCCTTTTTCTATTGTTAATCTTGGAGTCTATCTCTACTAATAAATAACAAAATTTCAGAGGTCATCTAGTCCAATTCCTAACTGTCCAAAAAATCCTCTCTGTAGTCATCTAGAAGACCCCCAGTGAGGTGAAGTCCAAAACTCATTGTATCCCAAGCTCACTTGCAATTGTATCCCAATTGTACTTTTGAATAGCCCTGATGTTACAAAGTTTATCATTATATTAAGCTTACATTTGCCATTTGGCAGTTTCAATGTATTACATTTCTATTTCCTGAAGCCAAGAAGAATAAATGCAATCCCTTTTCTCAATGATTGCTTTTCATATTCTAGAAAACCACTATTCTCTCTCCTTTGTTTTATTTTTTTCCCCTAGGCTCAGAATCCCCATTTCTTTCATCTCTTGCTTAGAGCATGATTTTGAGGTCCTTTACCATCTTTGCTCTTTTCTGAAGGTTCTCTGGAGGTTCTCCTTCTTGAAATATTGTACCTATATCAAAGTATCAATATAGTCTGATGAGGATCTGTCACTTTATTAGTCCTGGATACTGTATTTCTCTTAATGAATTCACTCTACTATCATATCAGTTCATTGCCAGATCAAAAAGTAGTTTCTTAATGATTAGTCTAATAATATTCCCAAATCTTTTCAAATGAATTATTGTGTAGCCACATTTCCCTTATCTTATACTTGTGAAATTGTCAGTCTATAATATATTTTCATTATATTAAGTTTGCCTTAATATTCTAAGCTATATTTTTTGGATTCTGACTCCTATTCAATGTGTTAACTATTGCTCCCAGTTTTGTGTCATTTGCATATGTGTTGAGTTCCATCTATGCCTTAAAGCCATTGACAAAAAAAAATTAAATAGCATAGGGCCAAGCAGCTGTTTAGCCTGAGGTACCTTGGTGACATCTTTCCAAGTTGACATCAACCCATTAATAATGATTCTTCATTTGCAGGCACTCATCTCATTCCCAAACCATCTAATTATGCAACAGAATAGCACTTACCTCTTATTTTTTCTTTGAGAGACTTTGATCAACATTTATCTGAACTACAGCTAAACTATATTTAAAGCTTTGTCCAGACAATCTAGGACCTTTGTTTTTTATTCCCTGCTTATCTTCCTAATAGTCATTTTTTTCTGTGCTTTTAAGTCCAAAGATAATTCTTTGTGACTAAAAAAAACTGAGGCAAATAAAGGTTCAACAGCTTTGCCTTCTCTGAGTTGTGAATTGTCATCATCTTCATCCTAGGAAGTTGTTTTTTTTTTTTTTTTCAATATAGCTTTTTGTATTTAAAATTTTCAATATAGTTTTAAAAACATTTTATTCTCAGCTTTCTCACTAACTTTAGCTCATCTTGATTATACATTATTTTCCTTCTCCTCTTTCACAGATTCCATAGAGTGGTCATTTCCATCTCAACAACTGATCCCTCTCTGTGATGATCAGATAAAGAATAACAATTTTCTTTACTGGTTCCTTTACCTTTTAAAGATTAGAATTATCATTAGGGCAAATTGAGAAATGATAAGATATCCTGCTTTTGTGTGTGTGTGTGTGTGTGTGTGTGTATAAGAGAGACAAAGAGGAAAGGAAAAGGGAAGGGATGGGGGAGAGAGAAAAAGAGAGACAGAGAGAGACAGAGACAAAGTGTGAGAAAGAGACAGAAACAGAAAGACAAAACCAGAGACAGACAGACATACAGACACACACACAGAAAGAGATAGACAAAGAGAGAAGGTTCTCACATATTTATGGATCATTGCAGTCTGACATTATTACCATTCCAACATGCCAGACTTGTGATCTATTTTCCAAAATTTTGACTCATATACTCTTGCTTCAATGACAATATCACTTGTTTCTTCTTATTTTTGTAACTTCATCCAAAATGTTTCCCCCTCTGTATTTTTTTATGGGATTAGAACTTCTTTACTTTATTTCTATCCTTTTTCATCTATCCTTTATATGATCTACCCATTTACATTTTTTATATGATCTAACAATTCTAGAACTATTTTAGTTATTCATCTCATCTCATTTTTCTTAGTAATACTTAAAAAGCCAAATTTGACCCTTTGGGTTAATAGTTTCAGTTTTCTAAGGATATCACTTAATGACCATGCATTATACATTTGTGAGTCTGGAAAAAAAAAGACTCACAAATGTTTTATTGCTAGCTTCTTGAACTTTTTTCTTTTGAATTTTTGGGTATACCTGCTGCTATTTTAGATGCGTAGGAGACATTCTTCATGGTAGATGTAGCAATGCAGTTTTCCTACATTGTACTCCAAACAATTACATTCTTATTGCTACATAAATGCTAGTTATTTTGATTGTTATTATTTCTATTGCTGTTATCTATCACCAATCCATCCTTGGTGAGCATGTCCTCAAATTAATTTATTAAAACAGTTGTTAATTCTATAAATTTTATATTTGAATATAATTACAATTGTAGCAGTGATTCATTCTGTTTCATACATTTATTTAACTATGTGACCATAGACAAGAAAAAAGGAAAAGGAACAAGCATTTATCATGTCCCCATTGTGTACCAGGGAATGACAAATATTATGTCATTTGATTCTCATAGCAAACCTATGAGGTAGATGCTATTGTTATTCCCATTTTACAGTTAAAGAAACTGAGCCAAATTGGATTTAAGTGATTTGTACAAAGTCAAAAAGCTAATAAATGTCTGAGGCTGAATTTGAACTCAGGCCTTCCTGACTTCAAACTTGTTGCTCTTATCCACTAGGCCAGTTGTTATTATTCATTGTTTTCAGCCATGTCTAAATTTTTGTGACCCAGTTTGGGATTTTCTGGATAAAGATATTGGATTAGTTTTCCATTTCCTTCTCCAGCTCATTTTATAGATGAGGAAACTGAGGCAAATAAGGTTAAGTGATTGGTCCTGGGTCACACAAGCTAGTAAGTGTCTGGGGCCAGATTCAAACTCAGAAAGATGAATTTTCCTGACTCCCAAGTTTCACATTCTATCCATTGTCCCAGAGAAAGTTAATATTTGAGTATAAGATAACTAAAGATGAATTGCTTAATCTCACTGAGTCTCAGGTTTTCAGTAATAATATGAGTATAATATAATCTCTATTAACTTCTAAGCCTATCTTATAGGGCTATTATGAAGAGAAAATAAGATAATGTAAGTAAGGTGTTAAGGACCATGCTTAGGTGAAGGGGCAGGTCAATTTTTTGAGAACCTCCACATCTGTGAATCATAACATCTGAAGGAGTTGCAAAGCAGCCTTTACCGACACAGTTGTTGCTTGTGGACTGGGAATGAAAGAAATTGGAGGCAAAGGAAAGAGGAGAGAGGTCAGAGAACACAACTGTCTCTCAGTGGAGAGGTCAGAGAATGCAATTGCTCTCAGTCTCTTTCTATCATCATCATCCTTTCACATGAAGAGATTCATACTACATGTCTGAGTTAGACCTCCAGAAGCCACTGGTAGGGGGCTCCCGTATCACCACAGTAAAGCATTTCGCATATATCAAAGTACTCTACAAACATCCACTAGAATTTCTATGACAGGAAGCAGAATACTGGAACTGTAGTTTGAATTCCAATAGCAGCTCTGTTAATAAGAATCTTTTTTTATCTACAAAATTAGGGTATTCAGCTAGAGAGTTTCTAAGGCTCCTTCAGTGATTTCTGTTATTATTTTTGTATCATTGTATTTAGGGCCTCTTGTTCTGATATGTACATTTTAACTAAATATGCAAATGAAGATCTTAAATTTTGAACCAAAAACAAAATGTCTCAGTACACTTAAAAAAGAAAACAAACTCAATGCTTTTTGTTTACAAGAAATGGAAAAACACAAAGCTCTTTAAGTGACTTTCCAAGGTCAGGCACTAAATTTAATATGAAGCTGAGAATAGTATTGTATCCCTATTGCTTGGCCAGTATCCAATACAGTAGAACTGTACATCAATATTTCTTATCTGTCTAAGAAGGGCAGTAGGCAAACCTCTTTAATTTGGCAAATGGTGAGTCTTAGCCTTTGTGTTTTATTTTTCTCATTTCCATTTAAAATTTTTTTCTCTTCTATCTAGATTTAATGGATTATTCAGAGTTGTATGATAATTTGTGAAAAGTTTATTTTAAAATATTCTTATGCTACCAAAGCTTGATTTTACTTTATTTTTTTTTTTGCAGAGGCAATTGGGGTTAAGTGACTTGCCAAAGGTCACACAGCTAGTAGCTATTAAGTGTCTGAGGCTGGATTTGAACTCAAATCTTCCTGACTTCAGGGCCAGTTCTCTATCCATTGAGTCATCTAGCTGCCCCAGTTCATATCCATCTTAAGAAAGATTTTGTCTTTGTAAATGTGCAATTTATTGAGATCCTCTAGTGAGAAGTTAATTAAACAGACAATATATATGATCTTTGTACAGCACTTAAATTAGCCACAAAAGTAATGTCTATTTCTATTAAGTTTTCTGTAAATCCACAGAATTTGAATTTTAGAATATTCACAGTAATCATACCATTGCTCCAGGAAGTTGGCAGAGTAACATAGACCTACCTGCCTTTCAGATAGTTCAATCTAATATATCCCTAAGCAGAACTGCCAAACACTTGTCAAATAATTTACTTCTCACATACTTCCCTTAAAGTAATCATGTTTTTCCTATTTAAAATAATTTATATTGATGGCTTTTGTTTTTCTATAATAATCACTGCCAAATATAACCCTCTGTCTTTTCCCTATTAACCCTCCCTTGTAACAAAGGGAAACAGTTAAGCAAAACCTTCCAACACAGTGACTGAATTTGGCAGAATATGCAAAATCCTCTTTCTGAGAGTGGCTTATCATGAGAAAGTTGGCCTTCAGGTGATGGATTTTTCTATATACAATAACTCATGAAGGCTATCTTGAAGGCTGTTTTTTTTTTTTTTCATCTGCTGTGCCACAGTTTTTGTAGCAGAATATATTGGTTGATTTTCACTGGAATAAGTTTCCTTACAAAAGGAGAGTTTGACCCTGGAGCTGGATTATTTAGGTTGAAAAACTTGCCCAATGGAAAGGGATTTGACTTAAGGGAAATGTGACACTTTATAATGTTACCTAGATCTCTTGTGTCTCAGGAATATGTGGCATATACTGACACTAAGTTGCAATAGAAAGGGATGAGATTTTTTTTTTTAATTCAAAAATCATTGACCCAAAGAAATCACCCATGGCTCATATTCACAACTGCTTCTATATACCAGGAATTTCATCATTATGGACACAAGATGACAGCAGACAGCAGAAAGTCTTAATGATTTATTTTGGCCAAAAATATTCATCCCATAATTACTAACATTCTTATGATGAGCATCTCCTAACTTAGGTTAGTTAGATATTTTTATAACAGACCCACAGGCTCTGTGGCCTGCATTCAAAACTCTTACAGCTTAGGAGGATTTCACAAAACTGGTAACCTATCTGGCGAGCTTTGGAAAATACAAGATCACTTCCAGACTCATTGAGTACATAGGATTTACTGCAGTAAACTGTTCACTAAACAACAAAGGCTACCCCAATAATTAATAATAATGATGATGATGATGATGAAAATAATAATAAATAAGTATAATAAATCAACTCAACAGAATCAAAGACCAGTTACTTAAATGTGACTTTGGGCAATTACGTTATCCATTGAGGAAGCTATTAAAATTCTCCTATTTTGCTCTTCTTTACCAAATCAAGGCCTGCTTTGATGTTACTATGAGACAGAATTTTCTAGCTTTGCTTCTACCACTTAAAGAAGTATAAGGTTTGGGGCAGCTAGGTGGTGCAGTTGGTAGAGTACCAGCCCTGAAATTTGAAGGACCTGAGTTCATATCTGGCCTCAAATGCTTAACACTTCCTGGCTGTGTGACCCTGGACAAGTCACTCAGCCCCAATTGCCTCAGCAAAAATAATAATAATAATAAATTTTAAAAGATGAAGTAAAAGGTTTTTATCATTAAATCTTCCCAGTACCTCCAAACTTTAGTGATGGTATATCAATGAAACTTTTGGACCAAGCTAATAGGTAGTCATGCTGATTAGCTCATTGTTACATTTTATTAAATATGTTTAAATGGATAGTACTTATCAATTAAAAATACTAACATGACTTTTCTACATATGTTTTTTCAGGTTTCTGAGTCTAAATAAGATAGTTCCATTGTTCAGAAATTATTAATAAGGTAGGTTCTCTGTCTCTCTTCTGGGTCTGACTTCAGTTTATATGTAGATGATATAATCTTATACAGATTTGTCAAATAATTAATAGCATGACATTTCTTCAATAATTAGTGAATATGCTTTTTTCTGAATATTAGTAATGTGCTAGTAAAATTCCTCCTTAAAGTTTCATATTGGTTATCTAACATGACTTTCCTGCTATGTCATACATGCTAATAAACCAGACATAAATTTTGTTTCCATGTTTCAGAAAATCATCACTCTTGATTTAGAAGTTTGATTATTTTACTCCTAGGAATTAATTGATGTTGATGATGGTGGTCATACTGGGGGATTTTAGACATGGAGGCAGAAATGTTCCTTTTTCCACAAACAGGTTTTGTCTTCAGACAAGTAGAGGTGAAAAATTATCTCTTCTTCCCATTTCTCTATCCTTTTTATTTGTGTCCAAAGAACTTTGGCACCAACATGTTCCTTGATAGAAGAGGAGAAATTGAATTCAAATTTTAGTAAGAATCTTAATTTCAGAACAAGCTCAGTATAAAATGCAGATTACACTGCAGGGAATCTTGTAAGTAGTGCAATTGTCAGTGCAGGATATTGAATTCCTATCAACATATTTTAAGCCATCAACCTTTCCTCTCAGTGGCAGACTTCATAGCTACAGTATCTCCATATAAAAGATAAAAAATCCATTAAAGGGATTTATATGCCAATTATAGCTTTTCTTATCATCCCAAAGGAGTCTAGGTTTGTCTTTTCTTTACATTTAAGCCCAAGCATCTGTGTCCATGTAGCGGTATATTTTGTGGAGTTGGAAAATGGAAACTACAATTAATTTTGATAGTTGCTAAGACAAACAAACAAAAAACCAAAGACTCTCATACCTACCCTTTTTATTCCAAACAGATGACCTTACCTCCTACTGATTTTTATTGACAATATCAGAGTTCAATAATTCAAACTTCCTCTCTCCTCCAAAATCCATTGAGAGGATTAATGGTGTTCAGATTAGAGAACCAGTTGAAGACCTGAGTTTCATAGGGCTTCAAGAACTTTCTAGTTGTATGACCTAGTACAAGTCATTTAAGGCCTTTAAGCCTCAGTTTCCATATCTGTATCTATATGAGCAGTGCAGATTCAATGACTTTTGACAGTCTTTCCAACTCTAATAATTTCCAAATTTCCCCATATTTTCACCCAACCTATTTCTCTCCTCTGCTGCTTCATAGAAAGAAGCATTTCTTTTTTTCCTTTCCAAAGGAATTAATTTCTCTACCTGTGTCCTACTTGCCACTTTCCATGTAATCTTGTCTCCTTCAGTATTTTGCTTCATTAAATTTCTTCTAACTCTCTTGAATCTTCAATCACTGTGCTCAGGTTTCAGATAAGTTAAGTGCAACCACACATACATACAGGCATGCACACACACCCTCTTCTCTTGCCCTCCACATTTCTTTTTCTTTCCTTCTTTTCATAGAAAAACCAAGATATCACACACTACCATTCTTTTTCACTCTTCACGTAATTGCACTTTGGCTTCTTTCCCCTCCCCTCATTCCCCACCTGATTTACATGTCTCTCACCAATTATAAATCACTATCTAATCATCAAATTTAATCTCCTTTTCTAATTCTTCCCACACTTCTTATTGAGTCCCTTTACTGATTCCTCTTTTTGTCCTCACTGTATAAATATTGACATTCTCCAAGACACAGGCCATAGCCTTCTTCTCTTTGATTAATAGCTATTTTGCCCTCTGTGAACTCATCTATTAGCCAAACTTTAACTATTAACTTTCTGTGGATAATTCCCAACAGTGTGAATCCATTTTTTTTTGTAGGAAAGCCAACAAAGACAAATAGATCAATGGAAGCATTTCCACCTATCTAACATTTTCTTTTATTTGTCCAGAAAAGACACTGTCTCAAAGGTTTTAAGAACTTAATTTTCATGAAGAAAAAAAAAAAAAAGACCAGTTCTGTCAAGAAACAATTGAATTTTATATCTAGTAGCAGATGACCTATAAGAACGTACTAATAAATTCTAAAAGAGTTGAAGGTCAGGATAATTGTTGAACCAGAGACCCTAAGAAACTAAGAGACAACTAAACCTGGACTATACTTTCACGAGTAAAGATAGAAATAAATGTTCACAGCTACAAGAACACAAAGCAAACTGGAGTAAATAGGACATTCAATTGATATTTATCCTTCTGTCCAACATGGCCAGTCTCACAATTTCTCTCTGTTATTCTGCCCCAAACCATTTTGTTTTATTGCGATTACAATTTGGACATGATTTGTTGTTGGTAAACCAAAGCTGCACATAGGTTCGATTTTAGTCTCCAACTTACACTTTGATTGATGAGGAATCAATGACACAATTTTCCCCCCAGTTGTCTAGGTTTGGTGTTTTGCTACTGTGGGGAAAAGTATCAGTATTTTATTAACTTCCTCACTACTTAGAATTTGAGCCATCAGTGGCCCACATTTTGCCACAGGCCCATCTGAACATATCAATCTTCTCAATAGAAATTATACTTTGGTGCACATCACTAATGCAGAATTTCTATTAAATATAAAATACAAGATTACCAAATTGATTTATGAAACATGACTGTACATTTTGGAACTAGAAACTAGAACATAAAAATAAATCTAAAGCTTCTTTTTTCTCTCATTGCATTTTAGTTATTGGAACTAATGTAAAGAGATTTAGTTTTTATGTGTAAATGTATATTTTGTTTGTATTACTTAAAACAAAAAAATCTGTTAAGTTGTTCAGTTTTAATTCTAGGGAAAGAAATTTCTCCTATAGAAAAGTACAACAGATATCATGATGAAATGATCCTATTTGAATAATCTAGAATTCAGGTGCATGACAAAGACAATAGTGAAGAAAGAGCTACTGTCCTTTCATCCAAACTGTCCTGAAAGAAGGGATCAATGATGATGAAACAGAAAAAACATGAAAAAAAAAAAAACTGAGTGACAAATGAGGCTTTTCTGGAGAATAACATATAAGAAGAGAAATCCTTTACCCTGTGCAACTTTATTGAAGGATAAAAATTCATTTGTCATATATTTATTTGAAACAAATGCAAAATAAGAAAAAACAAAATTAAAAAAAAAGAGAAGATGAAAACAAAAACAAAACAAAACAAATTGTTATGTAGCCAGAACAACATCAGGGAGGATTTAAAATCTACAATACTAAATTCCCATTTCAAGAAACTATATATAATAATGGAACACACTGTATTCATAACTGTCCTCCTTTGCTTTCTTGTAGGTTTTCTTTTGTTTTCTCCTGTGCACTCTTCACTATTCTTTATTTCCCTTTCCTCCCCCCCCCCAATTCCCCTAAGCAGGCTGCAATTAAGCATAAATTTATTTATGTGTACATATATAGATGCATACACACACATAGACACATATGCTCACATATATACATATATATATATATGTATACACACATACCACACATACATATAAGCATGACTGTCATATAATGTAGACTTTTCTCTTGATTGAATCTTTTAAAATTTGACTTTGTCTAAGATCAATGATTGCTACCTTTTCTTTATTTTCTAATAAATTCTACTCCCGATCATTATTATTTTGTTTGTGTATATCTCATTTCTTATCCATGCTGAGTATTCTATTTTACTTGTATTTGATAATTTGCCTTGCTATTATTTAACCTACTTGTCATGCCCTCATGTTATGGATCCCTCACTTACTCCCTTCATATTTCCCCTCCCTCTTTATTTTTTTTTGTATTAATCTACATACCTTATTCCATTTATGTTCATCTAAACACCCTTCTGTACCCACTTTATCATATAGTCTCCTTTCCCTCTCTCTTTATCCCTTTCCCATCAATCTACATGCCGTATCCCAGTTCTAATGATTTGCACACCCTTTGGTTACCTCTCTTTTATCTTATTCCCTCCCCTCTTATTTCTTTATAAATTTTGGAGAGTGCTATACCTTTTTTTGGCATATATGTATGCACACATATAAATTTATGTGTATATATGTATTTTTCCTATTGCAGATAGGTTTTCAGAACTGACAGCCCTCCTTCCACTACCTAAATACTCTGTGTGGGTTCTTACTATCACACCTCATTCATATAGCATAATTACTATTTTTAGCTTTTCCTAGACAGTTGTGCTTTTTAATCACTTTATATTCAGCTCTATCCCAATCTTTTTTTTTGATTACCCAATTATTAATGTCAGTCTTAGACATGTGGTTTATATTAGTATTTATAAACAAATTTGATCTTCTTGAGTCCCTTGAAATTAATCTTTGAAGTTGATTCTTATGTTAAATTTTTTTATTGAGTTCAGGTTTTGTTGTTTATAATATTTTCAGTCATCTTCTCTGTGTCTTTTGATTGTATTCCAGGACCTGTGATCCTCTATTGTAGTTGCTAACAACCTGTGCAATTCTTATTGTAGCTCCAGGATATTTGAATTGTTTTTGTTGTTGTAAAATTTTCTCTTTGATCTGGGGGTTTCAAAATTTGGCAATAATATTTTTATGTATTTTCCTGGTAGGATCTCTTTGAAGTGATGATGGTAGATTTTTTTTCCTATTTCTAATTTCTCCTCTTGTTTGATCAGATCAGGACTATTCTCTTTAATTATTACTTTCATTACTGTGCCAATGTTCTTTTTCTTCTGGTCATAACTTTTAGCTAGTCCTTTTGTTCTTATGTTTTCTTTTATTGCTCTGTTCTCCAAATTTTTTTTTTGATGTTTCACATTCTTTTCCATTTTTTCATTTTTAAAAATATTTTGTTTTATTATTTCTTGGTCTTTTATAACTTCATTGACATTCCCATGACCAATTCTAATTTTCAAAGAGTCATTTTCTCCTTTAAGATTCTGGATCTTGGGGGAGCTAGATGGCACAGTGGATAGAGCACTAGCCTTGAATTCAGGAGGACCTGAGTTCAAATCTGAGCTCAGACACTTAATACTTCCTAGCTATGTGACCCTGGGCAAGTCACTTAACCCCAGCCTCAGAAAAAAAAAAAAAAAAGAAAAAAGAAAAAAAAAAGATTCTGGATCTCACTTAACACCATGCACCAAAATCAGGTCAAAATGGGTTCATGACCTAGGCATAAAGAATGAGATTATAAATAAATTAGAGGAACATAGGATAGTTTACCTCTCAGACCTGTGGAAGAGGAATGAATTTATGTCCAAAGAAGAACTAGAGATTGATCACAAAGTAGAAAACTTTGATTATATCAAATTGAAAAGGTTTTGTATGAAAAAAGCTAATACAGATAAGATTTAGAATGGAAACAATAAACTGGGAAAACATTTTCACAGTCAAAGGTTCAGATAAAGGCCTCATTTCCAAAATATGTAGAGAATTGACTCTAATTTATAAGAAATCAAGCCATTCTCCAATTGATAAATGGTCAAAGGATATGAATAGACAATTCTCAGATGAAGAAATTGAAACCAATTCTATTCATAGAAATGCAAATCAAGACAACTCTGAGCTACCACTACACACCTGTCAGATTGGCTAGAATGACAGGGAAAGATAATGCACAATGTTGGAGGGGATGCAGGAAAACAGGGACACTGATACATTGTTGGTGGAATTGTGAATACATGCAGCCATTCCGGAGAGCAATTTGGAACTATGCTCAAAAAGTTGTCAAACTGTGCATATTCTTTGACCCAGCAGTGTTACTACTGGGCTTATATCCCAAAGAGATCTTAAAGAAGGGAAAGGGACGTGTATGTGCAAGAATGTTTGTGGCAGTCCTCTTTGTAATGGCCAGAAACTGGAAACTAAGTGGATGCCATCAATTGGAAATGGCTGAATAAATTGTGGCATATGAATATTTATGGAATATTATTGTTCTGTAAGAAATTACCAACAAGATGATTTCAGAAAGTCCGGGAGAGACTTACATGAGCTGATGCTTAGTGAAATGAGCAGGACCAGGAGATCGTTGTATAAATTGAACAACAATTCTATATGATTATCAATTCTGATGGATGTGGCCATTTTCAACAATGAGATGAACCAAATCAGTTCCAATAGAGCAGTAATGAACTGAACCAGCTACATCCAGCAAAAGAACTCTGGGAGATGATTATGAACCACTACATAGAATTCCCAATCCCTCTATTTTTGTCTGCCTGCATTTTGGATTTCCTTCACAGGCTAATTGTACACTATTTCAAAGTCAGATTCTTTTTGTGCAGCAAAACAACTGTTTGGACATGTATACATATATTGTATTTACTTTATACTTTGACATATTTAACATGTATTGGTCAGCCTGCCATCTGGGGCAGGGGGTGGGGAAGGAGGGGAAAAATTAGAACAAAAGCTTTGGCAATTGTCAATGTTGTAAAATTACCCATGCATATATCTAATAAATAAAAACAACAAAAAAAAAAGATTCTGGATCTCCTTTTCTAATTGGTTGACTTTCTTTTCATAATCTTCTTGTTTTTCTTAGCTTGATATTTTTTTAGGTTTTCTTCAATCTCATTTGATTTTTAAATTCTTTTCTTTTAAATTCTATTTCTTTTAAATTCTGGGAAGACAACTATTTAATGTTAATCTTTGTGGTAGAAGAAGATTTTTTTTTTTAACTTCAATTCCTTTCTTTGAAGATGAGTTTGTCTTCCTCATTCCCATAGTAAATTTATATGGCTGGGTTCTTTCTCCTTTGCCTGCTCTACCAGTGGTGGGTTGGGGTTGATGCTTCTGCCTTCATTTCTGTTCTACCCTCTGTAAATCAAAACCAAGAACTCCTGTAAGTGCCCACAATCAGCAATGTCCCTGCCCCACTGCTTCTACACTCACCTGCCCTGTATTGGTTTCTTCTTACTCAGGATCCCATCTCAGCTACACTGCTGGGCCTAGTATTCCTTATCAGCTAAGGTTCCTTCAATATTCTGGAACTCAACTCAAATTCCTCACACTTCAGGAAGATGAAAGTTCCTGAGGTTGGGGTTGAGGCTCTCTCCAACCCAAGCTATCTCCAAGGCTTCCCAATAGTAAGCTGTTTCTGCAGAGTTAGCCTAGGGGGATATTTACACTTTTCTTCTGGGCTTGGGCTTTTCAGTTTTGTCCCTGTTCTACCTTAGTCTTATTTTCTTTTCACTAGCCTAATTTTGCCATGAGGCACAATTTTGTTTTGTTTGTGGGGGGAAATCTGGAGAGTTTGGAATTTTCTGACCTATTTTGCTACCTTCCCTCATTCCTTCCCTAAGGATAAAAGTTTAACAAAGATCTATAAATCAATTAACAAATATTTATTAAGCACCTACTGTGTCAACTATGGGGCAGTCAAATGGTCCAGCGGATAGAACTCTGGGCCTATAATCAGGTTTATAGTCCGGAAGACTGTAATTCAAATATTAGCTGTACTGTTGGTATTGTTGGCACATATAACAATACTATGTACCAGGAACTGTGCTAAGTGCTGGTGAAACAAAGAGAAGCAAAACACATCCCTGCTCTGAGGAGCTCATGGTCTAATGAGAGAGAAGGAACAAACAACTATATATCCACAAGATATATAGGATAAAAAAAGAAATAATTAATAGATAATGTATTAGAATTTTAAAAGGGAAAGGGGACAGTGAGAAAGGCTTCCTATAGAAGAGAGAATTTTAGTTGGGACTTAAAGGAAGTCAGGGAAATTTGTAGTATATTGAAGTTGAAATTGAAGACAGAGAACATACCAGGCATGAGGGACTATTTGAAAAAAATGCTTTGAGCTGAGATACAGTGTCTTGTTCATGGAATGGCCAAGAGGCTAGTGTCATTGGATGAAAGAGTAAGGTATAAAAAGACTGGAAAAGTAATAGGCAGCTAAGTATAAAGGGTTTTTAATGCCAAATAGAATATTTTGTAAATTTACATATAAACATTATCTTGTTGATGCATAGTTATTTATATGCTATCCCCCCTATTAATGAATGTGAGTTCCTTGAAGGCAAGGCTTTTGTTTTTGCTTTTCTTCATTATTCTGAATGCTCAGTATAATGTGACATATATTAAATACTTAATATATACTTTATAATTGACTAATAGAATATATGTGTGTGTATATATATATTTACACACAACTTATATAAACATATATATATACATTAACTTTATATTTATGCAATGTATATTTTTATATGTCCTTATTATTGCCTTAATTAGAATGTCACCTTATTGCCAGTAACATTATTGCATTTTTTGTACTGGCATCCCCAGCATCAAGCAAAGTACCTGACACAGGCTCAGGCAAATGTTTAATAAATGATTGTTGATTGGTTGATAAGACCCTACAAAACTTTTTCTAATCTTATTAATCACACTTCTCTTATATAATGAATCCTGAATCTTAGCCATTATTCTTTTTTTTTTATCATTCTTCTTTCTGCCTTTCCATCTTTGTTCATTCTGTTCTTTATAATGCTGGTTTGATTTCTTTTTGTTGTAGGCTCATTTAAAGTCGTAAGTCCTTAAATCCTACCCAAACTATTTCACTTCCTAACATTCTCTTTTTAATCAGTAAGTTATAATGTTAAATATAAAATCTAAGGCATTTTAATATTTTTGGTAGGCTTCCAAATTGGACTATAACTTGGTCAGACAGATCATTTCTGTCATCTTCATGATTGACACTGATTAGTAGAGCAAGTGCCAGTTAAAATGCTCAAACATATGACAATTACTATGGTAAATCTACAAACCAATTAGGTTAATTGGTAAAACCATAACTGCAAAGTTCACTCTACTTATTTTCTATTCTACAACTCTCACAAATGAAAAGTGTGATCTAGTGGAATGAACATTGAATTTGAGGCTAGATGCAAGTTTAGACTTTTGTTTCTAAAATCAATGAATTCATCATTTCTTAAAAGACAATAGTGTTCTATCACAATCACATGCCACAACTTGTTCAGTATTTTTAAATAGTTCGATCATAGCCCTTCCATACCTTTTCATTCTATGTGATTCTTGTACTGGAATTCCCTATGTGTATCTTTAGAAATGTTGTCTTAGATGCCTTTTAAAAATACTTTGAATATTCTGTTTGTTCCAGAGTAGGCTGTCCCCCAAACACTGATATGTAAAATATAACCAAATTCAAAAGAAGGAAAAAGAATAAATAAAATCAAAATTTAACTGGATCAAAACATTTATTTCCTTGTTATAGATTATTTGGAAATTTTGATAATTTATAGTTAAGAAGTACTACTCTCTTGAGTGATTTTTAATAGAACAAATAGATTTTCATATATAGAAGTAATAGCTTTCATTTGAAATTTTAAAAAAAGTACCATAGAATTTGTTGGGGAAATCTAAAGCACAAACAAAAATCAGTTCAAGGAACAAACCATGAAAGGTTTATTCAAGGAACTTGTCTTCTGCTTGGGGAATATAACATGTAAATAGGAAAAAATGTGTAAAAAGGGGGAGCACTGATAACTAAGTTTGAGAAAGGCTATGGGAAAGTAAGAGATGGAATCTGATATTAGTTTTAATTAAGGGATGCTAAAGATTTTAAGAAATAGCAATAGCACTAGTAGATCTATTTTCAAAGATAATTGAAAAAAGAAAAAAAAAACTATATGTTCCAAACTATTTATAGCAGCTTTTTTATGATGGTAAAAGAACTGGGATTTGTAGGGATGCTTAATGGAGAAATGGCTGAATAAGTTGTGGTTTATGGGAAATGGCTGAATAAACTGTGGTTTATGGTTGTGATGGAAAACTACTATGCTATAAGAAATGATGAACTTTAAGATCTTAGAAAAATATTGTTAGGCTATCATGAAATAATGAAGAGGGAATTGAACAGAACCAAGAGAATACTGTATATAGTAACAGCAATACTCTTTTCAGAATAACTTTGAAAGACTAAGTCATTTTGATTATCATAAAAATCCAAATTAATTACAAAGAACATAAGAAGGGCTATTTTATCTGCATCCAGAGAAAGAGATGATAAATAGAAGTATGTATAGAATGATTGTACATCCACATGCATACATATTTGTATCTTACAATAGCCATTTCCGTGATGGAAAGGAAAAAAGAAATTTACATTATAATGTATATTTAAAGGGAATAGCAAGTTGTACATAGCAGCTTTGAACTTTGATAGGCAATCATCTTTTTATTCTGCTTTATCATAAAAACGCTTGTTTTATTTCAGAAAGTAAAAATGAATTAAATTAAAAAATAAAGATGAGGAAAGAGTATATTCCAAGTGTAGGCTAAATTTAGGCTGTGTAATCTTATAGATATGGGGCTTGAGGAGTTCTGGGAACAACAAGTAGATGGAATTGGACTTGAATATAGATAACATGAAGGTAAATAATGTGAAATAAGACTGGAAAGGCTAGCTGAAAGGAATAAAGTTTCAAGTTTATTGAGGTAGAGAGATACCTTGAAAATATTATCAGTTTAAGATTTAAAAATTGAATCATATATTCAAAATACTTATCTAAGAATTATTGATTACTTAATCTATAAATAATTTCTCAAGAAAAAAGGACATTTAAGTCTCAGCTATCTCAGCTGCCATAATATAGCATTATTTGTAACCAGTAGAGATTTTAATAAGCAATCTCTATGCTGTGATAGAAATTTATTTTAAAATATTCATCTTTCCTGGGAGCAAACATGGGAACTAGATGGGAAAACATGTTTCTCTAAATTTCATAGACAAATAGGGAGGAATAGAGATGAAGTAACTATTAATAGGAGAAGCTGATAAATTGAGTCGCATAATAAGCTCACCTGCCACTCACTATTTTCACCAAAGTTGGATTCTATTAATAGTATTTGCCCTCAGCCTCCTTGATCATACATGGAATTGCTTTCTGCCCACTGCTCACCTGATCCTCAGCTTCCCTGAGCCAAGGAGCAGGGCAGAGCAAAGGAAAAAGAGAAAACTCAAGCAGTGGTTTCGATGGGCACTGATCTCTCTTTTGCCATTATAACTAATTCTATTGAGATAAATACTTCCTGGTGATAGATAAATACAAGAAAGAGGCAGAGAGATCTAAAAACTGTATGCAGAAGCTCTGATCCATTTGTATGATGATGTTAAACCATTTAAAATTTATAAAGTGACTCAGCTGCTGGAGAGGGCTTTTGGCAGAATGTTTCAAGAAAAAAAATATGGACTTGTGGTTAAGTGGATTTATAAAGGTTTGCCCAATTTAATCAATATCCATTTATTTATGATTTTGTTTAAAGCATTGTATATGCTTATCTATATATACATATATATATAGGTAGATTGTGTGTATATATATATATATATATATATATATATATATATACACATCTATCTATCTATCTATATAATGGGAAAGAAAGAGACAGAGACAGAGACAGAGATAGAGAAAGTAAATGAAGTTTCACTAGTCTGAATCAGATTTTCTCCTTTGCATGCAAAGATGAGGAGTCTACAGAGACTTCAACTATACTGGTTTCCACAGCAACAGAATATTTTCTTGACTTTAAGTCCAATAATGCCAATATGATGGCATAACTCAAACTCTGAAATCATATGTTAGATAATGCTAATAACATTTATAACTTTTCAGAATTCTAACTAGCATAAATAACCTCAGACCTCATTGCCATGAAAACATAAATAAATAATTAAGTCTTCAATCAATTTTAGAGGATGCTGCAGAAGGTAAAAATGAGGAGCTTGAAGGACAATTGCTTCTGTTGCATCTTTATTTTTTCCCCTTTTTTTCTTTTTTAAGGGTAGAACAGACCCCATTAAAAAAAAAAAAACCCATGCTATAAATGTACCTGAAATAAAATTATCATCCAGAGAGACAGTTTTTTTCATTTCTTATTGACTAGTTGTTTAAGCTTCGTAGTGGCTAGTTAAGAAGTCACAGACATCTCTGGGTTAGGGGACTCCTATTGAAGGAAGATCATTCTCTGCTGAGACAGAAGAATAAGATGTTTAGATAAAAAAATTTAACATATACTGCCATAGTTTTCTATTTCCCCCTAAAGCTATGCATTTTACACAAACCCCTTTTCATTTCAGAAAGTCAAATACTTCATCTCTGTCCATTTCCCAAAACAATTAATGGCTTATGTAAACCATTATATGGAGTATATTCATACTTTTGAAAAATTTTCTTCCATCCAGTGAGTTGATTCAGTTGATGTTTCAACAATCTCACACTGATACTCAATGAGAGGATAATAATGATCTAGAAGGAAATACTGTAACAAATTATATAAACACTAGACCTCAGTGAGTGAGAAAAGTACATACAGTATTTAGTTCACCATAGGAATTATTATAAACAAGGGAAAGTACTAGTATAACAGAGGCCTAGAGCCATGAAAACAGCATGTAGCTAATGGCTTTTCTCAAAGAAATTGTCACTCCTTTACTGTCCTTTCATTTTTCTATGTTACTATTCCATTTTTTGGCATCCTGTATACATAAGGCAGGAGAAGAGATGGTGGGGACTAATTAGTGTGTCGAGGGGAACTGATAGATATAGTGAAGAATTCACAATCTCATTTTCTTTTCCCCTGTCAGAATTGATTTTGCTGTCACCATTTTAAAAAATAACAAGTAGATGTGCTTCTAATATTTGACTGAGATAAAGTGCTCTCTTCCTTTCTAAATATAATTTGCTACAAATTCTGTTAACCAAATATGAAGTATTTCAGGACCAAAATTATTAAAGTTTACACAGACCAAAAATAGGTCGTAAATGGGCTAATTATTTGTAGCTATGAAATTGAGTGATTACATTAGACTATGTATGTAATTAGGATAACTCCAGATAGAAGCAAGGTAAAAGATGTATAATCAGATTAGGTTTCTTGCCAGAAGAATAATGATTTTGTAAGTGCCATGCATTATGGAAAAAAACTTTGCAATCTGCTATTAGGTACATCCTATGTATGCTATTTATTTAAATGCAGATTGAATCAGTGGTATGCAGTTTAAAAAAAATCCACTGTACTCCTTTCTAACTGGTTGGAAAAAAAATTTTGTTTCTTATGTAACCTCAGATTGTTAACACTAAGTTTTTCATGGCTTGACTCTTATTAACCCTTTTGGTTTTTACACTTTCTCTAAATGTTTATTTAGTTCATTCATGTTTTTAATACTGGGATTTGGTGGAATTTGATGCCTTTCCACCCTTATCTATATTGTTCTTGATTGGTATAGGCTTATTTTCTACAGGTGAGTTTGCTGATATTGAAAAGTAATATACTTTTGGCAAAAGTATCATTTATCTGAAGTGCCGGGTTTCAGTTATTTAAATTTTATTCCTTTACTTTATCAGTTGGATTACTTCATAGGCTTTATGGATTACTAAACTATTTTCTTATTCTTTTTTCTCTGAGTGTTCTATTTCTGTCTGGGTTCTAATAGTTTGTGTGGTCATTGTGTTAGATAATGGGGGTTCATGAAATTGATTTATTTCTAATATTCTGCCTTTAGAATAGTCCCCTCAACTTATATACTTTTACTATTTTTATTCCTTTTCTTTTCTTTTCTTTTTTTTTTCTTTTTGAAAAATCCTTAAAGGAGAACATATTCTTCAACTCGGCCTCAATGAGGGGACTCCACCCCACGCACAAACAGTTTCATCTTTGTTATCTGGGTGGGGATGGCTCAGTCCCAAAACCCATTGAATTCAATTCAAATTCTAATCCTAGCTGAAACCCAGTGAGGAGCCAACCTGGGACTCCACCCATGAGCCCCTTTCAACTTGTAGCCAAAGCCCCTTATTATAAAAGAGCTAAGTGAAAACCCTCTCTTCAAAGAGGGTCAAAACATGTCAGCACCATGCCTGGCACCAAGGACTCTCTGCCCACTGGAATATTGTTTCCGGTGTCCTCTTAACACCTTTTATTAAGTAGACTTTAACCTTACTTCCAAACCCCATAATAAACCTCTTTTATCAATCTAGATTTTCAGGTCTGTAAATTCCTTTACAGGGGACTCCTGCTGCCAGAATGGAATCCCAGAACTCCCTCCCCTTGAGCCACCACTAAACCTCATTTAGACCTTATTTAACTCCCTGACCACCAAAAACCCTAATTTCATTTGGGTATCCCAAATCTAAACCTCTTCGCCATGATTTTTCATACAGATCTTGTACTAGTTTGTTCTGAAAGTTCTATGACTTCTTCTGAATGAAGATTGACTTGTTTTCCATCAAATGAATAGTAACTTTCCCTTTTATAACAGTAATATCCTTTAAAATTTTTACTTATTTTATTCTAAACTTAAGAAATAAAACAAGTATTTCTATAGCATAGTGGAAGAGAAAAAATGATTATACATGAAACTGCAAATCCTTTTTATATATAACTTGCCATTCCTTTTAAAACTATAATAAAGTTATGTAATTTTCCCTTTTTTTCCTTTCCGTTCCCTGCTTTACCTTAGAGATGACTACCATTAGATACAAATATGTGAATTTATGTAAAATTATTCAATTTCAATTTCTATTTATTTATTTAAGTTTTTTTTTTTCCTCTAGATGAAGATGGTGTCTTCCTTCACATATCCTTTTTAGTTAATTTAGGTAGTTATAACAGTCAAAATGACTTAGTCGCTCAAAGTTGTTTTAAAAACGTTATTGCTATTACTATTGTAATAGTACACAATGTTTTGTATACAATGTAATTGTATACAAAGTTCTATTAATTCTATTGATGAAGCCAATACAGAGCCATAACTAAAGCTGAGCAACTGAGGCTTTGCTTAAAGATATGGTCCTTCAGACTCATAGGAAACTTTTAGGATTATGGAATATGCTTTTTTCCTTCTGCCCCTGCTCAACATTAATGCCTAGGTAGTTCCTCCTTAGCCCTATTTGATCTCTATTAATGGTTCTGGTCCCATATTGTGTTTCTTTATCACACCATAACTGCATATATTTCATTTTATTTTCCCTAGGCACAAAACTTCCTAGTTAAAGATCTGGGCCACTGCTTCCCACTTGATCTGAAAATATTAACTACCCCCTTAAAATGAATATTCTCCTTTGAGAATGAGACAAGACTTTTCAAAATTGAATAGTTAAAAAAATTGCAATAAGAATGATGCTTTTTCAGGGGTGAAGGAGGAAGGGGGAAGCTTGATAGAATGAAAAACATGATAGAAACTACATTGGTTTCCTAAATATATCTTACAATTATTGTCAAGGTGGCTGCTGGAACAAGCCCTAAAGTAAATTATGATGACAAAAGTCCCTGGACAGAAGGCCTTCCCTGTTTTTTAAAGTCTGTGCATTTTGCAGCCTCTGGGACTGCCAATGTGAAGTCCAATTTTAGGGAATAATTCACTTACTCTATTAGAGTGATAAGTGGTAGGTCTTTGTTAGAGCAGAGAGAAAGAGTACATTGTGCCATTGAAAATAAAATGTCCTTGAATTCTTTCATTACTCATAAATTTGTGACATTGTATTTCTACTGCCCTATAAAAATGGTCTTTTCTTTTCCTTTTATTAGAACTGGAAGATCATATTGGTTTTGGTATATTATACTGAGCTTTTTGATAATAGTAAAATATTTTTGCAACATGATTATTCTCTAGCTATATTAGATGCATATTTATATAACAAAGGTCAAGACATCAAGCTATATGACAGATTTAACTCTAACATAAAGGACCTGCCATTGACAATGTATTTTACAAAACCAATATCACTGGAATATCTTCTGAAGAGTGTTATGTTTTGTTGTTATCCCTACAACTATTATATAGAATAGGAAGAAGCAGCTTTCATTTCCCTTTTTTTTTTTTTTTTTTTTTTTTTTTTTTGCAGACAAAGAAACTAAGGTACCTAAAGCTTCATTCATTCATTCATATTTATTACTTAGATTTCAGATTAACAGAGTTAGAACCAAAAATTAGTTTTCCTGTTTCTCAATCTAATACATTTTCTGTTAGAATATATTCTCAGTAACTTTCAAATAATTGCAGACTTCAAGGGTTGTATTCAAGATAGTGAAGTGAGAAAAAAAAATCAAGGAAGTACACATTTTTGACAACTTTTTTTCCAGCAAAAGTAGGGGTAGGGAGAGGACAGAGAGACAGAGAGAACCCAAACAGTGGACCAAAAATAATCAAGAATACAAGAAGAAAAAAGAACATTTTTCCTTCCTATTATTTGTGCAAGCCTATAACTAGGAGTCTGTAGACCCTAGTGAGAGGTAGTAGCTTGAAAATCCTATCCTAGAATAATAGTGCACCGAAGTCTTCTAACTCACAAAGCAGAAGTGAATTAAGGAGCCTAAAGCCTGAAGCCTGCAGTTATATGCCGGAGTGTGAAAGTGGGAGTGGTACAGAAATGGTATGCCAGAGCAAAATGCAAAGATACCTGGAATCTGGAGTTACATCTCTCTGAGCAGCTAGGTAGAAACCATATGATCAGTTGTTAAGTGGTCCTTAAATCTGGCCTCACTCAAGCTTCTTCTTTTTAAATTAAATTTAGCTATACATATAATATAGATCAAAGAAGACTTTATATTTCTCCCAGAAGTGCATAGAACCTGGACCTTTTACAGCATCCCAATGTAAGAAGGCAAGAAAAATGAGTAAATACAAGAACACAGTGGTGAAAAGGAAATACTCTGCATCTAGGAATATTGAAGACACTAAACCACAATAAATGAACAAATCTAGAACAAAGCCTGAAAAAAAATCACAACTATGTCCAAAACTCTATTAGAATTACTGGAAGAAATAAAGTATTTTTAAAATAGTTGTGTAATTTAAATGAGATCACTGGAGGAAAGAATGGAAAAGAAAATGAGTTGTTGAGGAAAGAGTTGGGAGGAGCAAAAGCAAAGATACAAAAAACTACTCATGTAACAACCGCTTTTATAATTATGTTATATCAAACACATCAATAACTCCATAAGAATGAAAGGAATATTAGAATGGTAGTGAACTTTTGACAACTATTATGTATTTGCTCTTTTAGTACTTTGATGCTATTATAGAGACCAATTATGAATAATAGCCAAAATATAAAACAGTAGCTAATTTAACCCTAATTCATCTTTCTCTTTTTTGTAATCATTAAAAAACAATCAGTCAGCAAACATTTGACTTTTGAATGGCAGTTGGGGAGGCTTCTGATTCCAAGACTACTTTCCACAATTTTAGGCTACCTATTTTTAATGAAGAATGGCCTTTCATTTAGGGCAATATTAAAATAGTTTTTTTTTTCAGATCTCATTTATTATCTGCAATGTGTATACATGAAGGACTGGTACATTTGTTTCTTTTCTTTCCCTTTCACTTTAAAAAGAGACTATATTTTCTGGATGAAAAAGGGCAGGAAGAAAAAAATGATAACTAAGGAAGAAAAAAAATCTGGATTGTACTCCAGACACTCATCTGTAAAATGAGGAAATTTGACTTAATGGCCTTCTAATCCTTCATTTGATGAGTCTACTATAGTCCTATGACCCTAACATTGGAAGATGCTATAGACATCCTCTTGTGGCTTGAGCTGAGACACTTGGGAAACTTGGTGGCCAACAGTGAATGGGCATTAGTACAAAGAAGCAGAGATAGAAAAGGATGTGGGTATGTGTATATATCTATGTGTGCGTATATTTGCACATCTGTACAATGTGCATGGAGGTAGTTGTTCAGTGGATAGAAGACTGGAGATGCTTGTGCATATGTGTATTCATGACCCTTTAGGAAATAAGCCATCAAGATATTTCGTCATTTCTTTTCCCTCCAAGTACTATACTTTGATATAATTCTCAAGGGGAATTTACCCACTGTCCTTTAGAAGTCAACTGATTCTTCCTCCAGCAGTTCTGAGTCAGATAGCAAACTAATCAAACTTTACTCAGAAAGGAAAGATTTTTCATGAGAGGATGTCCATTCTTGATAGTCAACATCTGGGTCAGTGATTGTAAATAGAATGCATTTTATTCACTAATAGAACAGTAACTTATCAAACTAAAAATCTTCTCTAATCTTTTATGCAAGCTCTATTTATCAAATCTCTTTATCATTTTTATTGTTTGAAAATTATTGTTATCAGGAATTTATTTTTGGTGTTTAGTTCTGCACAAGTCATTGGTTTAGGAAACTTCTCTATACATTGATATTTCTATGCACATTCATTTCTCAAACTTATAGTACTTTACTGGGATTTACATATTTAGGGTAAAGATAAGAGAAACAGGGAGAAGGTAAGGAGTGTGATACATATTAGATAAAAGAAATACAAAATAAGATCCTTGTTCTCAAGGAGATTAGAATTGAAAGGATTGTAGCTGTATTCAATTCCACAAAAGCTTATTAAACTCCTTTTATTTGCTAGGTACTGTGTTTGGTCTTGGACAAAAATGTACCAGTCTCTGCCTTCAAAGAGTTTACATTTCACTTGTGTTTATCAATTAGATACATAGCCATTCCAACAGGGAGAGAATGCTAATAGCTAAGGAAATCAGGAAAATCTTAGCATAGAAGATATGACCTACGATGTGTCTTTTGAATGTTATTATTTTTAAATAATATTTTATTTTCCCAATTACATGTTAAAACAATTTTTAACATTTAAATTTTTTTTGAGTTTCAAATTCTAACTCTCCCTTCCTTTTTCCCCTCCCATGAAATAGTAAGCAATTTTTGATATAGGTTATATATATGCAGTTATTAAGTGTAAAGCATTTCAATATTGGTCACTTTGCACAACAAGTCTCAAAAAAGGATGAAAGGAAGGAATGTAGGAATGAATGAAAGAAGAAAAAAGAAAGGAAAATAAAGAAAAAACAGTATGCTTCAGTTTATATTTAGACAATATCAGTTGTTTCCCTGGAGATGAGTAGCATATTTCATCATGAGTCTTTTAGAATTATCTTGGAGAATTGCATCACTGAGAATAGCTAACTCATTCATAGTTCTTCAATGTATAATACTGTAGTTGTATATAATATTCTCCTAATTCTGTTCACTTCACTTTGTAGCAATTCATATAAGTCTTTCAAGATTTTTCTGAAATCATCTTGCCTTTGCTTTTTTTTTTATACTACAATAATATTTCAATCTATTATGTGTTTTTAAAGAAGTTAGGCCTTTGATAAAGTGATGCTGAGGAGGGAATGCATTTCAGACCCAAGGAATCTCCTGTGTAAGGTCACAGATGAGGTGAAAAAGAGAATGTAGTGGATGAACTAAACAGTAATCATATTTGAAGAGAGGAGAAAGTTCAGAAAAGAAAGTAATGAAAATTAAGATCTAAAAACCCCCCAGAATGGTGAGGGTATTTTTGTATTTTAATCGAAAGACAATAAGGAGCTATGTTTTTTTTTTTTTTTAATAGAAAATCAATCATGTCAGATCTGTATTTTAGTAATAACACTCAACAAGAGACTATAGGCAAGTACCAATTAGGAAAGTGTTAAAACATGTGATATGTGATCCAGTGCCTCTTATTAAGTGATGAATTCTCCCAAAGTGGGTGCTATATAGATAAAGAAAGAGAGAGAGGGAGAAAGAGAACATTTATTGAGTGTTTAGTATGTGCCAGACTCTGTTTTAAGTGCTGAGGACACAAAAAATAAAAAAACAAGACAACATTCTTTTTTTTAATGATTTTTTAAAATTTATTTTTATTTTTATTTTTTTTATTAATTTTATAATTATAGTTTTTTTGAAAGTACATATGCATGGGTGATTTTTTTTTTTACAACATTATCCCTTGCATTCATTTTTCTAAATTTTCCCCTCTCTCCCTCTACTTCCTCCCCTAGATGACTGGCAATCCCATACATAATAAGTGTGTTACAGTATAACCTAGATACAATATATGGGTGTAAAACCAAATTTCTTGTTGCAGTAAGAATTGGATTCCAAAGGTATAAGTAACCTGGGTAGAAAGACAATAGTGCAAACAGTTTACATTCAATTCCCAGTGTTCCTTCTCTGGGTGGAGCTGTTTCTGTCCATCATTGATCAACTGGAACTGAATTAGATCTTTTTTTATGTTGAAGATATCCACTTCAATCAGAATATATCTTCATACAGTATCGTTGTTGAAGTGTATAGTGATCTCCTGGTTCTGCTCATTTCACTCAGCATCAGTTCCTGTAAGACAAGACAACATTCTCAAGGAAATTATATTTAATTTTGTTGTTCAGTCATATCTGACTTTTCATGACTCTGTGGAACATACTGTTAATTGGCAGAGGTACTGGAATGATTTGCCATTTCCTTCTCCAGTGGATAAAGCAAATAGAAGGTAAATGACTTGCCCACCTTCATATAATTTGTGTGTGAAAACAGATTTAAATTCAAGCTTTCCTGACATCAGGCTCAGTGTTCTATTCACAGAGCTACTTAGCTGTCATATTTTATAGAGGAAGAAAACATAAAGAGAAACATGGAAGCAGGAAGCTGGAATGGGTTTGAAGCAATTAGGTATGTTCTAGTGCTATATATCAGAGGGTTAGCTGGAAGTGGAGAAGGAGAAATTCTCTCACTGTTGCATTTGTAACATTACAATGTCATGCACAAAAAATTTAAGTGTTTAGTTAATAGTAGTATTTTTTGTAAATCATTATAATGGAATCTTCTATTTTGAGTATAGCATAGCAGAATAACCCTAATTGCCATGCTTTGTTAATAATAATAATAATAATGCATTTATGAGTTAACCTTGAAGCCACTTCTGGCTAGAGGGTCAGTTTATACACAGGGAGGCATTTTTTAGGCTTTTAATATGTTTTCAATTTACATAATTTCTTAATTTCCAAGCAATATCTAGGAGGAAGCTTTTATTTCCATGAAATAAAATCAGTGGCAGCTAAGGCAATCAGACATGTAGACATATTTGAAATTTATCTCTGTTAGCTAGTCTCTTGTCTATTCCTTGCTAATGAGTTTGGTGATAAATACTCTTAGAAAATCTGGATTCCAGTTAAATCCCTATGGACCTCTCTAATATAACTGAATCTAGCCCAAAGTTAGTAATAATACAAAACAGTGATTCTGTGATTTCCATGAGCAAATTTTTTTAGTCACATGCTTGCTTATAAGTGAGAGAAATATGTGTGAGATGAACTTTGAAATTTGATGTAACATTTTCTTCCTCATGGCCAATTTAGCTAAAGTAAGGCTCTAGGGGATCCTTAGAGAATTCTGTTTTCTCTGGGAAGAAAACAAGGATAATTAGTGTTTTATAAAGTTTTCATAGTTTTTCGTCATCAGTTTTCTTTTTGGTTTTATGTACCAGTAAGGAAAAGCAGGTCAGCAACCTAGAACTTCTGGTAGAAATAAGCCAATGTTTCTGGAAGTAAGAATCAGTTATTCTCTGGTTATATTGTGAAACATAACATTTGAATGGTCCATAGCTCCTCAACCTTTTGGACTGTGATGAAAATGAGGCAGATGACAATTGGCTGCCCTGAATTAATAATATTAATCATCATCATCATGATAAGTTCACTTTAGTATAGAACTTTTTAATTTACAAAGTACTTTTTAAAAGATGGTTTTGTAAGGTAAACAGTGCAACCTTAAGGTAGGAAGGCCCAAGATTGAAAACTAAGAAGGTATAGATAGGACTAACCCAGGAGATACTTCTTTTTTCCCTTCTTTTACATTCTGAGTAGTAACCTCATTTTGGGAGCACTTCCTCCACAGAAACTTTATTTTATTTATTTATTTTTTCAAAGCCACTTTGAATATTTATTTTTTAGAAATTCACAATGTCCACATAATGTGGATGCCCCAATAGAAAAAGCTGAGTTTATGCTGCAGGCTTCTTTTCTGCTGGTTTCTTCTGCCCTGCAACCTTCTTTGCTCCTGCAAGCTTTTTATTACCTGCAAGCTTCTTCTTTTTCTTCTCATCTACTGCTTTCTTTGCCTCCATAATTTTCTTTAGTACAGCAGCTCTTTTATCTTCTCTGATTTTCCAATTCTTAGCCTGGTGTAGAATTGTATTCTGGTGCATTGTCTTGGCATATGGGTTCAGTTTCACCATGATTCTCAAGTTCTTCAGTGGGTTCTTCTTGAGTACTCATCTATGCGTGGTGCACGGAGGGCTCTCAGGATCTCTGGGCTTTTCAAAATCCTGGTAAGGTCTGTGCTGGTCATCTTGTGCATGAGAAGATTGTAGTGACTCTTCAAGATAGCAGGCCGGTGCCATGTACCATACAGCTCGTCCAACTTGCGGAAGGCACTTTCGGTCCAAATACAAAAATGCCCCACATGCCCACCAGGAGCAAGCCTCAAAAGATTTAATTTACTCACCTTAAGTAGAGTAATACCAGGAATGTTTCTGAAGGCCTTGATGATACAATTGTCTTCATTATAGATGATACAAGGTCCCCGGCGCTGAATACGACGACGGTTTCTCATTTTACCCTTACCAGCTCGCATCCGCTGAGAAGCATAGACCTTTTTGATGTCATTCCATGCTTTCAGCTTCTTAAGCAGCAAAACTGCTTCTTTGGTCTTCTTATACCCCTAGACTTTATCTTCAACCACTAGAGGAAGTTCTGGAACTTCTTCAATTAGATGACCTTTTTACATGACCAGTGCTGGCAGAGCAGAGGCAGCCTAGGCAGAGCAGATAGCATAACGTTTTTGTGTTGTGTTCACTCTGCGATGCCAACGACGCCAAATCTTGGTAGGAGCAAACATGCGACCTCCTTGACACATGTTTCCAAAAGCACCCTGGCCAGAGCGGTGAGTCCCTTCACCCCAAACACGAGGAATTCAAGCAACAGCTCTGCCAGTGCCCCAGGACTCAGCACTGGTCTGGTGACCTGCTAGTTCACTGACAGCATAAGGTTGCCGATTATTTTTTCTCAAGTTGGTGTGAACAAAATTCACAATATCTGGACGAATAGGAGCTTTAAAGACAGGAGGCAAGGTAACATTTTTGCCAGATACTTCTCCCTTTTCAGAGTACACAGAAATCAAGGGATGTACACAAGCCATGGAGGGCACCGGAGAGTAATAGCCACGCTCCTCTCCGCCCGATGGCTCCACAGGAAAAGCTCCACAGAAACTTTAAAAATGGCAGGTGTCTCTTCTCAGAATTCTCCCTAATACTTCAAAGGACCATCCATCTAAACCTGTAAGGGACCTTAAAATATCATCCAGAACAATCTCTAATGTTACATGTGAGAAGACTGATTCCTGTAGGTAAAGGGACTTGTCTAAAAATAGTAAGCATCAAAGTGCTATTCCATCCCAGGCCCTCTAATCCCAGAGCCAATGTTGTTTCCACTGCATCTACTGCATCTTGCTATTTCCATACTCTAGGGACAGAAATCTTTACCTCTGAGTGCAAACATTATTATCCCCACTTTTTCATATGAGAGAGAGAGACATAAGGCAAGCACTCCCTCAAGAAGTATATTGTTGGTCCATAGCACGAAGCTTGGACTCATCATAAAAAGCTTTTTTAAAAAATCATAATAGGGATGATTAATTTATTAACCTGGATTAAGAGAATGAAATGAAATGAAATGAGAGCACAAGAAGAAAGAAATTAAAATGGGTATGAGAGGGTTAGAAGAAAGAATCAAAAAGTGAATTGACAGCTTAGCACAAGGGATATAAAATCTTGCCTACAAACAAATTATCTAAAATACAATGAACTAAATAAAATCTAGTGGCTCCATGAGACAAGAAATAGTGCAAAGTCAAAAATCTGAAAAATAAAAGAAAATGTAAACTATCTCACAGAAAGAAACTGATCTGATTGAGGAGAAAAATATTAAGAGTCATTGGGAGTACTTGAACATCATGATCTCCTCCTACTCTCCAAAAACCTTAGATATCCTATTTCAAGAAAACTGGCCATATTTTTGAAAACTAGAGAGCAAGGTAGACATAGAAAAAATTTACTAGTAACCTCTTAAAAGATACCTCAAAATGAAAACTCTCAAAAATATTATACATATATATATATATATATATATATATATATATTCCAAATAGTTTCCAAATAAAAGTAAAATGTAACAAAGAGAAATAAAGAATTCAAGTACACAGCCACATAATTTAACAGACACTACTATAAAGCAACAGAGAGGTTGGAATAATATTTCAGAAGGTAAAGAGTATAGGCATTTAACCAAAAGTAGCTTATCTATCAAAACTGAGAATTTATAGGAAAAAAAAAGAGAGAGAATTTCTAAGCATCCATGAGAAAAAGACCAGACCTGTATAGAAATGTTGAAGTTCAAAGAATTTAAGAGAAACATAAAAAGGTAAAACTGAACAAACACTGATAAAGGATTAAATAAAGACTGGTAGCTCGCATTTCAATATGGGCACATTTATTACCACTGATACCTTCCTTCGTCAGGAGCCTTATTAAATAGAGAGTTTAGATAGAGTTTTGGTGCCTTGATGATCTTAAAAAGAAAAATGGAAAGGAGAGGAGTGAGGAATATACTATAGAAAGGGGAAAAGGAAGTTAAGAAAATTATCACAAATAATCAGTGTGCAAGAAGACTTTATAAAAACAGAGAAAAGTGTTAGGCAAGAGCCACTGACAAACTTCACTCTTATCTAAAAAAAGTCAAAAAAAGGGAAAAATACAGGTACATGCAAATTAATGAGAACACTATGTAAGAGTTTTTTTGAGTAGAGGGAAAGTTTAAATAGGAGAGGTGGGGGAAGAGGGAGAAAGGGAGAGAGGGAGGGAGGAAGAGAAGGAAGGAGGGAAAAAGGAGGAAGAAAGAGAAGAAGGGAGGGAGAGAGTAAGGGAGAAAGAGAAGGAAGGAGGGAGAGAGGGAGGAGGAGAGGGTAAGAGAGAGAGAGAATGAATATATTTAAAGGAACTATTTTTTTTTTGTTGTTTTTAAGACTTTTGAAAAATAAATTGAATACCAGCCAACCCTATTAATTCATTCATCCTTTGAGCACATTAAGTTTGTGGATTTGTCTTAATGATATAAGCACAGAGAGTTGCATGCAAAAATACATTTCATTCAATAGAAACATAAGAAAAAAAAAGGGAAAGGAAGAAAAAGCAATCAGGTGGAGAGTAGATTGAAGGAGAGATTATTCATTAGCATGACAAACGCCAAAGAGCCACATGTAAAGATATTAATAGCTTTTTTGCATTGACAAAGAATGGGAAGGTATGAAGGACCCCATAAAATGGGGAATGAATGAACAAGTTATAGTGCAATATATGTGTGATAAAATACGATAGTTCTGTAACAACTGATATAATGGATGATTTCAGAGAAACTCCAGAGGCATATATGAATGATATGGAATGGAATGAGTAGAACCAGGAGAGGAGATTACACAATGATAGCAATATTCTAAAGACAAGCAATTTAGAAAGACTTTAGAATTTTGATCTCCATAATGATCAACCACTATTTAAGAGAACTAATGATGAAACATGCTACCTACCTATTGAAAAATAAAAGATTCAGTTTGCAGAATGAACCATTTTTAAGAAAAAATATTGTGTTTGTAAGAGAAGTTTTGTTCCCTTTTTCTGAAGGTATTTAATCAATTAGATGATTTATATACTAAATATTATTATATGATGTATAAATAAATATATATTATATATTATCTTTTAATCATATTATTTATTATAAAATTAAAGAAGTGAATGAATGGATAATTGGATGCCAGAGGATTGATAGAAAATAAGCTTTCAGGAACCACTGCATATTTTGATTAGAGAACAAGTGCATAAAAGGCAGTGGAAATTGTTGGGGAATGAATAGCCATGAAATTCTAATTCCAGGTAAAATGAAGCCAGAGAAGCTGAAACAATTTAATCCAGTTCTGTTACCTATGGGGCACCCTTAATCTCTCTGAATTTCAGTTTCATTTATAAAATAAAGCATTTGAATTGTTGTTCAATCATTTTTTGGTCGTGTCCATGACCCCATTTGGGCTTTTCTTCACAAGTTAGCAATTTACTTCTCAAGCTCACTTTACAGATTAGAAAATTGAGGCAAACAGAATTTCATGACTTTCCCAGGGTCACACAGCTAGCAAGTATCTGAGGTCAGATTTGAAACCCGGAAAATAAGACTTCTTGACTCTAAGCCCATGTATTTTATCCCTTGCATCGCGTACTATTGCTTTTTTGGGAGTACTGGGTGTTGTATTATTGAAGTATCTTAAGGGCAGTCTGGGGGACCAGGAGGCTTTTACTGCTGCCAAAGTGCTCAGCAAAGCCTGATCACTGCTCTCTTTGAGCTCTACAAGTTTCTGATATGGGTTTTGGTCTAAGTAACAGGTCTGTGGTTTCACCACATTTAGAGTTTCTGCAGATTGTTCATGAATTTAGCCACTCTCAGCCAGCTGAATACCTTCACAAGTTCATAGTAAAAGAACTATAGGTTCTTCTTTGATCTGAGATTCTTTGCCTGGTTATTCTACTCCAGGTTTCAGACCGATCTGGAGGCTGGAACTAAGACCATTCTTTGCTTCCAGGATTAGAGCTGCACAGCTTTTGCTTGCTTTTGAACCTCCCCTCTTCTTTCTATAAATTTAGGTCCACAAGTGCTCCTTACTTTGCAATGCCATCCCTACATGCAGGTTCCCTCCTCAATCTGTGACAGAACTGGAGAGTGAGCAACTACTGTCTAGGTGGAAGTTCCTGAGTTGTGTATAAGTTTGTTGTTCAGTTCTTTTAGTCTGTGACCCTATTTGGGGATTGTCTTGGCAAAGAACCTGAAATGGTTTGCCATTTTCTTCTTCACCTCATTTTACAGAAGAGGAAACTGAGGCAAACAAAGTTAAATGACTTTTCTAGAGTCACACAGATAGTGTCTGAGGCCAGATTTGAACTCAGGAAACTGAATTTTCTTTTCTTTTCTTTTCTTTTCTTTTCTTTTCTTTTCTTTTTTTCTTTCTTTTTCTTTCCTTCCTTCCTTCCTTCCTTCCTTCCTTCCTTCCTTCCTTCCTTCCTTCCTTCCTTCCTTCCTTCCTTCCTTCCTTCTTTCCTTCCTTCCTTCCTTCCTTCCTTCCTTCTTTCTTTCTTTCTTTCTTTCTTTCTTTCTTTCTTTCTTTCTTTCTTTCTTTCTTTCTTTCTTTCTTTCTTTCTTTCTTTCTTCATTCCTTCATTCCTTCTTTCCTTCCTTTTTTCTTTCTTTCTTTCTTTCTTTCTTTCTTTCTTTCTTTCTTTCTTTCTTTCTTTCTTTCTTTCTTTCTTTCTTTCTTTCTTTCTTTCTTTATGTTTCTCCTTTATTTTTATAAGATTAGGAATTGACTCTGGAAAAGACCTCAAATCCCATTTTTAAAATCTGAATTTATTTATTTTTTTTCTCCAGTTATATTCAAAACAACTTTTTTACATTTGCTTTTAAAAATTTCAAGTTCTAGGTTTTCTCCTTTATTTCCACCCACAATTAAGAAACTACATGTAAAGTTATGCAAAACACTTCTATAAAAGTCAAGTTGTGAAAGAAAATAAAGATTTCCCCCACCTAATGAAAATAAGAGCCCTGAAAAAAAATAAAGTATAAAGAAAGAGAGAGATCTAGAGAGAATGCTTCACTCTGTATTCAGACACAATAGGTTTCTTCTCTGGATATGGATAGGATTTTTCACCATAAGTCCTTCAGAGTAGTCATGGATGATTGTACTACTGAGAATAGTAAATTCATTTACAGAGGCTAAACTGTCTTGATTTCAAGACCAGTGCTCTATCTTAGTGTCCATGTTTAAGCGTCCCTATTTTGGTTCTGGGACCTCTTCTTGCCCTGGTGCATAGCCTTTCTCTGAGCTGGAAAGTTCTGAGCAGTCTGGTCTTGACTAGAAATCACCCCCAGTGACTAAAGTCCTCTCTGGCTCTCTTTGCTGACCTGTGCTAGAAAAAATGACTCATTCTATTTTATCTTAGATTTCTTGATCAGAATTCAAGCAGACATATATTTTTAGATGTGGGGAGGGAGAGTAAGAGGAAGGAATTCAACTATATTTCTTTTTAGTCTTTTGCCAATTCTCTATCTTCTTCTTCTATCCTTTAGTCTTATATCAAGAAAGAGGAAGTAACCATACCCATGCCATAAAATCACAGATTCATCAAAATATCAAATTACACTTGAAAAAAGATTACAAAATTAATATTCAGTACAGGCAACATATAGAATCCTAATTAGGTATACTTTTTAATAAATTAGACATCAGAAGGTGGCAAACTATCTTTTCTATTTTAATGTTTTTTATTCCTATCATTCTTTGGGTGAACAATTTAAAATTTGTGAATAAAATTACAATACCCCTCTGAATCTTTCCTGTATTAGAACATAAATGTATAGCCTTTTTGAAACTAATATGAAAATAGACATTTTGATTATTAAATCCTTTTTTTTTCATTAGCTAATAGTCAAAAATTTAATGTGCTCAGAGAATAAAAGAACACTTTTAGTGTTATTTGACTTTGGTAGTAGAGTTGGCTGACAGTCAATTTACTTTTCAAAAGTCTTGAATTATTTCCTTGAATTATATTATCTCTCCCTCTTGTGCCCCCCTCTACTAAAAAAAAATAGCCTCAAAACAAAACCACAAAGCTCTAACATAGTGCTCTGCTCAAGAATGCCTACTTCAGATTTGGAAGTATTTCTTTTCAATGCCTGTCTCATATTGTCAGTCCTTGAATTGCTAAGTTTTTTCGCTATTTGGTCTAAATATTTCATTTCCTTGTTTAAAGCCATTGTTCTTCATCCTACTCTTGTGTCTACCTCTGCAACTGCTTCCTCCTTCACCAATACCCTTCATAGAGACACTTAGGCAGCAGTTCCACCATCCTGACATTTCATGTATTCAGATTGTTCTCAAAGTTTCTTTAGGTACCATTCTTATCTCTCATCTTCTAAACTTTGAGGCAATATTGAAGCACCTCTTTTCCATGTTCTCTTCTAAAAATATCAAAACAAATAGCTCTAGACTTTTATAGGGTATTTCCATTATTTCTAAAGCCATGGGAGAAAGCATTTTCCTTGTGATAAATAAGGAAAATCTTCCAACTTTGCTTCTGATTCAGTGGGTCTATTTCCTCTATCGTAAAACTACATTGCAAACAATGAGAAATGAGCTACATTCAGGGCTACCTCCAAGTCATCCTGATCTGTATATTGCCTTTGGACCCAAATGGTTCCAGATGAGAAAGTGAGACTGGTGACTTTCTACAGTAAATTGGATTCAAATCCAATTTACTTGCATATCATGGCATCACCTTCCTAATGTCATGGTTCTCTTCCAGAACAGAGGGAAAACAACAGCATTGAAAATACATTCTGTTCTATTTGACACCTTGCCAAAACTTAGCTTACCTGTAGAATCTTTGGTCATAAATGAAGAATAGCATTGTCAGTGATTTCTGACACTGCAACAGAATGACTTCTCTGCTCTCTCAGATTGCATGACCTAAACATTTCCTTGTGAAGAATTTGTACATTCTTTGGAGGTAGCTAGTCTGCATAGTGCACAGAGTATAGGACCTAGAAACAGCAAGAACTGAATTCAAATCAGTCACCAAACACATTAAACACACACACAGTTGTGTGAGCCTGAAAAAATTCATTTAACTTCTGAATTGTCTCAATTTTCTCATATCTAAATTGGGAATAAAACCACTTACCTCATGAGATTTAAAAAAAAATATATGAGGATCAATTTCTAAAGTGTTTAGCACAGAAAAAAAGCACATGGTAGGAGTTGTATAAATGTTATTACTGTTGTTGCTGTTCTGTAAAAATTCTGGTTCAACTTTCATTCTGACTTTCTGATTTTTCAGCAGATAGTAATATAACTATTTCAAATACAATTTTACCTTAATCAATATTTTACATTGTTGTTTTTTTTAAGGTGATGAAGTGGTAGGTGCTACTTTGATCTCATTATTCTTAGTATAAAAACTCACCCATGATAGACAGCCATGGGCCATATTGCCCTTATATAATTAAAGTTTATTTCAGAAAATGAATTGGTAATGCCAATGTTTAATCAAGTTAGGATTATATTTAAAACATATTTTGGTAAGTCATCACACAGAGATATTCATTCTCTTTCCAGTTAAGCTGTTTTGATTTCAACACTGTATTCTACTAATCTCTTCTTTGAACCTGGTCTCCTTCTATGCTGCTCTCCTTCCATTGGTGGATTTCTCACTGGCTCTCCATTTGTGAGAGGAGTCCAGGTCAGCCAACTTTCATGTCCCTTCTAGTGGTGCTTCTAACTTTCTGAGCTTCTATACAATATCAGTATTCATTTAACTTCCTTCCCATTCCAGCCTTTCATTTTCCTTTTGTGTGTTTTCTTACCACATGGAGAGGGAGTAGCTAGAGGGGAGGGACTATTTGCTTGTATCTCCAATTCTTTATGGGTTTCCTTCATTCTTGAAGAAGACCAAAATGACTTCACTACACACATTAGTTCTTCATCTATACAATAGTAAATACTTAAATAATTGGTACAGCAGTTAGGGGCAGCTAGGTGGTGCAGTGGATGTAGCACCAGCTCTGAAGTCAGGAGGACTTGAGTTCAAATTCAATCTCAAACACTTAACACTTCCTAGCTGTGTGACCCTAGGCAAGTCACTTAATCCCAATTGCCTCAGCAAAAAAACAAAACAAATGATTGTTGCTTGTCTGCCTTGTTCCACAAGGAAGCAGTGATATCCTGTGAGTAATATAAAGCTTATCTAATAATCTTTTGATTTGCTGTATTATGAAATATTTATTTTAAAGAGCATTTTGGTCTTTGTCAATATAAGATCTGTATTCCTGAAGACTTCCCCATAAAACCCTAGTAGTTAAATATACAATTCACATTGAGCTTTGTGTTCTCATTTAAAAACAGCATGTATCAAAATACACCATATACCCCACATAATTAATTCCCATTACTTTGTGAGTCCCCACTGGTTTCTCACTGATAGGATAGTCCTACTGGCAGCTACTTTGCATCTTGTGTTTGCTAGTTATTAAAGCCACTAGAGAATGCATGATTTGTCAAATACACTAAAGCAAAATGTAGAGATGTTAGATCCTTTTTCAAAGACTGCCACAACTGAGCAGAAGTTCCCTATTGTCACTTCATTTGAATCCATGTAATTATCATTTACATAGTTCTAGATTGAATTGCTCTTTTGAAGACTATAGATTTTTCTATTAGAGAAGTGGAGGGAACAGAGAGAAGTTTAAAGAAAGAGGATAGCTCGGAGATCACATTCATACTTTTTATTTAATAGAACTTAGAGCTGGAAAGGATCTTTAATATCTAGTCTAATTTCTCTGATTTTGCAAGTGAGCAGAGGTTGAATGATTTACCAAATATCACATAGATAGTAAGTAAGAGGCAATTCAAATTGCTCCTTTAGTACCTAATGTAGGCCTTTTCCTGCTTTTCTATACTATTCCTTTTAAGTTAATAGTGTCATCATTAAAAAAAAAAAAAGTCTTCATCTATAATTTCATCAGAGTGGGAAACTCCCAAGATGAAAATTCTGTTCACCAGTGCAGATCAGCAACACATTTACAATTTGTAGTATTATAGAATGGCAAAGGATCCTAAAAAACTTTATTGCTTTGCTCACGGTCACATAGCCAGTACTTCCTAACTCTGAAGCCAGGTCTTAATTGACTATGCCATATTTTCAAGATTTGTTAAATGTTACATAAACTTGGCATGATAGGGTTAGGTTAATAATGAAATATTTGTTAAATCAGGAATATGCCCAAGAATAAGCAAAAAGTAGAACAGATGTATATATATGCAAAATGAGGCTGACTTGTACTTTGTTTCTGTCTGTATTTTCTGAGAGCTTATTTAGGAAAATACTGACTCTCTCCACATATATATGCATTATGTTTTTCTATATCCATATAGATCTAGCTCTATAGATATGGATATACATATATCTTTCTATTTTGGCTGTAATTTTTTTCAATCTCCCTCTGTTATTGGTCTTATGACTGAATACTTTAATTTATTTAGCACATAATATATTTGAACTGCTTCTTGCTATAATTTATTCCTTGCCTTGTCCACAATTTTTGAATTCTACAAAGCATGTGGACAGCAACTTTGCATAAGTGAGCAGGTTTTTGCATTTTGAGGGCAAGTTGGGATGTAATCACTGCCATCTGCTGGAGTGTTTTAGAGGACTAGAGCCCAAACCAAGATGAAAGCATTAAAACCTCTATCAGCCCCAATCAGAATAGTTTTCCAGAGGGTGTCTTGGTTAGTGTCTTGGTTAGTCAAGCCATACAGATGAACATGAGTTCACAAGGGCTAGCATTTAAATTAGACTGAACTTAAGAAATGGTATTCAATATTTTTCTTCCTTCCTTAATGATCATATAGTCATTATTAAACTTCACAGTTTCGACATAGCTCAACAAAGAATACTAAAAATTACCTTTCTGCATGTATCTAGCACCAGGTTGTTTTCCATGCCTTGATGAATCCATCAAGCCTGATCACAATTTCTCTTCTCCTCTTTTTCTTTTTCCCCATTACCTGCTTTTCCTTTAAATGTTTTATTAATTTTTTTCCTTTCATTTAATATGGTAACTTCTCAGGTACTTCCTTTTCTCATGCCCACCCCTACCCCATAACTCAGAACTCTCCTTTGTAATAAAGAAGCGAGTTTGGCAAACAAACAACCACACTATGTGAGACAATTAGAATCCAGACTACAAATATCATCTCCGATCTCTTTACCAAGAAGAGAAAGGCACTCTTCATTCTCAGTCCTTGGAAGTAAAGATAGATTATGGTCTGTCAGAGTTTGGTGTGCAGTCTTGTTTTCTTTGTTGGATAGATTGTAAACTTGTTTGTCTTTGACTTTTCACTGCATCAGTTCATTTTTCCAATTTCTTCCTATTTGTCTTCTTATTTGTCTGTCTTGTCAAATCACATTCAACTGCATACATATAAATAATTTTTTCTTCTGTTTCCTAATTGATGGATCCTGCTTTGCCTCTGAATTTTTAATATAACAAATAGTTCTACTGTAAATATTTTTGCATTTAACTCTAACTTTCCTGGGGGCAGCATATATTTAGTATTAATATTCTTTCATCAAGTGGTATGAATTTTAGGGATTTTTTCTACTATACTTACATTTTGCCTTGCAATGTGTCTGGAACAATTCATAGCTCCATCTATTGTGCTTTAGTGTGTTTGTCTTCTCGTATACCCACTAACATTTACCATTTTTGTCTTTTGTCATTTTTTTTAATCTGATGAATATAAGGTAAAAAGTCAGAGTTTCATTTCTCTGGTTAAGAAAGATCTGGAGCCTTTTTTCAAATAGTTTTTGATAATTTACATATATGCTCCTGAAAACTGCCTATTCACATACTTTGATTACTTATCTATTGGAAGTTGACAGCTTTTGTTATATATTTGTATTGCTTCCTCATTTGCTGTGGGGATATTTTTATAATCCACAGGGTTTTATTTTTGTTTTTATTTCCCTATTCTAGCTGAATTGATTTTGTATGTGATAGAACTTTTAAATCTTTAATCATTTATATGTGATTTTTATTTTATTTGTATATTCATATTTATAAACCATATCACATATCACATCATTTATAACCAATTTACACATAAAACATTATATAATTATCATATAAATTAACACATGAGTATATTTTATAAGCATATTTATATGTAATGATTTATAATAAATAATTTATTCCTTTTTATATTTGATATTTATTTATTTGTATATTCATAGAAACATTATATAATTATTATATGAATTAATTTATAGGCATATATCATAAACCTATTTATATGTAATAATTTATAATGAATTATTTATTCCTTATTTGATTATGAATTTTCCTTCTTTTCATTCCCAGGAAAGGTAATCCCTTTCCTTCTACTCTATTTTTTAAATGATGTTATCTTTTATGTTTGAGTTTTGATTCCACTTAGATTTTATTGTGCTATATGCTATGAAGTACCATTTTATTTTTATTTATGGAACAAAACAGGCATTTCCACAATTTAGTAAAAATTAAAATGATGATTGCACATGGAACAATAAATCCATGTACAACTTGCTATTCCTTCAAATATAAAACAAAACCATTATGTAAATTTCTTTTTCCCCTTTTTTTCTTTCTCTAACAGTGTAATATATACATCTATTTACCAGTTCTTTCTCTGGATACAGATAATCATTATTCATATATCCTTTATAGTTAATTTGGGTATTTACAATACAGTAGTCAAAATAATGTATTCATTCACAGTAGTTCTTAAAATCATATAATTGTTACTATATCCAGTATTCCCTTGGTTCTGATTATTTTGCTCTTCATTATTTTGTGGAAATATTTCCATGTTTTTCTAAGATCATGATGTTCATCATTTCTTATAACACAATAGTATTTTGCCATAATCATATACCTCAACTTGTTCGTCCTTTCTTAATTTCTGCCCAAATGTTTTTCAGGATACCCATCAGTTCTTTTGTTTGTATACATGAAGATTGCTGATCACTACTTTAAATTCCTCTCAGGTATTTTTACCAATGGTCTTTTGGTCAGCTGTCATGTCCTGCTTTCTAGAGCCCCCAAGTTGGGGTGACAAAATGTATCATTGCTTTCTAGAGCCCCCACTCCAGGGTGATTAAAATATACCATCTTAGTGGAGAAATGATGAGGCCAGACTCCTGAAGATGGTGGAAAAATAGAGTCCATTTATTTCAAGGACTTTCCCCTTTTTATACCCTCTTATGTAACAAAAACAATACTGCGAATGTGCAAAGTATATACTGTGCATGTGGGACCACATAAACAACTTGCTATTGTATGTAGTTTGCCACCTGGTATCACTCTTCTACCTGGCATCATTCTGCTTCAGTCACAACACACGTTGTCACCACCCTCTGACTTCTCAGGAAGGCTGAGAGCCTGTAGGGGAGATGGGTCTTATACCTCACCCAGAGTTCCCCCACTGTCTGTGACCCTTTACAGTCAGCTTTTCAATTTTTGCAACTTTTAATTGCAATTTTGTAAGTTCTGAAATTTCTTAGAAAGGCAGCTATGAGGAGTACAATCCATATGAATGGACTATTATTGTTTATCTTATATATGCTTATTTTTATTCATCCTTTTGAACATTTTCATTGAATATTCAGCATTTTCTCCATAAACCATTCATGCATAAGTAGAAATAATTTTGTTTGTTTTTTGCCAATGTATTCCTTTAATTTCTCTTTCTTGTTATTGCTAGTATTCCTGAAACTATATAAAATAATAGAGTTGATAATAAACATTCTCCTTTTCCTGTTTATCTGAAAGAGTACTGAAATATCTCAGTTTATGACACCATTAGTGGCTCAGTAGTTTTTCCCACAGCCAAAAGAAATACTTAAGATTTTAGATTGCTATGTTTCCCTCAAAAAAACCTTAATTATCCTATGGACCCTATGAGATTACTGTGGGTGTTTGCTCCCTGAGGTGCCATACACAATTAGGAAACCTTGGACTTAATGTTATTGGAAAGATCACTGATATTACAAAAAATAAATGGTGCTGGGTCTTGGTTTTAGGTAGATTTTTAAAATCATATTACAGAAAGATCTATTCCTATGCTTTTAAAGTTTTTTAATGTTTTATTTTGTCAAAATATTTTCTGCATATGCTATTAGAATCACTGAGTTTTAGTTTTCTTATTAATGTAAACTATTTCCAGCTTTCCTAATATTGAACCATAGTTTCCTTTTGATATAAATCCAATCTAATCATGTTGTTGTTCATTTGTCATGTTCAGTCCTTCATGACCCAATGGACCATAGCACACCTGGTTCTTCTATCTGTCACTATCTCCCAAAGTCTATCCAAGTTCATGTTTATTGATTCCTTGACACTAGCCATTTCACTCTCAGTAGTATGTTTATCCTTTTGCCTTCAATGTTTCCCAACATTGGGGTCTTTTCAAATGAGTCCTGCTTAAACTGATCATAGTAAAGAGTTTTTTTAGTAGTCTGCTGTAAATATTTTTAATAACTATTTTCAACAATATTCAGTGTTAATATTAGATTGTAGCAGCAGCTCTTAACCTTTTTTATGTCATAAACACCTTGGAAAGTATGAAGAAACCTACGCATCCCTTATCAGAATCATATTTATAAGTGTAGGAAATATGCAGGATTATAAAGAGAACCAATTATATTAAAATGGTTATCTTTTTTTGAAGCAAGTTAATGGACTTCCAGTTAAGAAACTTTGATCTATACATTTATTTCTCATTTTTACATCCCGTTATTGTGGGACCTATATTATCTCATTGTAATGCACTTTGCTCTGTTTTTTGTAAATGATTAATGTGATATAGGAATTTATTAATCTTTAAATGTTTGACAGAATTCATCTGTGTGTCCATATAAACCATTTTAAAATTCTGAGTGCATTTATGCTTTGCTCAATTTATATTTAAGAAGGGTTTGGGTTTTTTTTGTTTGTTTGTTTGTTTGTTTCCTTTTTCTAACTACAGATCCATTGACTGCAAATCCTTTGTAGCGCACATGAATATTTGAAATTAGGATGGTAAAATGAGATCTATCACTAAGTGTTTGTAGAGAATATCAACTCCTTTCTATTGGGATCATGGTCCTCTATGCAAGATGTACAAAATTGCCATTTGTAAAATGCTCTGAGATACAAATAAATGAAAAGTATTATTTTACATGAACCCTTAAACACATTTTATCAGCAAGATTATTATTATTTCTGAAAGCTATGATTATAATAATAAGCCTTTTCTGGGAATCAATAATTGCTAGCTACTGTCCAGAATGTTGATTTAGAGACTGTTTCCAGCTGGAGGGATTTTTCATGAATACCAAAGATATTCCCAGTGGCTTGTTCTTTATCCTTCTTGAACCCAATTTGTTAGTTTTCTTGGACACTATGGTACAAAGGCAGTTTTTGGTCCTTAAAAGTATTTAAGGCACATAGACTCACAATCTTGTTTAGCTAGTCTTATTTTATGCTCTTTTCTTTCAAGAAGTCTGTCTTCCATCCAAATTTGATTATTGATTATTCTCTGAGGTTGACACTTCATTTTTCATTTCTGTGAATTTGTACAAGATAAACCTCTATCTCTTTGAATGTTCTCCCTTCTGATTTTGGTGTCTCAGAATCTTTGTCTTCCTTCCCCACTCATCTCTGTTGTGACTTCCTCCATGAAGCCTTTTTTGAACTTTTCTCTTTATATCTCCTCATAATTTGTGAGTTCATATATATATATATATATATATATATATATATATATATATATATATATATATATATATTATCCTTCTAGTAATATGTAAGATTTTTGTGGGCAGGAGCTATTTAATTAGAATCATAATTCACTTACTGATAAATTTATGATTTCATCAATATGGGTACCCCCCACAAGATATAACTAGTCACCTTTATTTCCTTGTATGACTATTTTCCATATCATCCTATAAATCATCCATGGAATGTAAATCACTCAATATCTTCAGGGTCTTCTTTTAGATTTCTTGATATTGCTTTCAACTAATAGATCATGTGGACTAATTTTTGGTTATGCTCCAATTTCATGTGACCACCCCACTTCTTTTTTTTAAATAGCTTTTTATATACAAGATATATGCATGGGTAATTTTACAGCATTGACAATTGCAAAACCTTTTGTTCCAATTTTTTCACTCCTTCCCCTCACGCCCCCTCCCCCAGATGGCAGATTGACAAATACATTTTACAAATATTAAAGTATAAATTAAATACAATATATGTATACATGTCCAAACAGTTGTTTCACTGTACAAAAAGAATCAGCCTTTGAAATAGTGTACAATTAGCCTGTGAAGGAAATAAAAAATGCAGGTGGACAAAAATAGGGATATTGGGAATTCTATGTAGTGGTTCATAGTCATCTCCCAGAGTTCTTTCGCTGGGTGTAACTGGTTCAGTTCATTACTGCTCTATTGGAACTGATTTGGTTCATCTCATTATTGAAGATGGCCACATCCATCAGAATTGATCATCATATAGTGTTGTTGTTGAAGTATATAATGATCTCCTGGTCCTGCTCATTTTCACTCAGCATCAGTCTGTATAAGTCTCTCCAGGCCTTTCTGAAATCATCCTGTTGGTCATTTCTTACAGAACAATAATATTCCATAATATTCATATACCACAATTTATTCAGCCATTCTCCAGTTGATAGGCATCCACTTAATTTACAATTTCTGGCCAATACAAAGAGGACTGCCACAAACATTCTTGCACATACAGGCCCCTTTCCCTTCTTTAAGATCTCTTTGCAGCCCATTTCTTTTAATAGTTATATATTTCCTTGATGATATTTCAAAGCCACTGCTGCATAATTTTTGTTAACAATTTTAGAGCCCATTTGCACCCATGTGCACCTCATTATTGTACTCTTGGTGACGTCCAATTTTGTTCTAGGACTGTAGTATTCTATACACAGTCATATAGCATCTCTAGGAAAAAAATAAAAGCTGATGTTTAAAAAAATGGGTCTTTGTTTCAGGGGAAAAGTATGGGATAATTAAAAGCACTTGGATACTTCCCAAAAGCAAGTTATCTGTCTCTTTTCCTTTCTTTTAAGTTCTATCTCCTATTTATTCTGCTTTCATGGTACAAAATATATGTACCAAAGAAAAGTTCTATGAATTGTCCATCTAACTTTATCTGGGCAAGCACTTAACTTGTTCCTATGATTCAAAAAAAAAAAGTATTGAAACTGTGGTTTTATTGACTTGAGGAATGTAGATAATCAACTACCAATGCATATTGTTCTGCATCATATACTCTTAAAGAGTTGCCTGGGGAACTGGGAAGCTAAATGCTTGCCCAGAGTCAGATGGCTAGTATATGTCAAAAAAGAGACTTGAACCCAGGTCATTTTTATTCCAAAGTCAACAGATAGGTAGTACTTTAGATAGAGTGCCAGGCCTGAAGTAAGGAAGATTCACCCTCCTAAGTTTAAATCTAATCTCAGACATTTATTAACTGTGGGATTCTGGGCAAGTAACTTAACCCTATATATCTAAATTTTCTCATCTATAAAATGAGCTGCAAAAGAAAATGGCAAAAACTCCATTATCTTTGCCATGAAAACTCAAATAGGATTACAGAATCAGATGCAACTGAAAGAAATGAACAGCCACCACTTTCTTTTCATTGTCTCACAGTTTCTGTTTCTCTTAAATACCTTTCATCTGTATATAATAAGTATAATTTTCTTCAAACTGGAGCATTTGTGGGATCATTATCTATAGTACATTCTTCAAATCTTGATTCATTCTTCATGTCACAGGTGAACACTTTTGCAAAGTATAAATCTCTCTGCTTTATATGATACCTGATAATAATAAGAATGTTTTAAATAATTCTTTATGCATTTAACACTCATTTGTGATACATTTCTTAAAGGAAAACATATTTAAGTTGACATTTCACTCTACCAAATAAAATTATTTTAAATTAAAAACAAACACATTTTAACCTTGTATTTTCTATATCTCATCTGTGTAACTATAAAATTATATTATTTGTAGGCAAACATTTGTGGAAATCTAACCATTCCATTCTCATGTTTTCATAAAGAATGTCCTAGATGCCTTTATAGATTAAACTCATAAAGCCATTTTGGTGATGGGATGGGGAAAATCCGGGTCAATGATTGATAATAAAGAAGTTCATGATTTTTTCTCAAGTGTTTAGAAGCCTTTATCCTTTTAAATACCTAGAGAACAGATCCTTTAGTGCTCTCAAAATATCTTCTTGTTTGATTCATGAGGTTAGGAGGCAGACTTAAGAGATCTCATATACAAACAAAAGAAGAATAAATGGAAGTATCTAGTGGAAGTAACTTTCTTAAGGAGGTTAGTCATGAAGGAGAGGAAGAGAGTATGATCACTAATGAAGATTATTTGATAAAGTGAGGAGAAGATAGTGTAGGGATATCTGAATGGTGTGAGAAGGAAAAAAGAGAGAATTTTTGTATCATGACCTCATTTAAAATCATAGAGGATTCTGCTATTTTTTTTAAAGTGAAACAAAATAAAATCTTACCAAAGTTGTCTTCTTGACATTAACTGAAAAGAAATTGAAACTCTGACAAATGTTTCACCTGGAAGGGTGATATGGTTGGAGATGAGGGTAAAGAAGAGGAGAAAATCAAGAGAAAACAGGATAAATTTAGTTTTAAAATATGATACAGTCAAAAATTATTAAAATGAATAAATAAATCCTATGTTTTTAAACCAATACTGACAGGTAGAAAATGAAACAACAAATTCAGGTTTACCTTTTTCTTTAAAAATAAAAATGCAACTAGTCAAAATAAGAGAACATGATAAATTGTGATTATTCTAAATATTTCTATTAGCTAACTAATAAAAATATATTAATCCTAGACATTTGTAATAGGAATTATTTATTATGTTGTCTTATTACTATTGCATCTCTTTAGTTTTTGGTGATGGCAATGATTATGACAATATTATATATAAAGATGGTGGTCCTACCTTATAGGTGGAAATTATTTTGAACTGTTTTTGCTATAAATGGGAAGCTTTTGTGCCAATTTTTCAAATGTTCAACTGTTGAATTTAACGTCACTTCTTAAACCATATTAGAAGATACCATTAAAATAATTGTTTGAGAATGGCCAAAATAAAGATCTATGATTGCTAAATATAAACTGGCATGGCTTCATTGAGAAGTTATAGTAAAAACTTTTATTTAAAAAAGTTACCAGATACATATTTTATGGGAATGATGAAACTCAATTTATTGGGCATAAGCAAAACATATGACACAGTCTCTCTAAAAGTCTTTGTGGAAAAATTAGAAAAAAATATTAACTACATGATATCAAACTTAAATGGATTTAGTAGTGGTTGACTGACTCATAAAAGATTGCTTATTGCCAATTTCAAATCCCAATATTTCCAATGTGCAATAAAGATCCTTGATCCTATTCTGGTCACTTTTTTTTTAAACTATAGCTTTAGCTGGAGAGAAAGATGGCATACTTGCCAAAGTTTTAGATGTTACAAAGTTGGGAGGGATATCTAGAATACTAGTTACAAAACAATCTTTATTGTCCAAAAGAAAAATTATAGTAAAATGAAATATGAAAGCAAATAATTGTAAAGTTCTTGCATTTGGACTCAAAAAACCACCTGCACAAGTATAGAATGAGAGAAATGGATTTTGAAAGTAGTTCCTATGAAAAAGGCATTGTAGATTTAGTTGAGCTATGAACCAGCTGTGTGATATAGTAGTTAAAAAAGCTCCAACAACCCTGAAACCTAATCACATTTCAGGGGGGATAAATTGAAATGTAGTGTTCAAAATGAGGGAAATGACAACCTCCATTGTGTTCTGCATTGATCAGACAATGTCTGAAGTATTATATTTAGTTTTGGACATCCCAGTTCCAAGAGGGTGCTAATAAATAAATAAAACAAATAAATCCAGAGAAGGGTTCCTAGGGTGGTAACAGACATAAATCTATAGTAATGGAAGGAAATGGAAATCTTTAATCAACAGAAGAAAACTTATGATAATAGTTGTGTTAATGTACTTGAAGAGTCATAAGCGCATGAGAGTATAAAACAAAATGCAGAAATTCAGAAAGGCAATTTTAGCTTTATTTCACTAATTACTGGGTTGTCTAAAAATAGTTCCATTGAAACCTAATAGGAGCATCAGTGGGAAAATGGGGTAATTACTTATCAAAAATACTGTAGAGGGTATTCATGGTTCTATTTGTTATTTTCATTTTTAGTCATGTCCTACTCTTTGTGACCACACTTGTATTTGTTTGCAAACTTGAGTTTGTTTGTAAACTTAAGTTTATTTAACCAAGATACTGGAATAGTTTGCCATTTTCTTCTCTAGCTCATTTTACAGATGAGGAAACTGAGGTAGACAGGGTTAAGTGACTTTCCCAAAGTTTGAGGTTTTGAAGAGGAGTCTTCCTGACTCCAAGTTCCATACTCTATCCAGTATGTCAAAATATCTTGGAAGTCTCTTCTAGTTTAAGATTCTTTGGTTGCTCTCAACTCACAGAGCTGGGTAAAACTTTAGCTAGCATATAGTTGAACCCTCTATTTGGATGACATCTGTATTCAGACTCTGCTTTTCCCTCAAATTGTTTTGTTAATGAGTTGGTAGAAGGTTACCTAGATAATGAAAGTGAAGCCTGGCAAAATTTAGTGGTTTTCTGAGGTCACAGCTAATTAACTGCAGTTGATATGAGTTGTACCAACATTACCACTCTTAACATATTTGTTTTGTCTTCCTTTGATCAATGTCACTTGGCTAGTTGAGATCAGTTCTGTACAGTCTGGGCTATATCTAGTATTAAGTGGTAATCTTTTCATAACCTTCTCTGCTTTGCCTCATTGCATGTATTGAGAGAGCAAAGAGAACTTGTGACTGCTGACTTAATAGCAGAAGCATTCTGGATCTGCTTTCAAGAATCTGTTATTTCAGGATCCTGTGAGTTGAGATCATTTGTTGCTTCATCAGGTTCTTTAAAGTTCTATAGTTAGAGGAAACAAGTTTTAGGCTAGCCTTCTTAGCTTTAAGACAGTTTGGCTGAGTTGTACCTACTCCAGATCACTATCCTAAAATGTATAAGTCCTTTTGAGAAAACTGCACAAAGATAAATAATCTAGTATTAGATTTTCTTCATGTGTTAGACACTTAAATGGTATTTTTGGATATTTTAAGGAGGGCATTTTTACTGTAATTATTATTCATTTTGTGTCAAAGGGGAATGAAATTTATCAGCCAGCAGGATGAGGGAGTATACACTTTCATTAAAGTGATTATTAAATGATCCAATTATTTTAGGGAAGTTATCTATTTTGGGAATGGTCTATGATTTTAAGTTTTTGTTTGTTTTCTTTGAGAAGATGACTGCGTTCATTTGAGAAACACATAGATTTATTCAGGCATTATTGCCAAACGAAATGAGGGCTAATAGGCCTTAATTTTTTTTCTTTTATCTCTGGTCATTCTGGTCATTTTACAAGTTATTTAGAGCAAATCACTTTAGTTGTATGTAGATGATGGGAAAACATATAATCCCAAATCCTAAACTGTGCATGAATCCCTGTTAAATAAACATTTATTAAGCAGCTTCTGTGGCCCACCAGTCTTAAATGCTGGGGATACAAAAAAAAAACAGTCATGTGAAACGAATATAGTCCTCACATGCAAAATGTGGAAATATAATGAAATTCCTAATCTACTGAGAAGATCCTGGAGAATGATTATCTAAATATATTCTCTATTTAAACACATTGAATTATGAACTTTTGAGAAAAGGGCAAAAGTACTGGAAATGTACATGGAAATCATACATCTTTATCCTAACCATTTTTTATCCTACACTTCTAAATATACTCTTTTTTTCTTACAGTTATCTTAAAGCTATCCCAATCCTTGGAATATGGATTAAGGGACATCCATCTCTATGTATTAAAACATAAAGAATCAACCCTCCTAAGTGTAAATTCCAAAAAAGGAGTTATGATTTAGAATGACAAAGTGACAGAATGTTAGAGCTGAAAAGATTCACAGAGATTGTCTTATCCAAACCTCTCCACTTTACAGAGAAAAAAACTAAGGTCTAAATAAACTTCCTAAATTCCCACAACAACTTAATTCCAGAAGGGGAACTAGAAATAAACCCTTCTAATCCCATACTTTTTGCAATTTGTGTTTGGTAAAGATCAATTTTAACTTTTTGTTTTTAAGAATGTAAAATAAGTACCCTTGAATATCAGTATAACTGAAATAATTTTTTTCCCTGTTTGGAGAAATTGAGTCTTTACTTTCCAAGTTAAAATATGAATTTTAAAGGACTGAGTGCTAGCATAGATAAAGCATAATGTTAAGAGCATTTATGCTATTAGTCAGATAGTACAGAATGACCTCCATGGAAAGGTGCCAAAGTAACTGTGCTTGCTGAGAAGGACAAGAAGATAACCATCAGAGTTGATTTCAGTCTGAGCTTTATTTGAAGAGAATCCAGTAATAGAACTTTGGAAAGGGAAGCTGGGCCAAAAGTTGCAATGTAGCACATAAAATTCTCATTGTTTCCCTGAAGAGAAGAAGAATCAGATGGAAGAGCTGAGGAGAGGAGCATTAGAAAACTCTTCTTAGGCTTGCATCTGTTAAGATAGCCAGTTAGTGAAGAATATGTAGGAAATAGACTTGTAAGGCTCTCAGGTACAATCTTTTTTTTTTCTTCCTTCCTTCCTTCCTTCCTTTTTCTTTTTTTCTTTTCTTTTCTTTTCTTTTCTTTTCTTTTCTTTTCTTTTCTTTTCTTTTCTTTCCTTTCCTTTCCTTTTCTTTTCTTTCCTTTCCTTTCTCCTTTCCTTTCCTTTCCTTTCCTTCCTTTTTCCTTTCCTTTTTCCTTTCCTTTTTCCTTTCCTTTTTCTTTCCTTTTTCCTTTCCTTTTTCCTTTCCTTTTTCCTTTCCTTTTTCCTTTCCTTTTTCCTTTCCTTTTTCCTTTCCTTTTTCCTTTCCTTTTTCCTTTCCTTTTTCCTTTCCTTTTTCCTTTCCTTTTTCCTTTCCTTTTTCCTTTCCTTTTTCCTTTCCTTTTTCCTTTCCTTTTTCCTTTCCTTTTTCCTTTCCTTTTTCCTTTCCTTTTTCCTTTCCTTTTTCCTTTCCTTTCTTTCCTTTCCTTTCCTTTCCTTTCCTTTTTCCTTTCCTTTCTCTTTCCTTTCCTTTCCTTTTTCCTTTCCTTTCCTTTCCTTTCCTTTCCTTTCCTTTCCTTTCCTTTCCTTTCTTTCCTTTCCTTTCCTTTCCTTTCCTTTCCTTTCCTTTCCTTTTCCTTTCCTTTCTTTCCTTTCCTTTTCCTTTCCTTTCCTTTTTCCTTTCCTTTCCTTTTCCTTTCCTTTCCTTTCCTTTCCTTTCCTTTCCTTTCCTTTCCTTTCTTCCTTTCCTTTCCTTTTCCTTTCCTTTCCTTTCCTTTCCTTTCCTTTCCTTTCCTTTCCTTTCCTTTCCTTCCTTTCCTTTCCTTTCCTTTCTTTCCTTTCTTTCTTTCTTTTTATTAATTTTATAATTATAACATTTTTTACAGTAACATATGCATAGGTAATTTTTTACAACATTATCCCTTGTATTCCCTTCTGGTCTGAGTTTTTCCCCTCCTTTCCTTCACCCCCTCCCCTAGATGGGGGAATTCCCATACATATTAATATGTTATAGTATATCCTAGGTAAAATATATTTGTGCAGAAACAAATGTTGTTGTTGTTGTTATTGCAAAGAAGAATTGGATTCGGAAGGTAAAAATAATCTGGGGAGAAAAACAAAAAATGCTAACAGTTTACACTCATTTCCCAGTGTTCCTTTTCTGGGTGTAACTGATTCTGTCCATTATTGATCAATTGGAATTGGATTAGCTCTTCTCTATGTTGAAGATCTCCACTTCCATCAGAATACATCCTCATACAATGTCATTGTTGAAGTGCATAATGATCCCCTAGTTCTGCTCCTTTCACTCAGCATCAGTTGATGTAACTCTCTCCAAGCCTCTCTGTATTCCTCCTGTTGGTCATTTCTTACATAACAATAACATTCCATAACATTCATATACCATAATTTACCCAACCATTCTCCAATTGATGGGCATTCATTCATTTTCCAGTTTCTAGACACTATAAAAAGGGCTGCCACAAACATTTTGGCACATACAGGTCCCTTTCCCTTCTTTAGTATTTCCTTGGGATATAAGCCCAGTCGTAGCACTGCTGGATCAAAGGGTATGGACAGACATTGGATAACTTTTTGGGTATCATTCCAGATTGCTCTCCAGAATGGTTGGATTCTTTCACAGCTCCATCACCAATGCATCAGTGTCCCAGTTTTTCAACATCCCCTCCAACATTCATCATTATTTGTTCCTGTCATCTTAGCCAATCTGACAGGTGTGTAGTGGTATCTCAGAGTTGTCTTAATTTGCATTTCTCTGATCAATAGTGATTTGGAAAACTCTTTCATATGAGTGGAAATAGTTTCAATTTCATCATCTGAAAATTGTCTGTTCATATCCTTTGACCATTTATCAATTGGAGAATGGCTTGATTTCTTATAAATTAAAGGCAATTCTCTGTATATTTTGGAGATGAGGCCTTTATCAGAACCTTTAATTATAAAAATGTTTTCCCAATTTGTTACTTCTCTTCTAATCTTGTTTGCATTAGTTTTGTTTGTACAAAAGCTTTTTACTTTGATGTAATCAAAATTTTCTATTTTGTGATCAATAATGATCTCTAGTTCTCCTTTGGTCACAAATTCCTTCCTCCTCCACAAGTCTGAGAGGTAAATTATCCTATGTTCCTCTAATTTATTTATGATCTCGTTCTTTATGCCTACATCATGGACCCATTTTGATCTTATCTTAGTATGTGGTGTTAAATGTGCGTCCATGCCTAATTTCCAGTTTTTCCAGCAGTTTTTGTCAAATAATGAATTCTTATCCCAGAAGTTGGGATTTTTGGGTTTGTCAAACACTAGATTGCTATTTTTATTCACCATCTTGCCCTGTAAACCTAACCTATTCCACTGATCAACTAGTCTATTTTTTACCCAATACCAAATGATTTTGGTGACTGCTGCTTTATAATATAGTTCTAGAGCAGGTACAGCTAGGCCACCTTCATTTGATTTTTTTTTTCACTTCTCTTGAAATTCTCCACCTTTTGTTCTTCCATATGAATTTTGTTGTTATTTTTTCTAGATCATTAAAATAGTTTCTTGGGAGTCTGGTTGATATAGCACTAAATAAATAGATTAGTTTAGGGAGTATTGTCATCTTTATTATATTCGCTCAGCCTATCCAAGAGCACTGAATGTCTTTCCAGTTATTTAAATCTGACTTTATTTTTGTGGCAAGTGTTTTGTAATTTTGCTCATATAATTCCTGACTTTTCTTTGGTAGATATATTCCCAAATATTTTATACTATTGACCATTATTTTGAATGGAATTTCTCTTTGTATCTCTTGTTGTTGGATTGTGTTGGTAATGTATAAAAATGCTGAGGATTTATGTGGATTTATTTTGTATCCTGCAACTTTGCTAAAGTTCTGAATTATTTCTAATAGCTTTTTAGCAGAGTCTTTGGGGTTCTCTAAGTATAGCATCATGTCATCTGCGAAAAGTGATAGTTTGATTTCCTCATTACCTACTCAAATTCCTTGAATCTTTCTCGGCTCTTATTGCCGAGACTAGTGTTTCTAGTACAATATTGAATAGTAATGGTGACAGTGGGCAACCTTGTTTCAACTCCTGATCTTACTGGGAAAGGTTCCAGTTTATCACCATTACATATGATGTTTACTGATGGTTTTAAATATATGCTCCTTATTATTTTAAGGAATAGTCCATTTATTCTGATACTCTGAAGTGTTTTGTACAATCTTTTTATAGCTAAAAGACAAAAGGTTTGAACATTGAACTACATTAAATAAGTAGTGCCAACAGAGAACTATAGCACAATTTTACTCATCAAGTCTCTGCTGTTAACAGTATACTGCATTGAGCATTTTGTATTTCAGCTATGTTTGTGGTGATGAATGGAAGCAGAAGAGTTCTTAGTATAGTTGGGAAGGTTAAAAAAAGGCCAGGATGACATTTTAGGCCTTGACTTCTCATTAGTTGTCTATGTTAAGAGGGATAGGGGTTTGAAAGTAGTTGAAGACCTGAATAGAAATAAGCCTCCAACCCAAGGATAGGAACATATATAATGGAAAGAATATTATATTTGAACTCTGAAAGTTAGGCCTTAAATTTATATCCTGGAATTGTCACTTACTATATCTATTGTGATGATCACATTAACACCCTGGATACCTTAGAATCAGGTGGAGTCAGGATAAGTAAAAGTCCTTGGTCTTTATTCTTGGTCTTTAGAGGTAGAAGTGAAAGGAATGTACACTCAGGATCTCAGCGACCTCACCTATTCATCTCTCACCCAGAAGTGGCCCTGGCTAGTCTTATTCCACCCCCTAGTCTCTCCTATAATGCTCTGTATACATCAAATGATTGGATTAGCACAGAATAATGGGAAGGGCCATTTTCCAAGCATATTCTAATAATGTATTGTCCAATCGGTAATTAGCCTTAAGTGCTTGGTTGTCCAACCTCAGTGCATTAACTCAAGAGTTTTAGCTCTTTACAATCTTGACTTTGACAAGCCCGTCTTCATTTATAAAACATTGTTGTTATCAATTCAGTTGTGTCCAACTCATCCTGACTATATTTGGAACTTTCTTTGTAAAGGTACCAGAGTAGTTTGCTATTTTCTTTTCCAGTTCATTTTACAGAGGAAGAAACTGAGGCAAACAGGATTAAGTGACTTGCTCAAGATCACAAAGTTAATATCTACCTGAGGGCAGATTTGAACAAAAAGAGTCTTCTTAACTTCAGGCCTCTATCCACAAAGTCACCTAGCTGTCCTGATTATAAAATGAGGTTAGAATAAATAAGTTTATGATTCCTTTTAACTTTCAATCTATGATCCTTACATTTCAGTGGTATAATTCTTTATAGTTATATCCTATAAAGGAAGCATGATGGAGGAGCTCACAAAACAGGATTAATTAGACATCTACTGAAGCCCCTTAACAAGCCATAGGAATACTAACCAGTAAATACCAGTCTAATATAAATAGAAGATGAACTGAAGCACTAAGGTACAGGTAGGGTAGAAACAGTTAGGTCACACAGTAGATAGAATGCCAGACCAGGAGTCAGGAAAATGAATTCAAATCTAGATTTAGACATTATATGGATCAAATGAGATCATATTTGGTAAAGCACTTAGCAAACCTAAAAGTTCTATAAAATTCTAACTACTATCATATTGCTGGGTTTTGGTTATAAAGAATGGAGGGAGACAGGGAACTAATATTTATCACATTATCTACTGTGTGATAGGCATTGTACTAAGTGCTATCCACATGTTATCTAATTTGATTCTCACAACAACCCAGTGAGGTAGCTTTTAGTATTATTTCTATTTTACAGAGGAACTAACTGAGGCAGATAAAGGTTAAGTGACTTACCTTGTCATATAGTTAGTGTCTATGGTAGAATTTGAACTCAGGTGTCCCTTAATCCTATTTACTATACTACTTAACTACTTCCTAATAGAGGAAAATTCTTCCCCAAAGGAGGTTAAATTATGCTCATAGAAACTATACTAAAACAAGTCAGTGACATTACAAAAAGCAGTAAAAACAGAGCATTGAAGAACTTATCCCTCAGTGATATTTAGAAATGGCAAAGGAAGAGTACCTGAAAGCATCCATGAGCAGAGAGGCAAGTAGTCTATGGTTTATAATAAAATAATACAATGCAATTCTATGTTTCAAAGGAAAAAAATATATTTAGGCAATACATGTGTAGAGAACAACTTTCCCACAGCCTTCAACAAGGTCAGCATAGGTAAAGCACTTTGAAAAAAGTCAAGTTTCCTCTATATTGCTTCCAGTATATGGTACAGTGGAAGGTCTTAGAACAATCTGCAACTCTGGGAGCCACAGGTTTTCTAAGTCTTATCCACAGTTTTGCTGAGAGATAAATATGATGTTGTCTATGTACTCAGGGGTGTTAAGCCTTTGGTGAATTGAGTTTCACTATCCAAAACCAGAAGTGGCTGATTGATAAAGCAGAATTACTTTTCAAAAACATACAATGAAAAATATAATTCTCCAGTGACAGAATTCCTACATTGCTCTCTAGGGAATTGTTGTATGGAAATTAAGGTACCAAGGCAGGCTAATTAGTAACCAGAGTTGGATATAATATGGATTATAATCAGAGAAAAGGGAGGTAGTTGTTCTCTTGGAATGTTTCTTATAGGTTGTGGGAGAGCTTGGAGATTTTTTCATGTTATACTGTATAGTCTTTCTAGTGAGTGAAACATTGGTCTGCCAGATTTAATATCTCACTGCTAGTTCATATAGTTCAGACCCTGGTGAGTTAATGCTAAGGCTTAGGGTGGATTGTAGCTTGACAGATTTCATGGTGCTGAATGAACCTATTCTCTAAGAGCTAGTAGGAGGGTGAGAAATAATAGGACACAGCCATTGCAGATGATAGTTAAGAATGGGGAGCAAGATATAAATACCATGAATTCAGGGAAACAGGTTGGATAGATAGTTAGAAATAATCATCAGAGGCAGAAAGTGGTGTCAAAGTTAGAAGCTGGACCCAAACCAGAAATCAGCAACTATAACCAAGAGCAGGGAAGTACAAGAAGCAGTGTCTTTGTTGCAAGTCTGGATTGCAAATGTTTGATGTCAGGAGAAAGAAAGATCAAGTTAGACAAGTGCCTTCATTTAATTTGTTACTCTTGACTGTTGCATGGTCAGATGTAGGTTTAAATGGGGACATGCAAGCATAAAGCTCTTCTAGCAACTTATCCATTATTTCATTGGAATTTCTTGTACTGTAATATCTTCATTAGTTAGCCATTCCGAAGTGTTCAGAATAGGTGACTTGCTTATACCTTTATCAAGTACAGCATTATTTTTTCTGCTTTAATTGCTATAAATAAACTCCATTGGAACTAGAAACTGAATGGATGCTCATCAGTTGGAGAATGGATGAATAATTTATGGTATATAAATATTATGTAATATTGTTCTATAAGAAATGATCAGATTAGATAATCTCAGAAAGGCCTGGAGATACTACATGAAGTGATACCAGATGAAGTAAGTAGAACATTGTACACAGCAACAAGATTATATGATGATCAATTCTGATGGATGTAACTCTTTTCAATAGCAAGGTGATTCAGGTTAATTCCAATAGTCTTATGATGAAGAGAGCCATCTGTACCCAGAGAGAGGACTGTGGGGGCTGAGTATGGATCACACCACATTATTTTCACTTTTTTTGTTGTTATTTGCTTGCATTTTGTTTTCTTTCTCATTTTCTCTTTTTGATCTGATTTTTCTTGTGCAGCATATTAATTGTGAAAATATGTATAGAAGAATTGTACATGTTTAACATATATTGGATGACTTACCCTCTAAAGGAGAGGCTGGGGAGGAAGGGAGGGAGAAAAAAATTTGGAATAGAAGATTTTTGTAAGGGTTAATGTTGAAAATTATCTATGCATATGTTCTAAAAATAAAATGTTTAAAACAAAACAAAACAAAACAAAAACTCTATTGAATTTAGGTGTCAGAGATACTTTTTTTGGATAATACTGGAAGAACTTTGACAGATAATTAGGTAATTCTTTTACTATGTAATTCTATTTTTTTCAACATGTTTACTTGTATGGCCTAAATTTCTTTCCTTAAAGTATTATCTTCTAATACGTTACAATTCGTGTTATAGCATTTTTTTAGACTATTTATACATCATGTTTTCCTTGTGTATAAATCTGAGTTTCCCCTATATTCTTTCCAATCTTCCACAAAACTATAAGGAGGAAAGATTAGAGAACAATAAGTTTTGATTCTGTGGGAGAAGATCAGGAATTATCCTAGTCACAAGACAAGTCAACAGACATTTATTACCACCTACCATGTGCAGGGAAGTCCTAGAGGGAGAAAGAAAGGTAAAAGAACATTCCTATTATTAGATTATTCATGCAATTCAGGAAATCAAAGAATCTCAATGGGAAGGGCTCCAGTGGCTATCTAGTTTAGCCTTACTGGAAAAAAAACAATTTTCTTTTCAACATGCAGTCATACACTCTTTGATGGAAGATTTCAGATGAATAGGAGTATGCAATACCCTCTGTGTAGTCCATTTCAGTTTTGCAAAGAATCATTGGTTTGGAACTTTCCCTTTTACATTTAGCTTACATTTGTATTTTTGCAATTTCTAACTATTGCTCCTGGTTTTGCCCTTTAGAGCCAAAGAAAACATCTCCAATTATATTTGGCAATCCTTCATGTATCTAAAGATGATTATTATGACTTATCTTCTTCAGGCTAAATATCTACAGTATGCACATGTAGATTGAAGTTAGTACAAAATCAATTTTGTTTGAAATGATTGTTTATAAAAGTCTGAGTTTTTATCATAATTTTAGATAAAATAATGTTAAAGAAACTACATTCTTTTTTAAATTTTGGTTTTAGTTGTGAATTCTCTCCCACCCACCTTACCCCACTCCACTCACTGAAAAAGCAAAGAAAAAAAAAAGAAAAAAGATCAATTAGAGATATGTATAATTTAGCAAAACAATTGTCATATTAGTCATGTCAAAAATATGTATTTCAATCTCCTGAGTCCATCTCCTCTCTTTCTGGAAGTAGATAATGTGTTTCATCATGCGTTCTTTAGAACTAATGTTGGTTATACTGAATCATCAGTTTCTTAGTCTTTTTCTAAGACATTTGGCCTTTTAGTAATTAGTCTTATTGTACATATTATTCTCCTTGTTCTGCTAACTTCACTTTGCATGAATTCATACAAGTCTTTTCAGGTTTTTCCTTAAAAAACACTGGCTTCATAATTTCTTATAACAGAATAGTGTTCCATAACATTCATATATCCTAATTTGTTCAGCTATTCCCCATCTCCTCAATTCTATGCTACCATCAAAAAAATTGCTATACATATTTTTGTATATATGGGTCCTTCTCTTTGAAGTTGAGTAATTTAACAATATAACATTGACTAAAAAGATATGCACAATTTAATGTCTTTTGGGGCATAATTCCAAATTACTTTCCAGAAAAGCTGGACTAGTTCATAGTTCCACTAGCAGTGAACTAATGTGCCTGTTTCCTTAAAACCCCTCAAGTATTTGCTATTTTTCTTTTTTCTTTTTTTTTTTTGGCTAACTTGGCCAATATTGTACATTTTAGGTAGCACCTCAGAGTTGTTTTAATTTTTATTTCTCTAATTATTAGTGATTTAGAACATTTTAATAGTTTGAATGTCTTCATTTAGATACTGACTTATCATTTATCATGTGGAAAATGATTCTTATTTTTATAAAATTGAATTAGTTTCCTATATGTCTTAGAAATGAGACTTCTATCAGGAAAATTTGCTGTAAATTTTGTCTCTAAATTTACTACTTCTCATGAAATTTTAGAATTTTAGCTAATGTAATTTTGTTTGTGCAAAAACTTAAATTTTATGTGATCAAAATTATCCATTTTTCTTCCTATGAATTTCCATCTCTTGTTTCATCATTAAACTATATTATTCATATGGATTATTACTATCCATATATCTAACAAGTAATTTCTTCAATGGGTTCTCAGCTAATCAGATTTTGAGAGTAGTTTCTGGTAGCTATGATAGGAATCTTTGAGAAGTTGACTCTGGCATAGTTTACCATAAAACATCCACTATGAAGGGAAGAGTTGAAAGCCAAGGTTATATATAAGCAGGCCCATATGGAATTCCTACAAACTTCTTTATTATTTGATATCTTCATAAAAAAGACCTTGAAAATTATAATGCTGTTATAAGTTATCAATAATTTTAAACCTTTGTATTAAGGGGGTGCATGTGAGAACCTTTTGAGTTAAGCATGTTTGTTTATTTCCAGAATAGGAAATAAATGTCTCATACCTTATTTACATTGTACCCTGAGTGACTCCCTATTCATCCACCCACCATAAACTAGATCTAAGTTGTCTCCCAGGGTACCCATGGTATGGAATATGAAGAGCCAGAGAGTATAAGAAAAGTATAATGATCAGGATTAATCCAATAATACATATCCATGTGTATGTCCACTGAAAGGTTTTGAGAAGTAGGGAAATAAGGAAAGAGGGGGAAGAGAAATGGTGAAGTAAAGGACAGGAAAGAGAAAAGAAGAGGGATGGGTGAAAGATAGATAAAGAAGTGTAGAGAGTGGGTAAGAGAGAGAGAAAGAGACAAAGAAGATAGTATCTCAGTCCTATTAAACCTAGCATCATTTGTTAGAATTATATGATAATGCAAGTAAGGGTTTGTTTATGGTTTTCACTATCAATGCTATCTTGTCCTTTCAAACAAAACCAACCACATTTAAAATAAAATTAAATGTCACTGGAACATGCTCAAACTATAATATTTCTACAAAAAGTGAATCTTTCAATATTGAGAAATAATTAAATATAAAAACATGAGTAAATGGCTTACTGATGAGATATGATCAGCATATATTTATTTCACTGAAGTCCAAAGGCAAAATGTGAAATTGCTGAGAAAAGATAAACAACCCCTAAAGAGATCTCTTAGCTAAGCATTATCTTTTTTAGCATAGATAGCCTGAAACCACAGAATGTAAAACCAGTATTAAATAAGTTTTTCAGTTTCTCCAGGCAAGTTACTTGAGAAGAATTTTTTTTAATTGGATAATAACTTGAATATTGAACATCAAATCTAGGTACTATAGGTACTGAGAAGAGGGGATAGGAAGAGACTAGAGGAATTCTCAGTAATGAAAAATATATAAAAACTATTGAGGGCACTTGTCTTTTTCTGAGACCTGCACAGTTTTAAAAAATAATTCTCAGAATCATTCTACAAACTTATGAAAATCATTGTCTCCGTTATAGCCACAGAGAAGGAAAAAAACCAAAACAGATTCTTCTTTAATTCATAGAAATTTAAGAAAATCATTTATATCATCAATCATTAATTCTATTTCTCATCTTTTCTAGCAGAAGTATACCTAAAGCATTACCAAATGGTAACCAAATTAAATAACTTTCAATGATGCCTTTCTAAAGTTGTAAATATGAAGAAAATGGGGGGGGTGAAGCCAAGATAGAGGAGAAGATACATGCGACTTTCTAAACTCCCTTTTACCCTCAATACCAACTAGTTAAATCAGACTCAAAAATAAGGCTGGACTGATAAAAACCACAAGGATTAGAAACAGAACTTACCAGCTGAAGAGTATCTGGAATTTCAACAGAAAAGGTCGGTTCTGAGGGGAGGAAAAAAAAGACCTGCACAGAGAGGGTTGGACTAGGGGCTAGCACATTGTGCCAAATGGGCTGGGGAGAACTCTGGGATTAGAGAAGCCACTGAGATAGAAGAATCTGGCATAGGCTGATAGCTCTACTCTGCTTGTAAAACAGCAAATCAGAAGAGAAATCAAAGCCACTTAAAAAAAAAAAAAAACAACAGAAAATATAATCACCCCAAACCAGAAGTGACACAACACTGATCTTAGCACAGCTGTCTGGGGCTTTTCCTTGGGGCAGTTAAGAATGTGAACAGCAACACTTCAATGCTGTATGAAGATATATTCTGATGGAAGTGGATATCTTCAACATAAAGAAGATCTAACTCACTTCCAGTTGATCAATGATGGACAGAAATAACTACACCCAGAGAAGGAATACTGGGAAGTGAATGTAAATTGTTAGCACTATGGTCTATCTACCCAGGTTACTTATACCTTTGGAATCTAATACTTAATGTGCAACAAGAAAATGGTATTTACACACATATATTGTATCTAGGTTTTATTGTAACACATGGAAAATGTATGGGATTGCCTGTCATTGGAGGGAGGGAATGGAGGGAGGGGGGGTTAATTTGGAAAAAATGAATAAAAGGGATAATATTATTTAAAAAATATTACTCATGCATATATACTGTGAAAAAAAATTCTAAATTAAAAAAAAAAACAAACAAACCAAAAAAAAAAAGAATGTGAACAGCAGGACACAGCCCGGGGCAGCCTCTAATCCACATAGTGCAGGGCTCAGCCTGAGGCACTGGAATTCTCACAGTAGCGAAACTACAGCAGCAGTGGAACCCGCAGCAGCGACTGTGCTTCCCAGCAGAGATTTCCAGTTTGAGCTCAGGGGCTTTTCCCACATCAGCTGCTAATATCCATGGCCCCATGGGAGGCTTTGGCTGGGGGTTGTGACTCTTTCACTGTTCAGCCTCTAGCCTCACGGCAGTTGCTAGGCCACACAGCAGGGGTCCTTCACTGGGCACTTCTTGCAACCCAGACATGCTAACCACCTCTGAGTCATTTCTGGGGGCAAGGGGGGAGGGAAACTCTTTTGCAGATCACTCTCATAGCCCAGTCATATTTTTGCTCCTTTCCAGCCTATCTGGGAGGAAGCTGGTAAATTTCCTACCCAAAGGGCTGACTCCACCGAGTTTTAACAATGAGTAAGAAACTGAAGAGAACAATTTATACCTTCTATACAGAGAAAGAGTGGGTATCCAACCCCAAGGAGATAACAGAAGATAATCTTCAGATAACACCCTAAAGGGGAATGATACCTGCCTCCCTCCCCCCCCCCCAGCAAATAACTCTCTCCTAGAAGAGACTATTAAAAAGTTGAGAGTTTGAAGAAAAATGGGGAAAGGAAAGAGAAGCTATGATAGAGAATAACAACATCCTGAAATTTGAGTTGGAAAAAATAAAGAATTCACAGGAGGTGCAGGGAAACAAAATTTGTGAATTAGAAAAGGTTAAAAAAGCACAGGAAAGTAGGAAGTAGGATTTCTGAATTGGAAAAGATAAAAAAAATTCCCAAGAAAGTAGGATTTGTGATTTGGAAAAAGAAAATAACTCACAAAAAAAAAAAAAAATTAGTGAAATGGAAAAAAAATTCAACAGAGCAAAATAATTCATTTAAAAACTCAATTGGACATATACAAAAAGAACTAAAAAAATGTGAATGAAGAAAATAACTCGTTAAAAATCAGGACTGAACAAATAGAAATGAATGATTCATTGAGACACCAAGAATCAGTCAAGACAAAAAAATGAAAAGCTGGAGAATAACGTCAAATATTTACTGGGAAAATCTATACACCTGGAAAATAGATCTAGGAAAGATAATCTGAGAATCATTGGACTTCCCAAAAACTATGACCAAAAAAAGAGCCTAGATTCTATTTTACAGGAAATCATCAAAGAGAACTGTCCAGAGATAATAGAAACAGAAGGGAAAATAGGCATTGAAAGAATTAATCGAACACCTTCTGAAAAAGACCCAAAAAAAACCACTCCATGGAACATTGTGGCTAAGCTGCAGAACTACCAAACTAAGGAAAAAATATTGCAAGCAGCTAGGAAAAAACAATTCAAATATCAAGGTGCCACAATAAGGGTCACTCAAGATCTGGCTGCCTCAACATTAAAGGATTGAAGGGCCTAGAATCTGATATTCTGAAAGGCAAAAGAACTAGGAATGCAACCAAGAATAAACTACCCAGCTAAGTTTAGCATTTTCTTCCATGGAAGAAGATGGATATTTAATGAAACAGAGGAATTCCATTTGTTTCTAAGAAAAAAACCAGACTTAAACAAAAATTTTGATCTACATGCACAAGACTTAAGAGAAGCAGAAAAAGCTAAAAAAATTTTGAGAACTGTATTTCTGTTGTGGATATACAGAAAGTCCACATGGATAATTTGATTTTACTGATATAACATAAACAAAGGGAAATAGTAAAAGCAAGGGGATAGTATCAGAAAACGGGAAAGGAGAGATAAAAAGAGGCAAACTACATCCCAGGAAGAGGGAAAGAAAACGTACCACATCTGAGGGAATTTAAAGAGGGGAAGAAACATTGTGTGAATCTTACTCTCATCAGAGTAGGCTCAAAGAGCAAATAATTGACATATTTGCTTTTCAGAGAATTCTCTCTCACCTTATTATAAAGAGGGAGAGGAAAAGGGAAAAGGAAAAGAGTAATAAGGGAAGGGTACAAGAAAGGGGAAGGGACTTAAAAGGAGGGGGGAGGGATACTAAAAAGGGAGGGCTGCATGTCACAAGTGGGGTCCATAAATTCAATACCGGGGAAGGGGTTCAGGGGTGACAAGGGGAAAAAAAGCATAATCAGGGGATAATATGATGGCAGGAAATACAGAATTAATAATTTTAACTGTAAATATGAATGGGATGAACTCTCCCATTAAACAGAGGCGGATAGCAGACTGGATCAAAAGTCAGACCCCTACAATATGTTGTTTACAGGAAACACATTTAAAGCAGGGAGATACTTAAATAGTAAAGGTAAAAGGTTGCAGCAGAATCTATTATGCTTCAGGTGAAGCCAAAAAAGCAGGGATAGCCATCCTTATCTCAGATCAAGCAAAAGCAGAAATTGATCTAATTAAAAGAGATAAGGAAAGAAACTATATCCTGCTAAAAGGTAGCATAGACAATGAAGCCATATCAATATTAAACATATATGCACCAAGTGGTGTAGCATCTAACTTCCTAAAGGAGAAGTTAAGAGAGCTGCAAGAAGAAATAGCAAAACTATAATAGTGGGAGATCTCAACTTTGCACTCTCAGGATTAGATAAATCAAACCTCAAAACAAACAAGAAAGAAATTAAGGAGGTAAATAGAACATTAGAAAAACTAGGTATGATAGATCTTTGGAGAAAACTGAATGGTGATAGAAAGGAATATACTTTCTTCTCAGCAGTTCATGGAAAGTATACAAAAATTGACCATATATTGGGAGAGAAAGATCTTAAAATTAAATGTAGGAAGGCAGAACTAGAAAATGCTTTCTTCTCAGATCACAATGCAATAAGAACTACATTCCACAAGAAGTTAGAGGTAAATAGACCAAAAAGTACTTGGAAACTAAATAACCTCACCTTAAAGAATGACTGAGTGAAACAGCAAATTATGGAAACAATAATTTCACCCAAGATAATGACAGCGATGAGACATCATACCAAAATATGTGGGATGCAGCTAAAGCGGTAATAAGGGGAAATTTTATATCTTTAGAGGCTTACTTGAATAAAATAGAGAAAGAGAAGATTAATGAATCGGGTCTGCAACTTTAAAAGCTAGAAAAAGACCAAATTAAAAGCCCCCAACCAAAAACTAAACTTGAAATTCTAAAATTAAAAGGAGAAATCAATAATATTGAAAGTAAAAAAATTATTGAATTAATAAATAAAACTAAGAGTTGGTTTTATGAAAAAGCCAATAAAATAGAAAAAACCTTTGGTAAATCTGATCAGAAAAAGGAAAGATGAAAATCAAATTGTTAGTCTTAAAATTGAAAAGGGGGATCTTTCCATCAATGAAGAGGAAATTAGAGAAATAATGAGTTACTTTGCCCAACTTTATGCCAATAAATTTGATAACTTAAGTGAAATGGATGACTTCCTCCAAAAATGTAGGCTTCCTAGATTAACAGAGGAGGAGGTAAACTGCTTAAAAAGTCCCATTTCAGAAAAAGAAATAGAACAAGCTATTAATCAACTCCCAAGGAAAAAATCCCCAGGACCAGATGGATTTACATGTGAATTCTACCAAACATTTAAAGAACAATTAGCCCCAATGTTATACAAACTATTTGAAAAAATAGGGAATGAAGGAATCCTACCAAACTCCTTTTATGACACAGACATAGTACTGATAACTAAATCAGGTAGGTTGAAAACTGAGAAAGAAAACTATAGACCAATCTCCTTAATGAATATTGATGCTAAAATCTTAAATAAGATATTAGCAAAAAGACTTCAGAAAATCATCCTCAGGATAATACACTATGATCAAGTAGGATTTATACCAGGAATGCAGGGCTGATTTAATATGGAAAACTATTAGTATCATTGACCATATTAATAATCAAATTGATAAAAACTATGTGATCATCTCAATAGATGCAGAAAAGGCATTTGATAAAATACAACATCCATTCCTACTTAAACACTTGAGAGTATAGGAATACATGGGCTATTCCTTAAAATAGTCAGGAGCATATATTTAAAACCCTCAGTAAGCATCATATGTAATGGAGATAAACTGGAACCTTTCCCAGTATGATCAGGAGTGAAACAAGGTTGCCCACTATCACCATTACTATTCAATATTATATTAGAAATGCTAGCCTTGGCAATAAGAGTTTAGAAAGAGATTAAAGGAATTAGAATAGGTAATGAGGAAATCAAACTGTTATTCTTTGCAGATGATATGATGGTATACTTAGAGAACCCCAGAGATTCTAATAAAAAGTTATTAGAAACAATTCACAACTTTAGCAAAGTTGCTGGATATAAAATAAATCCACATAAATCCTCAGTATTTTTATACATCACCAACAAAATGCAACAGCAAGAATTACAAGAGAAATTCCATTCAAAACAACTGTAGAGAGTATAAAATATTTGGGAATCCATCTACCAAAGAAAAGTCAGGAATTATATGAGCAAAATTACAAAACACTTGCCACAAAGTCAGATTTAAATAATTGGAAAGACATTAAGTACTCTTGGATAGGCCTAGTGATTATAATCAAGATGACAATACTCCCTAAACTAATCTATTTATTTAGTGCTATACCAATCAGACTCCCAAGAAACTATTTTAATGACCTAAAAAAATAACAAAAAAATTCCTATGGAAGAATAAAAGGCTCGAGAATTTCAAGGGAATTAATGAAAAAAAAAAAGTCACATGAGGAGATCTGCTGTGTCAACTCAAATCTCTCAGACAGATTCTTCTTCCTGTATTCTTTCAGATTCTTCCTCTCATCCAGAGTAGTGACTTCCCTCTTTTATCCTCCCAGAGAATGGGCGTGGGATAATGCAAGAGCTTCTGAGAAAAATTACTTCAACCAATGAACTTGCTCCTCCTAAGCATTCAAGCTTTTCCCCAGGAATTCACAAGTAAAAACTCCCAGTAAAGGCCGGAATTAGATAATTGTCTTCAACATAAAGAAGATCTAATTCACTTCTAGTTGATCAATGATGGACAGAAACAGCTCTACCCAGAGAAGGAACACTGGGAATTGAGTGTAAACTGTTTGCACTATTGTCTTTCTACCCAGGTTACTTATACCTTTGGAATCCAATTCTTACCATGCAACAAGAAATTTGGTTTTACACACATATATTGTATCTAAGATATACTGTAACACACTTATTATGTATGAGATTGCCTGCCATTTAGGGGAGGGAGTAGAGGGAGGAAGGGGAAAATTTGGAAAAATTAATACAAGGGATAATGTTGTTAAAAAAATTACCCATGTATATGTACTGTCAAAAATTATAATTATAAAATTAATTAAAAATATGAAGAAAATGAAATGCAATAAAAATATAAATGGTGATTAACCATAGAGCTCTCATGTGTTTCTGTGTCTTTGTACTGACTATTTTTAGTTACTGGTTGATTTCCTCAAGACTCAATTCCAGCAAAAAATGAAGGACAGGATATATCTGATGCATAGCCTGTGATTGAAGAGCTTGACTTTTCAGGCCAAAACCAAGAAGATACACTCCTTCTGATCTGGAAAAAATTAGGGATTTGAAAAAGAGTTGCACTCTTTACGGGACTATATCATCTTATGTTAAGATGTTACTAAAGAGTTTGGCTTATGAAATCCTAACCCCCCAGTGACTGGAAATCCATAGCAAGAATAGCAGGTATCTTCCTACTAATCAGCTTCAGTCCTGTTATATCATCCAATCAAACAGCTCTTACCATTATACTTTGCCTAGGGGGTATTACAATTTTATTTACAGCTATCTGAGCTATCACACAAATGTTTAGAACCTGGACAAAACTTGTGGCTTTTGCAGTATCATGAATTTTGTAGGATTCAAGCCAAATGAAATAGACAACCTGGAGTTAACATACAAATCACTTTTGACCAACTAGCAGATGAAAGTCAGTATAGAGAGAATTCAGCAAAGATTAATAACATAACAGTGTATGAGCAAATCTCTAGGGCTGCAATAAAAGCTTGGGATTCTCTCCTAGAAAAAGATGAAGGTAAAGCCTTCACAAAAATGGAGCAAAGTCCCAATGAACCCTTTGCAGTTTTTGTGGATGTCTGCAAACAGCTGTCACAAGAACCATTGAAGAACATACAGCTACAGAAATAATGACCAGACATCTGGCTAAGGAAAATGCCAATGAGGTTTGCAGAAGAATTATATGGAGACTACACAAGGATGCTCCTTTAGAGGAGATCATAAAACACTGTGCCACAATGGGCACAATGCTTATAATACCCAGACTATGATGAACATGGGAAGACAGAGTCCCTCTTGGCAAAATACTTCTAGAGAGAGTCATTGATGTTTTCAGTGTGGAAAACCAGGACATCTGTAGATATGAAGATAAAGTGAGAAGACAAGGAGAGAGCCACAAGGGCTTCCACTGAGTTTCAGAATGTAGATTTACCCAGGGAAATGAGTGGCAGGGTCCAGCCCCAAGATATCATACAAAAGACAGGTGGGGCATGATGGCAGCTGAGTTTACACCCAGAGAGTCTTTAGAAGCCCAGGACTCTGATGTGATCCATCAGCCAAAAAGGAATCAGATGACAGAAAAGGATTATAATTGGGGAGAATACAGACTTTTTAAACCAACAGGACAGTGTCCAGTGCAAATAGTTCCAATGGAATTGCCAGGTGATGAGGAGAGATCTAGAAAGTGGTAAATATAAGGGAATTAGATACCTTAACTGCTTGAGACAAAGGGTTTGCTTGTATTCCTACAGATGGAGAAGGAAACAGACGGGTGGCAACGAGCATCTGGAGAGAGACAGAAAAAGAGATAAATCTGGAAACAAAGGAGAAGACCTAAGAAAAAAGTCTATAGGAATCATTGGATTCCCTAACACAAAAAAAAACTTGAAAACTTGAAAAGACTTGAAAACCAGCAGGCATCATTGGATTCCTTGAAATGAAAAATTGATAAAGACTGTTGCAGGACTTGAAAATCATCAGGAATCATTGGATTCCCTAACATAAGATGAAACTATTATAAGACTCCAAAACTTGCATGACTAATGGACAATAGATTCCTTTTGGACTATTTCTAGGACTTATGGACATGTATAATTCCTCATGTTGATTCATGTTATTTGTTACATCACTACTAGCCTGTGTTATGTTACTATGTGCTTATGTAATTTATGTAATTATGTGTAATACCTCCCTTATTGATGGATTTATGTATATCTGTTTCAAATGAGCCCCTTCAAAAACCTGCTAATCTGATTTGATTTCCCATTTCTTTTGGTGTTTTCACCAAAGATGTTAGGGAGGGCGTGATCACCTCCTTTTTATTGTATTTTCACTCCTTTTTTGAGCAGTCAAGGAAGATATGATCACTTTCTTTTTTGGGGTTCTCACCTCCTTGAGAAGTCAGGGAGGTCATGACTACCTATGTTCAAAAATCAAAAGAAAGCAGGAGATGTTATGATTCTTACAAGGTACTAAGACAGTGTAATTGATAGAGACAATAATTATCTAATTTAGCATGGTTCAGTATAATTAATCTGATCCTACAAAGAGATGCCCAGAACTTGAAATAAAGTACTAAGTAGAATTAAGGAGACAAAGGTTAAATCTAATTTAGCTTTGATTTAATCCTACAACAAATAATGGTTTCCTAGTGATGTAATAATGATTGGAGTATACTCAGTGCACAACATATAAGCAAGAAGCTCTCAGGGCTAGACACAGAAGCCCACTAACCCACAAGCCTACTCTTGGAGACAAAGTCAGATTCATTCCATTTTCCACCTTTGTGCTGGCTAGAGGCTTTGGATTCGGAGGAAGAGAGGCTGAAGCTGGTAGAGACAAAGGACTAATGGCAAGAGCTCTTGGAAACAAGGAGAGAGATAGGCCTCTAAGAAAGTTAATTGGGCTATTTTGAAGGAGACAATAAAGGATCTGGACTTTAATTCCTGGCTGCCATTTGGGTTGTTTATTACTTTGAACTGAAACTAAGGCTACTCCCAGGAGCTGCCCAAGAAATTTGCTCCCAGAGAACATTACATTTTAGAAAAGAACATTACAGAGAGCTTTCATTGTCATTCTCTTCTTCCTCTTTATAACCTATGGGAAGTGGTTTCATCATCCTGTCCTCCTAGCAAAGATGGTGGTTGCTTACACATGTCAACAAACTTATGTGTTGGCCTGCATGATTCTAAAACTGGTTTTCAAGGTCTGAACATCAGCTTCTGCTTTATATTTCTTTCCCTGAGCACAGGTAAGATAACAGTGATTCTGAGAGAGAAACTTTTTAAACATGGGTAACTACCTTTGGAAGTTTCTGTGCTCCTCATTTGGTGTTAGATGTCCTTTGGGAGATTCTCCCTATAGCTACTAAAATGTTTCTAAAAAGTGAAGATCATTGACAGGACAATGAGCTGAAATTATACCTAGTTGACCAAGATATTTCAGCCTTTGGGTTGTTTGAATAGTACAGAACTGAGGTGAAGATGAAATGGCTGGTCAACAGTTGTACAAACTGTTCCAAGTTTTAATGATTTAATATAAACCTCCAAGAGGAGTACAATAGAAATTAAAAGTTATAATATCATATGGAGGTGGGATTGATGGTAAAAATACTTCCAATTTCTCCCTAGTTCAATTTATAATCAAGAATAAGGAGTACCATAGGGTCATGATGTCCTTTCTCTTCTCATAGTGTCTCCATTCTGATTCCTCTATTGGACCTCCTAGGACTGCTTTTCTCAGTGGTTTGACTCCCAATTGCCAATACCAATTCTTTTTTGAATCCATAGTTATTGCTCTTCTATGCTGTAAGGGGTTCCTTGAATATCCACTGACTCTACTCCTGGAAATTGTTTCCTGCCTTGACAATTGAAAAGCATCATGCTAACTTCTTGCTTATATTATAAGGAATTTGAATGTCTTTAGGCAACCAATGGCAATTGATTCTCCAGTTCTATCAGGGAAAATTTCTTCATACTTAATAAAGGACTAACAGAGAGTAGACACATCTTTCTGGTTCATTTAGCATATTAACAACACTTCTGAATTCTTCCATCTTCCTCTAGGGAGATGAATCTAACCTGAAGAGCTAAGAACTAAAGAAAGATAATAACCTCCATTTTCCTAGAATAACTTCCCATCTATATGAAGGCATAATATTATCTCCTAGTTTCCATTTGAAAAGTCCTGGAAGGTAGAGTCTTAAAGAACAACAAAGAACACTACTTCATGGAATAGGACTGGTAAGGAAATCATGAACTACTTGCTAAAAGAAGGTATATTCATGAGGAGATGATTGGCTAAACTCCTCTACTCTTCCATCCTCCCCACCATCACCTTGTGGATATTTCAGCTCTTGCCCAAGTCCTTGCCCAAGAATTTTGGTTTCTCCAATGATCATCTAGTTTGTTGCTGTCTATTTCTTTTATCATCAAATCAAATACTTCAGTATTTATCTGTGAGCTCCTTTTTCCCCCTGTTCAATTTGCTTAAAGTAAAGAAGTTCTGGACCCCATCTCATTCCATTTTAATCTCTTCAGTGATCCTTTTTTATTCTGATCTAAGGTGAAACTTTCCCCTCTTAACTCCAACCCCTCTGCCTCCAAGAATCATATTGACCTCTAGCTCATTTGCCCAAACCCCCCATTACAATCAACAAGAATTTTTGAGGTATCTTTATGTCACTGTTGATAGTGTTGAAACTGGCATCAGGAAGTTGTGTGTAAATCTGCCCTCAGGCATTTACTACTTCATTCTGGGAAAATCACTTATTTTCTGTTTCCTGCAGTTTTCTGGGGATGATAATAGCACCTAACCTCTTAGAATTCTTGTAAGGACCAATATGATAACAGCATTTAGCACAGCACCTAGTATATACATAATTAAATGATTATTCCATTTCCCTTTTGATCACATTATTTTCCAGATACTCATTGGGGAGATAAGAACACAACATAGTCATAATATGTATGATCCAGGTTCAATATCTCACCAATGTTATCCATATAATAATCAATTACAGACTTGACCAGCCCCTCTGCCTTAGCTGAAGCAGGGCTCACACTATACAAGTCTGGAGAAACCAGTCCTATTCTTAACTTTAGGATTTCTATTATGAAATCTTCATGCCATATCAAATTTCATGCCATATATACAAGACTATAGGATTAGAAGATTAACCCCAAATATTTCCATTCTCTATTTCTCTATTCCCCTGTCCCATTTTGCAGTTGAGAAAACTAAAGGAGAGATAATTTAGGTTAAGTGAGTTGTACATGGTGAGATAGATAATGGGAAATCTGGTGTTTGTATCCACAACCTCTAATTCCAAATCCAGTGTTGTTCCCACCATACCAAGTTTCCTCTGCATATTTGTAAATTGTTCCACTACTCTGCATAATGTGGAGAACAGGATAAATCTAATTAGAATGAGGCCTTTGCAAGGATCTAGTAGGATAGTGTTTTGCAACCCATCATAAAAATTGGGGAAGCTGCCCCTCCTAATTTATCCCAATGAGTTCATTGGTAACTATTATCAGACCAGCTGTCACTAAGTCATAAGTCATAGATCATAAAATCAAATAAAACTAGAAGAGATCTTAAAGGTGAAATGCAATGGAATGAAATGGAATGAAAATTAAAGTCAAGTAGCTTGCCCAAGCTAACACAAATATTAAACATTCAAATCTAGATCTCCTACAACCACATCCTACATACTTTCCATTCCAATCCATCTTCTATCATGTGGCTCATTTAAGATGATTATAATATTAAGCATCAATTTATGAATTGTTGATGTACTTTGAAAATTATTATTTTTAATTCGAGTAAAAATTTGTGGTCTTTTTTACAAATGGGTTGGTTCGCTATTACTCTGGGCCCAGAACTTTCCTCAGTTTTAAAAATAGAAGATATACAAGTTGGAATATTACATCTTATTAGATTGGTTCACATTCTGCTGAACTAGAAATCCAGAGAGAACAATGCAGGGCAGATTGCAAGAGGGAGGCGACACACCATCCCACTGGGAAATGCTTCCATCTTAAGGCTAGTTTAAAATATGTTTATGACATATAAATATGGCAAGTTCTTTGAGGCCTTATTTTAATTACCAATTATTTTTACTTCGCTTCTCTATGATATTAACATATGATATTTCATGTGTTTCTCTTATTTTAATACTACAATGGATCTATTATCTCATTAGCATGTATTTTTCCTGTACTTGTGCAAATCACAATTAATTCACATCCTTTCACCTTGTAAGAGACTTGTTCATGTCTTTTTCCTGTCTCTTCTATAGATCTACTTAATTTATTAGGGCACTTGGGTCAGAGATTTAGAGCTAGATTCCAAGCTCTACATTTTATATAAGAGGAAATGTGGCCCAAAGAAATGAATGACTTAGATCATACATATATGTAATTCTTTTATTTTGTACATATTTTATATGTCAGGCAGGTCAACCTTCTGTTAACCTTTAATCATTTATTATTAAAGATTTTTATTTACAAAACATAGTCATGGGTAATTTTTCAACATTGACACTTGCAAAATCTTCTGTTCCAAATTTTCCCCTTCTTCCCACCACTCCCTTCCCTAGATGGAAGGCAGTCCCATACATGCTAAACATGTTAAAGTATATGTTAAAACCAATATATGTATGCATATTTATACAGTTACCTTGCTATATAAGAAAAATCGAATCAAGAAAGAAGAAAAACCTAAGAAAGAAAACAAAATTAAAGCAAACAACAACAGAAAGAGTGAAAATACTATGTTGTGGTCCACACTCAGTACCCACAGTCCCCTCTCTGGATGTATGTGTTTCTTTTCATCACTGAGCAATTGGGACTGATTTGAATCATCTCATTGTTGAAGAGAGCCACATCCATCAGAATTGTTCATTGTATAGTCTTGTTTTTGCCATGTATAATGATCTCTGAGTTCTTCTTATTTCACTTAGCATCAGTTCATGTAAGTCTCTCCAGGCTTCTCTGAAATCATCCTATTGGCTGTTTCTTACAGAACAATAATATTCTGTAACATTCATATACCATAATTTATCCAGCCGTTCTTCAATTGATGGGGATCCATTCCGTTACCAGTTTCCAGCCAATACAAAAAGGGCTGCCACAAACATTTTTGTCTCCTTTACAATTTTTTTGGGATATAAGCCCAGAAGAAATACTGCTGGGTCAAAGGGAATGCACAGTTTGATAACATTTTGAGCATATAAATTACTCTCCAGAATGGTTATATCCGTTCACTTCCAGGAACAATATATCAGAGTCCCAGTCTTCCCACATCCCCTCCAAAATTCATCATTATCTTTTCCTGTCATCTTAGGCAATGTGAGAGGTGTGTAGTAGTATCTCAGAGTTGTCTTAATTTGCATTTCACTGATCAATAATGATTTGAAGCACCTTTTTATATGACTAGAAGTAATTTCAGTTTTTTCATCAGAAAATTGTTCATATCCTTTGACCATTTATAAATTGGAGAATAGCTTGAATTCTTATAAATTTGAGTCAATTTTCTATACATTTTAGAAATGAGGCCTTTATCAGAACCTTTGAATGTAAAAATGTTTTCCCAGTTGATTGCTTCCCTTCTAATCTTGTCTGCATTAGTTTTGTTTGTACAAAACTTTTTAATTTAATATAATCAAAATTATCTATTTTGTGATCAACAATGATCTCTAGTTCTTCTTTGGTCACAGATTCCTTCCTCCTCCACAGATCTGAGAGGTAAACTATCCTATGTTCTTCTAATTTGATTATATCATTCTTTATATTTAGATCATGAACCCATTTTGACCTTATCTTGGTATGTGGTGTTAGGTGTGGGTCAATGCTTTGTTTCTACCATACTAGTTTCTATTTTTCCCAGCAATTTTTATAAAATAGTGAATTCTTATTCCAAAAGCTGGAGTTTTTGGATTTGTTAAACACTAGATTACTATAGTCATTGACTAACCTAACCTATTCCACTGATCAGCTGCTCTATTTCTTAGCCAGTACCAAATGGTTTTGATGACTGTTGCTTTATAATATAGTTTTAGATCTGGTACAGCTAGGCCAACTTCATTTGCTTTTTTTTTTCACTAATTCCCTTGAAATTCTTGATCTTTTGTTCTTCCAGATGAACTTTTTTATTATTTTTTCTAGGTCAGTAAAATAGTTTCTTGGAAGTTTGATTGATATAGCACTAAATAAATAGATTAGGTAGTATTGTCATCTTTATTATATTCACTTATTCTATCCAGGAACACTTGATATTTTTCCAATTGTTTAGATCTGACTTTATTTGTATGGAAAGTGTTTTGTAGTTTTGCTCATATAAGTTCTTGACTATTCCTTGGCAGATAGATTGCCCAAAATTGTATACTATCAACAGTTATTTTAAATGGAATTTCCCTTTGTAGCTCTTGCTGTTGGATTCTGTTAGAGATATATAAAATGCTTATGATTTATGTGGATTTATTTTGTATCCTGCAACTTTGCTAAAATTGTGGATTATTTCTAATAGTTTTTTAGTTGATTCTCTAGGGTTCTCTAAATATACCATCATAACATCTACAAAGAGTGATAATTTTCTAATTTTTTATAGGAATGGATATTGGATTTTTTTTAATTGAAAAACTAGTATTTTATTTCCTATCCTGAAGAGCTAGTACCTCCCCAAATTCTCCATTAATTGGGTATTACAGAAATTATAGAATGTGAATCTTCACCTTTCATTACATAGCCAGTTCCTAACCCCCCAAGGTGCTTACATTCTTATGGAGACAACATTTTGAGGACTCCTGTTCAAATCTAAAACCTTCACCCATGATTATTCTTTGGTGTCCCTTGGGTTTTAATTTCCTAAATTGTTTCATTTCTCCAGTTTAATTTTCATAACTCTATAGAAACCAAATAAATTCCCATCCATTTCTCACACAACCAAGAATAAGACTGATGGGGTCCTTGGTAGGTAGGTGGGTATTGACAGAGAGAACCTGAATAAACCACATGGAAGCTATCCCCTGAGAAAAGGATGGGGGAAGGGGAGAGGAGAAAACACTGATGTGACTATCTATTTAAATGAACCTTTTGATTTTGAGTAAGACTTTTGTTAACCTAAGTAAGTTTTGGTTAAATTCCTTGTCCAGTTCCTTGACCATATCTAATCAGAAGGCCAAGTTATGATATTAACTCCCTAAATTATTTTTCCTTATAAAAGAACCTACCTGTACCTCAATCCCCATTAACTTACAGTTTCATTAAGAACCGCTTGTCTTTTGGTTGTAATAAACTTTTCTTTCCCTCCTTTTTTCCTTTTCTCCATCCTCTCTCTGTCTCTTTCTTTCTCTCTCTTTGTCTCTTCTCTCTCTCTGTTTCTCTCTATTCTCTCCCTTATCTGTCTCTCTTTCTTTCTCTCTCTCTTTTTAATAACTTTTTATTGACAATACATATGCATGGGTAATTTTTTACAACATTATCCCTTGCACTCACTTCTGTTCTGACTTTTCCCTTCCTTCCCTTCACCCCTTCCCCTAGATGGCAGGCAGTCTTATACATGTTAAATATGTGATGGTATATCCTAGATACAATATATGTGTGCAGAACCAAAGGGTTCTCTTATTGCACAGGAAGAATTGGATTCAGAAAGTAAAAATAACCTGAGAAGAAAAACAAAAATGCAAACAGTTCACACTCATTTCCCAGTGTTCCTTCTCTGGGTGTAGCTGATTCTGTCCATCATCGATCAACTGGAACTGAATTAGATGTTGTCTTTGTCGAAGATATACACTTCCATCAGAATATATCCTCATACAGTATTGTTGTTGAAGTGTATAATGATTTCTTGGTTCTGCTCATTTCACTCAGTATCATCAGTTCATGTAAGTCACTCCAAGCCTCTCTGTATTCATCCTGCTGGTCATTTCTTACAGAACAATATACCATAACTTACCCAACCATTCTCCAATTGATGAGCATCCATTCATTTTCCAATTTCTAGCCACTACAAAAAGAGCTGCCACAAACATTTTGGCACATACAGGTCCCTTTCCCTTCTTTAGTATTTCCTTGGGATATGAGCCTAGTAGTAGCACTGCTGGATCAAAGGGTATGCACAGTGTGATAACTTTTTGGGCATCATTCCAGATTGCTCTCCAGAATGGTTGGATTCTTTCACAACTCCACCAACAATGCATCGGTGTCCCAGTTTTTCCACATCCCCTCCAACATTCATCATTATTTTTTCCTGTCATCTTAGCCAATCTGACAGGGGTGTAGTGGTATCTCAGAGTTGTCTTAATTTGCATTTCTCTGATCAGTAGTGATTTGGAACACTCTTTATATGAGTGGAAATAGTTTCAATTTCATCATCTGATAATTATCTGTTCATATCCTTTGACCATTTATAAATTGGAGAATGGTTTAATTTCTTATAAATTAGAGTTAGTTCTTTATATATTTTGGAAATAAGGCTTTTATCAGAACATTTAACTGTGAAAATATTTTCCCAATTTGTTACTTCCCTTCTAATCTTGTTTGGTTTACTTTTGTTTGTACAAAAGTTTTTTAATTTGATGTAATCAATATCCTCTGTTTTGTGATCAATAATGATCTCTTGTTGTTCTTTAATCATAAATTCCTTCCTCCTCCCCAAGTCTGAGAGGTAAACTATCCTATGTTCCTCTACTCTATTTATGATCTCATTCTTTATGCCTAAATCATAGACCCATCTTGATCTTATCTTAGTATATGGTATTAATTGTGGGTCCATATCTAATTTCTACCATACTAATTTCCAGTTTTCCCAATACTTTTTTTCAAATAATGAATTCTTATCCAAGAAGTTGGTGTCTTTGAGTTTGTCAAACACTAGATTGCAAGTTGCACCCTATTTTGTCCTGTGAACCTAACTGTTCCACTGATCAACTAGTCTATTTCTTTGCCAATACCAAATGATTTTGGTGACTGCTGCTTTATAATATAGCTTTAGATTACGTACAACTAGACCACCTTCATCTGATTTTTTTTTCATTAATTCCCTTGAAAGTCTCGACCTTTTGTTCTTCCATATGAATTTTGTTGGTTTTTTTTATGTCATTAAAATAGTTTCTTGGGAGTCTCATTGGTATAGCACTAAATAAATAGATTAGTTTATGGAGTATTGTCTTCTTGATTATATTTGCTCGGCCTATCCAAGAGCACTTACTGTCTTCCAATTATTTAAATCTGATTTTATTTTTTGGCAAGTGTTTTGTAATTTTGCTCATATAATTCCTGACTTTTCTTTGGTAGATGGATTCCCAAATATTTTATACTCTCTACAGTTGTTTTGAATGGAATTTCTTTTTGTATCTCTCGCTATTGCACTTTGTTGGTGATGTATAAAAATGCTGAGGATTTATGTGGATTTATTTTGTATCCATCAATTTTGTTAAAGTTGTGAATTACTTCTAATACCTTTTTATTAGAATCTCTGCACTTCTCTAAGTATACCATCATATCATCTGCAAAGAGTGATAGTTTGATTTTCTCAATACCTACTCTAATTCCTTGAATCTCTTTCTCAACTCTTATTGCCAAGGCTAGCATTTCTAATATAATATTGAATAGTAATGGTGATAGTGGGCAAACCTTGTTCCACTCCTGATCTTACTGGGAAAGGTTCCAATTTTTCCCCATTACATATCATGCTTAATGATGGTTTTAAATATATGCTCCTGACTATTTTAAGGAATAGCCCATTTATTCCTATACTCTCAAGTGTTTTGAGTAGAAATATATATATTGTATTTTATCAAATGCTTTTTCTGCATCTATTGAGATGATAATATGATTTTTATTAATTTGATTATTAATATGGTCAGTTATGCTAATAGTTTTCCTAATATTAAACCAGTCCTGCATTCCTGGTATAAATCCTACTTGATCATAGTGTATTATCCTGGGGATGATTTTCTGAAGTCTTTTTGCTAATATCTTATTTAAGATTTTAGCATCAATATTCATTAAGGAGATTGGTCTACAGTTTTCTTTCTTCATTTTCAATCTATCTGGTTTAGGTATCAGTACCATGTCTGTGTCATGAAAGGAATTTGGTAGGAATCCTTCATCCCCTATTTTTTCAAATACTTTATATAACATTGGGGCTAATTGTTCTTTAAATGTTTGGTAGAATTCACATATAAATCCATGTGGTCCTGGGGATTTTTTTCTTGGGGAGTTGGTTAATAGCTTCTTCTATTTCTTTTTCTGAAATGGGACTATTTAAGCAATTTACTTCCTCCTCAGTTAATATAGGAAGCCTATATTTTTGGAGGTAGTCATCCATTTCACTTATTGGCATAAAGTTGGGCAAAGTAACTCCTTATCATTGTTCTAATTTCTTCTTCATTGGTGGAAAGATACCCCTTTTCATTTTTAAGGCTAACAATTTGATTTTCCTCTTTCCTTTTTCTCATCAGATTTACCAAAGCTCTATCTATTTTATTGGCTTTTTCATAAAACCAACTCTTAGTTTTATTTATTAATTCAATAGTTTTTGTTTTTTTTTACTTTCAATATTATTGATTTCTCCTTTTAATTTTAGAATTTCAAGTTTAGTTTTTGGTTGGGGGGGTTAATATGGTCTTTTTCTAGCTTTTTAAGTTGCAGGCCCAATTTATTAATCTTCTGTTTCTCTATTTTATTCAAGTAATCCTCTAAAGATATTAAAAAATTCTCCTAATTACCACTTTAGCTGCATTCCACAAATTTTGGTATGATGTCTCATTGTTTTCATTATCTTGGGTGAAATTATTGATAGTTTCTATAATTTGCTGCTTTATCCAATCATTCTTTAAGATGAGATTCTTTAGTTTCCAATTACTTTTTGGTGTTTTTCTAACTAACTTCTTGTTGAATGTAGTTTTTATTGCATTGTTATCTGAGAAGAAAGCATTTACTATGTCTGCCTTCCTACATTTAATTTTGAGATCTTTCTGTCCTAATATATGGTCAATTTTTGTATAGGTTCCATGAACTGCTGAGCAGAAAGTATACTCCTTTCTATCACCATTCAGTTTTCTCCAAAGATCTATCATACCTAATTTTTCTAATGTTCTATTTATCTCCTTAATTTCTTTCTTATTTGTTTTGAGGTTTGATTTATCTAGTTCTGAAAGTTCAAGATTGAGATCTCCCACTATTATAGTTTTGCTGTCTATTTCTTCTTGCAACTCTATTAAGTTCTCCTTTAGGAAGTTAGATGCTATACTGCTTGGTGCATATATGTTTAGTATTGATATGGCTTCATTGTCTATGCTACCCTTTAGCAGAATATAGTTTCCTTCCTTTTCTCTTTTAATTAGATCAATTTCTGCTTTTGCTTGATCTGAGATAAGGATGGCCACCCCTGCTTTTTTGACTTCACTTGAAGCATAATAGATTCTGCTCCAGCCTTTTACCTTTACTATTTAAATATCTCACTGCTTCAAATGTGTTTCCATATGTGTAAGCAACATATTGTAGGGTTCTGACTTTTGATCCTGTCTGCTATCCATCTCCGCTTAATAGGAGAATTCATCCCATTCACATTTATAGTTAAAATTACTAATTCTGTATTTCCTGCCATCATATTATTCCCAGATTATGCTTTTTTCCCCCTTACTCCCCCTGTACCCCTTCCCCAGTATTAAACTTATGGGCCCCACTTGTGTCCCGCAGCCCTCCCTTTTTAGTATCCTTCCCTACTCCCTTTTAAATCCCTTCCCTTTCTTGTACCCTTCCCTTATTACTCTTTTCCTTTTCCCTTTTCCTCTCCCCCTTTTAATGAGGGGTGAGAGAATGCTCTGAAAAACAAATATGTCAATTATTAACTCTTTGAGTCTACTCTGATGAGAGTAATATTCACACAATGTTCCTCTTTAAATTCCCTCAGATGTGGTAAATTTTCTTTGCCTCTTCCTGGGATATATTTTCCATCTTTTTATCTCCCCTTTACCCATTACTGATACTATCACCTTTATTTTTCTACTTCCTTTTTTTTTAAAATGTTATATCAGTAAAATCAAATTGTACATGTGAACTTTCTGCACATCCACAACAGAAATACAGTTCTCAACAGTTCCTTTTACCTTTTTCTGCTTCTCTTGAGTCTTATGGTTTGAGATCAAATTTTTTGTTTAGATCTGGGTTTTTTCTTAGAAACAAATGGAATTCCTTTGTTTCATTAAAGGTCCATCTTCTTCCATGGAAGAAAATGATAAACTTAGCTGGGTAGTTTATTCTTGGCTGCATTACAAGTTCTTTTGCCTTTCAGAATATCAGATTCTAGGCCCTTCAATCCTTTAATGTTGAGGTAGCCAGATCTCGAGTGACCCTTATTGTGGCACCTTGATATTTGAATTGTTTTTTTCCTAGCTGCTTGCAATATTTTTTCCTTAGTTTGATAGTTCTGCAGCTTAGCCACAATACTCTGTGGAGTTTTTGTTGTTGTTGTTGTTGTTGTTGTTGTTGTTGTTGTTTTTAGGGTATTTTTCAGAAGTATTTGATGAATTCTTTCAATGCCTATTTTCCCTTCTGTTTCTATTATCTCTGGACGGTTCTCTTTGATGATTTTCTGTAAAATAGAATCTAGGCTCTTTTTTTCATCATAATTTTCAGGAAGTCCAATGATCCTCAGATTACCTCTCCTAGATCTATTTTCCAGGTCTATAGATTTTCCCAATAAATATTTGATGTTATTCTCCAGCTTTTCATTTTTTAAAATTTTGTTTGACTGATTCTTGGTGTCTCAATGAATCATTCATTTCTATTTGTTCAGTCTTGATTTTTGATGAGTTATTTTCTTCATTCACATTTTTTAGTTCTTTTTGTATATGACCAATTGAATTTTTACATGAATTATTTTGCTCTGTGGAATTTTTTTCCATTTCATTAATTTTTTTTAGTGAGTTATTTTCTTTTTCCAAATCACAAATCCTACTTTCTTGAGAGTTCTTTATCTTTTCCAATTCAGAAATCCTACTTTCCTGTGGTTTTTTAACCTTTTCCAATTCACAAATTTTGTTTCCCTGCATTTCCTGTGAATTCTTTCTTTTCCAATTCAAATTTCAGGATGTTGTTACTCTCTAGCATAGCTTCTCTTTCATTTGCCCATTTATCTTCTAACTCTCTTTTCAGCTCTTTAATAGTCTTTTCTAGGAGAAAGTTATGTGATGGGGGTCAGGTAACATCCCCCTTCAGGGTATTATCTGGAGACTATCTGCTGTTAGCCTCTTCAGGGTTAGAGATCCGCTCTTTTTCTATACAGAAGCTATCAATCATTCTCTTCAATTTCTTACTCATTTTTTTATAACTTGTGTGGTCTCCTTTCTGATTAAGGGGTTCCCAGCTTCCTCTACAGAACAGAGATATGAAAGGCAGCTATCTTGTGAATGGGGTGGAAAAGGTATGACTCTGGGAGAGAGTTCCCTCTCCTCCTCTGGAATTTGTTCAGAGCCAGGCTGCAGGTGTGCCCAGGGAAGGACCCCTGCTTTGTAGCCTAGCAACTGCCTTAGGACTAGAGGCCGAACAGTGAAAATGTTACAACCCCAGGCCAAGGCCCCCCATGGGGCTGTGGATATTAGCACCTGACCGGCAAATATCCCCGGTGCACAGATTGGAAGTATCTCCACCCTGGGAAGCACAGTCACTGTTGCAGGGGTTTCATTGCTGTGGAAGTTCCACTGTCTTGGGCCGAGTATCACACTGTGGGATTAGAGGCTTCCCCAGGCTGTGTCACCCCACTGCATTGCCCCAAGGAAAAACCCCAGACAGCAGAAGGAGTGCCACGATTTGTGCTGTCTCACTTCCAATTTGGGGTAGCTATAGGCAGTTTCTGGTGGGGTTTTTTGTTTGTTTGTTTTGTTTTGTTTTGTTTTGTTTTGTTTTTTAAGTAGCTTGACTTCTCTGCTGGTCTGCTCTTTTGCAAGCAGACTATCAACCTATGCCAGAATACCCTGTCTCGGTAGCTTTTTTAATCCCAGAGACCTCCCCAGACCGATTGGCACAGTAAGCTAGCCTTTAGTCTCTCTCTCAATCTTTTATATGTATATGTATATCTATATCTATATCAATATCTATATCTATATATGGATAGATAGATAGATAGATAGATAGATAGATAGATAGATATAGATAGATCGATCTATAGATATATCTGTGCTGGTCCTTTCCCTCCCTTCATTACAGACCTTTTCTGATGAAGTTCCAGATTCTCTTCAGCTGGTAAGTTGTGTTTCTAATCTTCGTGATTTTTATCAGTCCAGCATTATTTTTGAGGCTGAATTAATTAATTTGTATTGAGGATAAGAGAGAGCCTAGAAGTTTGTGTGTATCTTCTTTGCCATCTTGGCTCTGCCTCTGTGTTGGATATTTTCTAACTTCTCTGCTGATCTATTGGCTTGCAAGCAGGCCAGAGTAGCCAACACTGCTGTAGATTTCTCCCCATAAATTCTGACATGGAGCTCCCACCCCTCCAGGTCTGCACTGCTGTTCTTGGGGTCTGTGCTTAGACTGCTTTCACTTGGGGCCTTCCTCCTTCTGTACTGATTGAAACAGACCTTTTCTGGAGATCTTCAAAATTATCTTCTGCTGGTAATTTGTTGCCTTCCAATATTCACAGATTCTGCCAGTCCAGAACTAATCCAGAGGCTTGATTTGCTAATTAGTCTGAGGCTTGTAAGAGAAGTTAAGAAAAAATTGTGTGTCCTCTATGCTATCTTGGCTCTGCCCCTTAACCTTTCATCTTAATACATATGATTCAGTAAACATTTATTAAGGACATATTAGGTGTTAAGCTACATTCTGGGGACCAAAAGATATAACTTGACCATAATTTTGCTATGCATTTAACTTTAAGAAAATTAAACAATAAACAATAAGCATGTATTCTACTCAGAGGAAATAAATTCAGACTTTATACAAGATATCTTCTATGCTACTCATGAATTTTGTGATAAATGCTTATTGAAGAAATGTATAAATGCCTTTGTATAAATGAGTGTTTTACACTGAGGCTTCTTAAACTCTTCCTACTGGTGACCCTTTTTCCCTAAAAAAAATTTGCACAATGCCAGATATATAAAATATATATGCAAATCAAATATTTGCTTGATAATAAATCAAATAAATTTATTTTAAAGGAATTATTTGGTATACATATAATTTTAGCATCAATTAAAGATGAAAGCAAATTTTTATAATAAGATATATGTGCTTGTTTATTTTTACATAAAGAATTAAATCTTGAATCAAGCCATTCTCCAATTGATAAATGGTCAAAGGATATGACAGACAATTTTCAGATGATGAGATTGAAACTTTCTACTCATATGAAAAGGTGTTCCAAATTATTATTGATCAGAGAAATGAAAATTAAGACAACTCTGAGATACCACTATATACTGTGTCAGATTGGCCAAGATGACAGGAAAGGATAATGATGAATGTTGGAGGGGATGTGGGAAAACTGGGACACTGATGCAATTGTTAGTGGAGTTGTGAATGTATTAGACCATTTTAGAGAGCAATTTGGAACTATACTCAAAAAGTTATCAAACTGTGCATACCCTTTGATCCAGAAGTGTTACTACTTGGTTTATATCCCAAAGAGATATTAAGGAAGGGAAAGGGACCTGTATGTGCAGAAATGTTTGTGGCAGCCCTTTTCATAGTGGCTAGAAACTGGAAATTGAATAGATGCTCATTAATTGGAGAATGGCTAAGTAAATTATGTATATGAATGTTATGGAATATTATTGTTCTATAAGAAATGACCAACAGGATGAATACCGAGAGGTTTGGAGAGACTTACATAAACTGATGCTAAGTGAAATGAGCAGAACCAGGAGATCATTATACACTTCAGCAAAAATAGTATATGAGGATAAATTCTGTTGGAAGTGGCTATCTTCAACAATGAGAGGATACAAATCAGTTCCAATTGATCAGTGATGAACAGAACCAGCCCCACCCAGTGAAAGAACACTGGAAAATAAGTGTGGACCACAACATAGCATTTGCACTGTTCCTGTTGTTGTTTGCCTGCATTTTTGTTTTTCTTCCCGGGTTATTTTTACCTTCTTTCTATATCTGATTTTTCTTGTGCAACAAGATAACAGTGTAAATATGTATACATATATTGTATTTAACATATACTTTAACATGTTTAACATGTATGGGACTGCCTGCCATCTAGGAGACGGGGGTAGAGGGAAAGAGGGGAAAAGTTGGAACAGAAGTATTTACAAGGGTCATTGTTGAAAAATTACCCATGCATATGTTTTGTCAATAAAAGTTAAAATAATAATAACAATAACAATAACAATAATAATAATAATAATAATCATGGAAAGAATTAAATCTTGGCAGAATATTTGTTACCTGTTACTATTGCCAAATTGTTCATATCCTCCATGTTCAATTATGTGACCTTTGGTCGATGTGTCTCCCATATCATAATAGTGTAGAAGATACGAGTTTTAGAGGAGAAAATATAGGAAAAGCTGTCTAAAGTATAGGACAAAGAGCTGGAAATACCTCTTAAAATAGCTCCTGCTCTCTTCACCATCTTCCTGAAATATTGCATAACTCTTGCCATTTAGCTTTCAACTCCCTATTTTATTTAGCTTATTAATTTCTTTGTTTTGCATAGAGATGAGATTATATTTCATCGTCCGTATCACTGTCATCTGAAAAGGAACTGATTTATCAGAGGTGACACCAGAAGAAGTAAAGCACTGATTAATATTCATGGAGTTTCCATTTATACCTTCTGTACAGATGCTGTACAACATCTCTATACTCTGCAGGAAGCCTAGAACCCTGCCATTTTCAGAACTTTACCATTCAAGACAAACTGGGAGAAAACAGTATGTGAAGATTTGATAACTTTAGATGTTTTCAGGATATATGAAAGATAGAGCAAAATGACCAAGCAGTGTTTTTGCTCCTAAAACTCATTTGATAATATGACAGGAATTGGAAGGAAAAGATTGAATTTTTGCCTGAGGTTTGAAGATTAAAATTAAGTATCCTCAATGTGTGAATGAATAATCCATTTTTTATAAAACTGCACCTATTCATATGTTAGGACACATGCATAAGTGAACCTAAATGATCAGTAATTATAATATGTCATAGCCTTTATTTTTTCTTATAATTTGTCTTTTTAAGCAAGAAATCTGATTGATACCATCATTTTCAGTCAATGATAGTGAACAACATTTATTAAGCATCTGCTTTGTGCCAGGCATTATGCTAAGTGCTGGGATTACAAAAAGAGTCCTTAAACTCCGGGAACTCAAAGTCTAATAGAGGAGGCAACATGTAAATATACACATTACACCCACATCCATACCTACAGACCCACATTTGTGTATGTATATATACATATACATGCATATACGCAAGATATATACATGATGAGCAGGAAATAATAAAGAGAGGAAAGATACTATAATTAAGAAGGGTTGAGTGTTTTAGTTGGAACTTAAGGGTAACCAGAAAAGGCAGTAGGTGAAGATGAGGAGGGAGAGCAATCTAGACAAGAGAGACAGAAAAACTGCACAAAGATTATGTATCAAAGAGTAAGATGCAAACAAACCATTTTGTATTTGATCCTGGAGGCAAAAGGGAATTATTGGAGTTTTTATTGAGTAGTGGAATGAAGTGGTTGAATCTGCACTTTAGGAACATTGCTGCTGTGGCTGAATGGAAAATGTTTGGAGTGGAGAGAGACTTGAGGCAGACAGCTCCATCAGATGCAATTTCAAAGTATGAGGTTATGTGGCAGTGAGAGGGTGAGATTGATGGCAGTATCAGAGGAAAAAAGAACTGTGTTTAAAGATATTGCAAAGATAAAATCAATAGGTCTTAGCAACAGATAGAATATAGGGGGTCAGAGATATTAAGAAATCTAGGATGTTACTTTCCAGGTTGTTTTTTGTTTGTTTGTTTGTTTTTTGGCATGGTAAATAAAGAGTTGGTTTTGTATCAGGAAGGCGATGGGCGCACCATCCCTAGCACATACTGATCTTGGCCAAGTTATTTAATCTCTGGGTGGTCTAAACAACTCTAAGACTAAATTGAAGAGCAAGTTTTAAGTCATATTAATATAGGACATTCCCTGAGGTTACAAAAAGATAAAATTAGTCCTTAAAATCAGATGAAATTATGTCAAAACCCCCCCCAAAAAAAACAAATAACTAAAAACAAACCCTTTTACCTTTTTAAGGTTTCATTTTTTAACTAGCACAATAGTATTTTAAGTCTCCTAAAGGCATGTTCCCTAAAGTACATGCTCACCTAGCAGGGAAGGTTATCAAAAAAGAAAGTTTTGAAACTAGTGATTATATTCATAGTATGCTATAAAGCAGAGGAGTTGTTTGCTCCCTCTATTTTGTGTCCATCAGTACTAGTCTCTTCAAAGTTGGATTTAGGATTATTTGTACTATCAAATCAGAACTTAAGAATGCTGAATTCAAATGAAACATAAGGATTGTTCTATATTCAGACAATAAAAGCAATGTATTGTGTTTGACCTCTTGCAAATGAAGTATTTGCAAATGGAGATCATATAAGTAAAAGCATTTCATTGAATCATAGAATATGAGATTCATAAGGGACTTCAGAGACCCTGATATTTAATTACTATCTAAACAAGAGTCCCCAGTACAATGTAGCCCATAAATAGTCACACTGCTTTTCCTGTTGGAACATTTTCATTAGGAACAATCTACTTTTTTTTTTTTTTTTTTCTGTCAGCTCAGTCCACTTTTGAATAGCTTTAATCATTAGGAAGTTTTCCTGATCTCAAAACCAAATGTTCTGCTAGTTTAGCCCTCTTTAGCCAAGTAGAACCATGCTAATTTCTCTTATACATAGCAACCATTCAAATTATTGAAAGTAGCTACCATATTCTTCCATTAAGCTTTTTTTTTTTTTTTTTTTTTTCACCAAACTGAATATTTCTAATACATTTTAATCTTCTTAGGGAACTTGGTTGCCCTCTTCTGGATGCTCTACCGACCAACTTGTCAACTCAGTTCCTAATATGTAATGTCTAGAATAACAGAATTGTATTCTAAGAATTTGACAAGTGACATCTTAATCCTGGAGACAAATAATGGCCATTATGGACTATATTAACAGGAAGGAGAAAGTGTCTAAAGTTGGGGAAAAGTATGTGAGATACAGGAATCTCCAAATTTTTCTCGTGGTTTTGTGAAATAGGAAGCCATAATTATTTGGAAACCATTAGGAAAATGGGGGATATTTAGCCTGGTGAAGAAGAAAAAAAAACATGATAGTTGCCTATAAGTATTTGGATGGATATTGTCTGGAAAAGGAACATACGTTTTCTTTTGTTTTTCTTGTGTCTTATGAGGGTAGAAATAGCTTGGATGGGTAAAAGTAACAGGAAAATAAATTTTTATATCAATATCGAAACTTTTTCTTCACATAATGTGCCAAGAAGATTGACATACAGTATAATTAATATATTTACTTCTCTTCTTTAAGTTATCAGAATCAAGCTTGTTTTGATTAAATTGAAAGATGATCTTTTGGGAGGGGGTAAAGGGTAACTATGAGGAGAAAGTCATTGCTTAATTATCTTTGTATATTCCCCTGAGATATAATAAGTATTTTGAATTAATTGAGTTAATTAATGGATTTTTAAAACTATAAATATATGAAAATGGAATGGACTGCCTTGTGAAATCTTGTCATTTATAATATTTATGCAAATAGGGAAGGGTATTCAACCTGTGGTTTCATTGCCAAAAGAAACCTCCTTCTCTCAATATACACTGGCATTTTCTCTGAAACTTCTTATAAAGTTGTCTTGAGCACTGAGAGGTCATACAATCCATGTGTGGGATAGAATACATTCAAATCCAGGTCTTCTTTGAGGCAAGTTCTCTGTGTGGAAGAGGGTTCTAGACCTCTGATTTTATGAGATCCTACATAACTGAACTAGGGCATATCTTGTAACTTTGAATTAAAAGCTGATTTAGTAAACAATAGACAGAAATCCTTCCCAGTCCACTGAGTAGAAATACTAAAATGACCAATGCACCTTGTAGTTAAGGTCTAGGCCATTTTTCACATTAATTTTGAGTGTCAAATGCCCCAACAGCATATAGTGGTGAAAACTTGTCCCTGTGCAGGTATAGGATAAGACTTATGACACAGTCGTCATTATGGTGAATGCTGTTTTCAACATAATTATATTCAGCCAAAATTGTGACTATTTCAGAGTTTGATTCTAGAGACAGACCAGTAACAACAGTACATAAAACAAATATTATGACTGAAATACAATGTATGACAATTGAGAAAAGGAGTTCTCTATACAGTAAGAAGGCAAGAGTCAACATTTAGATCCTAGTCATTAGGAATCTTTCTGTCCTCTCAAATTTTCCTTTGTTTCATTGTTAGGCAACATTTAGAATTACTTCCTTTCTCCAGGAATATTTTGTACAAATAGAAGATGATTAGAAGACTTGGGCAAAAGTCAGAAAGGTCTATAAGCCTACTGAGGGCAGGGATTATTCTAGTCCTCATTGCATCTCTACAACTTGTGCTTAATAGATATTTATTGAATGAATGTATGAATGAATGTGAGATCATTCAGATATTTCCTTGCCGGTTTCACAAAATATATCTAGTATATCTAGTTCTGCAGGAAGTGTAATTGCAAAATTCATATTTTAACACTTTGCTTTCTAAGACTGAATAGTCCACCATCTAATAGGTTTTTTTTCCCCTAGATCCTGCTTGTGGTTTTCATTTTCCCCTCATATAAGGCAAACAACTAAACTAAACAAAGTAAACATAATAAACCACACCTTAATTTCTATTCTATAACAATACTGTCATATTTTCTCAAATCATTATTTTTCATATTTGACACTTTGGAATTAAAAACAAATTTATGGAAATATGTTGCTGAATCAACAATTACTGAATAACTACCATGTACTAAGCAATGAAATAAGTATTGTTGAGGAGAATATTTCATATTTAAAATTTACAAAATATTAACAATAATCCTGGGTAGTGAAGAGCCAAAGTATTTTTGTCTCCATTTTTCAAGTGAGGAAATTCTCAGGCTGAGTGATTTTTCCCAGCTAAAATGTATCAGTGCTAAAAATGAAACCTTAGGTCTTTCAACTTACGTCCAGTACTCTTTATGTCGTGCCAAAATAAGACATAGCTTCTTACTCAATGAACTTAAACTCTATTCAGAGAAGACTAATTTCATTTCTCATCATTTTTCAAAAACACTCTCTATTTAATTACATAAGGAATATTCAAAAGCTATTGTGATTTTGTTTAGGTGTCTAGAGAGATTGCATGTCAGAAAGCAAGATTTGAACCCATATTTTTGATTTGATGGCTGTTATTCAATCTACTATACCATTTATTTAGTGCTTACTGTATGCTAGCTACTTCACCAAGACATTCTCAAAGCAAAAATAAAAAAAAAATAATTCCTTCCCTAATGAAACCTTCCATTCTAATAACTCAGATATAGTAGTATAAAAACATAACTACTCAATAGGATACAGTTAGCAAATTGATTAGTTATTTTCTTATCAAAAATGTATGTGTCATGTCAACCACAAAAATTCCTTCATCAAGAATATAAGGAAATGGCAATGTAGTATCATCACTTAGGTCATATAAAAAATTATTAAACATTAATTTTAGATCAAGCTGAACATCTTCAATGTCTACTAGAAAGTCAAGCCTTTAATTTAATCTAACACCATATTCTTTACATAAAGGCAACTGACCAACTTATTGAATCTTTCGAATTTGATGAATGTTACCTTAGGCAATGGATTATTTACTTGATTTTTATAGCTAGACCTTGGATTATGTTTTTCTCACCATAAGACTCATGAGAAATTTGTGGATGCCAACTTATCCAAAACTGACACATCTGTGATCTAAATATTTTGTATAATTTCCAAGATGGATTGGGGGGGATAGTAGAAAGAGTAGCAGATCAAGAATCAGAAGACATGGTTTTACCATTTAACACCTGTGACTTTAAACAAATTATTTAATGTTTTTCAGCCTCATTGTTATTCGCTTATGTGGACCTTTTTCCTCAAATATAAAATGAAAGAGTTAGGCAAGAAAATCTCCAAGTTCCCTCTGAGACATAATTTATAGTTCTATACATAGACTACTTAAGTAGGTTTCATTGATTCTAATTAAAAGTGATCTCATTTTAATTAGAAAAGTGAATTTCTCCCTATGGCTTATTCTATTGTCTTAATTTGTGCTAGAACTTTTTTTTTATCAGAATCTTATTGCTCCTAATATTATTGTGAGGATCAAATGGTGATATTTGTTTAAAAAAAAACAGCCCAGTGATTGATATACAGTAGGCACTATATAAATGGTTATTCCCTTTCCTTTTTTCTGCTAAACTGCAAGCTTTTTAAGAGCAGGGACTAAACTTTAATACTTTTGTGTAGTACCTATTCCTCAAGGATACTTCCAATGCTTGTATTAACTATACATGAGTTGGGTGCCTAGAGGGAGGCTACTATTTTAGCCACTTAAAGTTATAGGATATGGTTTATAGAGATGTATCTCTAAAATTATGACTTATGAGCCCCCTTTATAAAGAGCTAGTAGACATTTTTACATTAAAGCAAATTAAAATGGCATATTAAAAATAGTAACTATTCCTCTTACAAATACACAGTATCTGATGGAAGAGAGACAACACACGAATAATAGTTGTAGGTTACATGTGTAAGGAATGCATGTAGCCAAAGCAACTCATTGCTCTGGTGCTGCTGGGCTTTGTCCCCTGTGGAGTCCCCATAATACAGCCTCCTGAGAGGAGCATCTTTGTGAGTGGTTTGCTCAGCTGGGTTCCTCCATGAGCAGCGTGGTTTGCTCATCTTCACAGCAGCTTGAGCCAGTTATTTTTTGTTATCCAAAGCCCAAATCCTTGGACATGTTTCCAGCCTCAAGTGACTGCTGCTTTATAACCATGTCTGTTTGGAATGTATCTCTGGTTCTTTTACTTTGTTTCAAACTCTCTGGAACTGCTGGATGAGCTGTCTCTTTCTGGGCTAGTACCTACACTTCTAGATTACATTGTAGATGACAGATGGCAGAAAAGGAAATGAAAGAAAAATCTCTCCCTACTCCAAGACTCCCTACTCCAATGACTCCTTCCTCAGTTACCTTAAATTATCTATATTGAAGCTGAAGCTTTTAAGGGCTGGCCAAAGCAATTACCTTGAATAGCTACATTTTAAAATTTAATTAATGTGTCATTATCAGCCCCTTTTCTGTGATTAGATCCTGTATTTCAAGGATCTAGTTCTTTACATTGCTGCTGGTCTCTAGAAAAAAAAAAAAAAGATTGGTCATTTAGGGTGAGAATCCTACCCTACTTGACCAATTTTATTTCTCACCATTCTTCAAAGAAAAAATAATTGTCTAATTATACAACAATTGTCCAAAAGCTAATTTTTATAGTTTTATTTCTCATGCATTAGACAAAGAGTAATACTTTTGTCAGTTGAGATTGTAAATCGCAAACTTTGTGCAACTTGGCGAAGTATTCATTTAAAATGGCTATTCTTTTAGACCTTTGAATCAAGTACACTTTTCAGTTTGAGTTTTTTGTTTTTTTTTTTTTCGTGGAAATTTTTTACCAACTGTTGCTGTCTAGGGAAAAGGCATGATAATTTAGTAAATAATCTAGTAAAATTTGCCAAGCATTACCAGCACGAAAAATTGAATGGAACTGAATATCATAACATTTGTGGCCTGCTATTGTATAATTTGAGGATCAATAGCCACTAAGAATGTTGGCACCTAGAACAAATATCATAAATTCTGTCTGGATCAAAAAAAATTAAAAGTAGGAGCAGCTAAGTGGTGCACTGGATAGAGCACCAGCCCTGAAGTCAGGAGGACTTGAGTTCAAATGTAACCTCAGACACTTAATAATTCCTAGCTGTGTGACCCTGGGGGAGTCACTTAATCCTAGTTGCCTCAGGGGAAAAAAGAAATTGAAAGTAGTATGTAGTTAAGATCTCATTCCAGCTCCCATTTGACACTATTATCAAAATTTGAACTTTTACAAACTATTTTCTATTCTTAATTATTCTTGCCATCCAAGTTAAGGCTCTAAGATGTTAAGTTGCAGAATAGGTACAAGAAGAGGCAGTTTCCACATTTTAGAATTTTCCTATAATGAAGAAATAAGAGTCTGAATAAAATAAAATGCAAAACTAGTTGCTAAGTCTACTGCTTTTAGGCTGCTATAATGCCATGAGTACCTTCTGAATTCTGTACTATGAAGCAAAGATTTGATTTTTTACATTAAGGAGAGACTTTGGAGCTAAAGAAAATTCTTTGAAGGGGAGAAAGAGTGGGAGAGAATAGATTGTAGTTGGAAGAAATTGAAAAGAAAGACAAGGGTCAAATACATATTTCACTTCACATTTTGACCTACACCTGGCTTCAGCACTCAGTATGGATGGACCCATGCTCTTTTGGATTTTGGAATTGGATTTAATAATAAGCCTTTGTCTCCTCTATAGAGGAAATATATAACGTGAAACTCATCTATTTTTGTGAAATATTTAGTGCAAAATTATATTCTACCACAAAGATCCAAATAGTTGTTTGAGCCATATTTCCTTTTGAGTTCTAAATTGATAACAGTCTTAGAAGAAAAAGAATCCAGCAGTGACTTGGATTGTTTTCCTACCCAGAACCAGGCCCAATCACCTTCAGTAATTGGAATGCCCTTCCTCCCTCCCCCAACTTGATAAAACAATCCCAGAGCTGTTTGTCTAACATATCCCTTTGCAGAAGAAAATAGCCACCTGAAAGGTCTTTATAGTGTCTTCTATAGAATTCTCTTGCATCATTTCTGTTTTGAAACCAGTCTCTAGTGCAATCTTAACCATTCTCTTTCTTTGTGACCAGTGGAGAATGAAAAGAATCACAGCACATCAATATCTCAGGTCACTATGACTGCCTCATATTATACTTGAGATATTGCTCATTTGTGAATGCAAGGTTATTCATTCAGCTGAGAAGTAACTGAGACTTGTTAAAGAACTTACCTTAAAAAGGCCAAGGACTCCCACTGCGTAGTCCTAATCTATGTCTTGCCACTGGATTCAGGTGGCTCTGGAGGGAGAAAGTGAGGTTGGTGACATTGTGCAAGTCTCCCTCACTTTAATCCACTTCATTTGCACATCATGGCATGATTTCCTGGGTGTTGTGACCCTCTTTAAAAACTAAGGAGCAAACAATAACATCTGAGGACAAATGAATAATCATTAATGCAAAAATTAAGATTGTAATTGAACTTGGAGCATCTTCAAGAAGTCAGGTTGGTTTTCCTGATGATGGGGGAGAAATATGCATATGTACACACATATATAAATGCAAATATATATATGTGTGTATATACATATATAATTTCAAACAGGTAACTGATTTCACTATTTGTTAAGGGCTCCAAATGACTCACTCATTTTCTCTCTCTCTCTCTTCCTCAGTCTCTCTCTGTTTGTCTTTTATTTATTCTCTCTCCCCCTCCTCTTCTCTTTCTGTCTCTGTCTCTCTCTGTCTCTTTCTCTCTCACTTCCCTAAATCTGACTACTTAAGAAATTTTTTTCTTAATTTAATTTTAATTTTATTTTATAACTATAACTTTTTTTTTTGACAGTACATATGCATGGGTAATTTTTTATAACATTATCCCTTGCACTTACTTCTATTCAGATTTTTTCCCTTCCTCCCCCAACCCCCTCCCCCAGGTGGCAGGCAGTCTTATACATGTTAAATATATTACAGTATATTCTAGATACAATATATGTGTGTAGAACTGAATTTCTTGTTGCACAGGAAGAATTGGATTCAGAAGGTAAAAATAACAGTTTACATTCATTTCCCAGTGTTCCTTTTCTGGATGTAGCTGATTTAGTCCATCATTAATCAATTGGAATTGGATTAGCTCCTCTCTATGTTGAAGAAATCCACTTCCATCAGCATACATCCTCATACAGTATCATTGTTGAAGTGTATAATGATCTTCTGGTTCTGCTCGTTTCACTTAGCATCAGTTGATGTAAGTCTCTCCAAGCCTCTCTGTATTCCTCCTGTTGGTCATTTCTTACAGAACAATAATATTCCATAACATTCATATACCATAATTTACCCAACCATTCTCCAATTGATGGGCATCCATTCAACTTCCAGCTTCTAGCCACTATGAAAAGGGCTGCCACAAACATTTTGGCACATACAGGTCCCTTTCCCTTCTTTAGTATTTCCTTGGGATATAAGCCCAGTAGTAGTACGGCTGGGTCAAAGGGTATGCACATTTTGATAACTTTTTGGGCATAATTCCAGATTGCTCTCCAGAATGGTTGGATTCTTTCACAACTCCACCAACAATGCATCAGTGTCCCAGTTTTCCCACATCCCCTCCAACATTCATCGTTATTTGTTCCTGTCATCTTAGCCAATCTGACGGGTGTGTAATGATATCTCAGAGTTGTCTTAATTTGCATTTCTCTGATCAATAGTGATTTGGAACACTCTTTCATATGAGTGGAAATAGTTTTAATTTCATCATCTGAAAATTGTCTATTCATATCCTTTGACCATTTATCAATTGGAGAATGGCTTGATTTCTTATAAATTAAAGTCAATTCTCTGTATATTTTGGAGATGAGGCCTTTATCAGAACCTTTAACTGTAAAAATGTTTTCCCAATTTGTTACTTCCCTTCTAATCTTGTTTGCATTAGTTTTGTTTGTGCAGAAACTTTTTAATTTGGTATAATCAAAATTTTCTATTTTGTGATCAATAATGGTCTCTAGTTCTCCCTTGGACACAAACTCCTTCATCCTCCACAAGTCTGAGAGGTAAACCATCCCCCATGTTCCTCCAATTTATTTATGATTTCATTCTTTATGCCTAAATCTTGGACCCATTTTGATCTAATCTTACTATGTGGTGTTAAATGTGGGTCCATGCCTAGTTACTGCCATACTAATTTCCAGTTTTCCCAGCAGTTTTTGTCAAATAATGAATTCTTATCCCAAAATTTGGGATCTTTGGGTTTGTCAAACACTAGATTGCTATTTTTATTCACTATCTTGCCCTGTGAACCTAACCTATGCCACTGATCAACTAGTCTATTTCTTAGCCAATACCAAATGGTTTTGGTGACTGTTGCTTTATAATATAGTTCTAGATCAGGTACAGCTAGACCACCTTCACTTAATTTTTTTTTTCATTACTTCCCTTGAGATTCTTGACCTTTTGTTGTTCCATATGAATTCTGTTGTTATTTTTTCTAGGTTATTTAAATAGTTTCTTGGAAGTCTGATTGGTATAGCACTAAATAAATAGATTAGTTTAGGGAGTATTGTCATCTTAATTATATTCGCTCGGCCTATCCAAGAGCACTGAATGTCTTTCCAATTATTTAAAGCTGACTTTATTTTTGTGGCAAGTGTTTTGTAATTTTGCTCATATAATTCCTGGCTCTCCTTTGGTAGATATATTCCCAAATATTTTATACTATCGACCATTATTTTGAATGGAATTTCTCTTTGTATCTCTTGCTGTTGGATTGTGTTGTTAATGTATAAAAATGATGAGGATTTATGTGGATTTATTTTGTATCCTGCAACTTTACTAAAATTCTGAATTATTTCTATTAGCTTTTTAGCAGAGTCTTTGGGGTTCTCTAAGTATACCATCATGTCATCTGTGAAAAGTGATAATTTGATTTCCTCATTTCTTACTCTAATTCCTTGAATCTCTTTCTTGGCTCTTATTGCCGAGGCTAGAGTTTCTAGTACTATATTGAAAAGCAATGGTGATAGTGGGTAACCTTGTTTCACTCCTGATCTTATAGGGAAAAGGTCTAGTTTATCGCCATTACATATGATGTTTACTGAAGGTTTTAAATATATGCTCTTTATTATTTTAAGGAATAGTCCATTTATTCCTATACTCTCAAGCGTTTTTAGTAGGAATGGATGTTGGATTTTATCAAATGCTTTTTCTGCATCTATTGAGATGATCACATGGTTTTTATTAATTTGATTATTAATATGGTCAATTATACTAATAGTTTTCCTAATATTAAACCAGCCCTGCATTCCTGGTATAAATCCCACTTGGTCATAGTGTATTATCCTGGGGATGATTTTCTGAAGTCTATTTGCTAATATCTTATTTAAGGTTTTAGCATCAATATTCATTAAGGAAATTGGTCTATAGTTTTCTTTCTCAGTTTTCGATCTACCTGGTTTAGGTATCAGTACCATGTCTGTGTCATAGAAGGAATTTGGTAGGACTCCTTCAATCCCTATTTTTTCAAATAGTTTACATAGCAATGGAGTTAATTGCTCTTTAAATGTTTGGTAGAATTCACATGTAAATCCATCTGGTCCTGGGGACTTTTTCTTAGGAAGTTGGTTAATAGCTTGATCTATTTCTTTTTCTGAGATGGGACTATTTAGACTACTTACTTCTTTCTCTGTTAATCTGGGCAAGCTATATTTTTGAAGGTATTCTTCCATTTCATTAAAGTTATCGAATTTATCGGCATAAAGTTGAGCAAAGTAGCTCCTAACTATTCTTCTAATTTCCTCTTCATTAGTGGTGAGTTCACCCTTTTCATTTTCAAGACTAACAATTTGCTTTTTCTCTTTCCTTTTTTTAATCAGGTTTACTAAAGGTTTGTCTATTTTGTTGGTTTTTTCATAGAACCAACTTTTAATTTTATTAATTAATTCAATAGTTTTTTTACTTTCAATTTTATTAATCTCACCTTTTATTTTTAGAATTTCAAGTTTTGTGTTTGTCTGGGGGTTTTTAATTTGTTCCTTTTCTAGCAATTTTAGTTGTAAGCCCAATTAGTTGGCCCTCTCTTTCTCTATTTTATGCAAGTAGGCCTGTGGAGATATAAAACTTCCCCTTATTACTGCTTTGGCTGTATCCCACACATTTTGTTATGATGTATCATTATTGTCATTTTCTTGGATGAAGTTATTAATTATGTCCATGATTTGCTGTTTTACCCAATCATTCTTTAGTATAAGATTATTTAGTTTCCAATTATTTTTTGGTCTATTTTCACCTGGCTTTTTATTAAATGTAATTTTGATTGCATTGTGGTCTGAAAAGGATGCATTTACTATTTCTGCCTTACTGCATTTAATTTTGAGGTTTTTATGCCCTAGTATATGATCAATTTTTGTATAGGTTCCATGAACTGCTGAGAAGAAAGTATATTCCTTTCTATCACCATTCAGTTTTCGCCAAAGATCTATCATATCAAACTTTTCTAATATTCTATTTACCTCTTTGACTTCTTTCTTATTTATTTTGTGGTTTGATTTATCTAATTCTGAGAGTGCAAGGTTGAGATCTCCCACTATTATAGTTTTGCTATCTATTTCCTCTTGCAGCTCTCTTAATTTCTCTTTTAAGAATTTAGATGCTGCACCACTTGGTGCATATATGTTTAATATTGATACTGCTTCATTATTGATGCTGCCCTTTAGCAGGATATAATGCCCTTCCTTATCTCTTTTAATTAGATCAATTTTTGTTTTTGCTTGAACTGAGATGAGGATGGCTATTCCTGCTTTTTTGGTTTTGCCTGAATCATAATAGATTTTGCTCCACCCTTTTACTTTTAGTTTGAATGTCTCACCCTGTTTCAGGTGTGTTTCCTGTATACAACATATAGTAGGATTCTGACTTTTAATCCTGTCTGCTAACTGCTTCCTCTTTATGAGACAGTTTGCCCCATTCACATTTATGGTTAGAAGGACTAATTCTATATTGCTTGCCATCCTATTAACCCCTGCTTATGCTTTTCCCCTTTCCTTCCCTCTTACCCCCCTACCCAGTATTAAATTGGTGAACACACCACCACTTGCTTTTCACAGCCCTCCCTTTTTAGGATCCCTCCCCCACCTTAAAGATTCTCCCCTTATTTTACCCCTTTTCCTCAAAATTTCTGTATTCCCTTCCCCTTAGCTTACTCCTTCCCTTTCACTTTTCAATGAAGTGGAAGAAGTTTCACCATAAATCGAATATGTCTATTGATACACACTATGTTGATCTCCTTCCTTTCTTTCTCTCAGATATAATAGGTTACCTTTGCCTCTTCATGAAATATAGTACCACCACTTTACACTTTTTTATGGTATAATTTCCTTTCCACCTCTAGTTTCTAGGACCAATTATACATATGTTCTTTACATATTTTTATGGCAGAAGTATAGTACTCAAGATTTCTTTTTACCTTTTTAGAAATATCTTGAGTTCTGTATTTGAAGATCAAACCTTTTATTTAGATCTGGTTTTTTCATCAAAAATAGATGGAATTCATTTATTTCGTTAAATGTCCATGTTCTTCCCTGGAAAACGATGCTCATTCTTGCTGGGTAAGTTATTCTTGGCTGCATACCAAGTTCCTTAGCCTTTCGGAATATCATGTTCCAGGCCCTTCGTTCTTTTAATGTGGACGCTGCTAGATCCTGGGTTATCCTTATTGTGGATCCTCCATATCTGAATTGATTTTTTCTAGCAGCTTCCAATATCTTTTCCTTTGTCTGATGGTTCTTGAACTTGGCCACTATATTTTTTGGCGTTTTGATTTTAGGGTCCCTTTCAGTAGGTGATCAATGAATTTTTTCAATGTCTATTTTACCCTCTGTTTCCAGAATGTCTGGGCAGTTCTCTTTGATAATTTCCTCGAAATGGTGTCCAAGCTCTTTTTTTCCTCACATTTTTCCTCACATTTTTCAGGGAGTCCGATTATTCTCAAATTGTCTCTCCTGGATCTGTTTTCCAGGTCTGTTGTCTTTCTAGTAAGGTACTTGACATTCTTTTCAATTGTTTCATTTCTCTGGTTTTGCTTGACTACCTCTTGGTTTCTCCTTGAGTCATTCATTTCTACTTGTTCCAGTCTAATTTTCAATGATGTATTTTCTTCACTCACTTTTTTTTATATCTCTTTGTAATTGTCCAATTGAGTTTTTATCTTCTATGGAATTTTTTTCCATTTTATCCATTTTATTTTTTAGAGAGCTGTTTTCTTTTTCCAGCTCACTAATCCTGTTTTCCTTGGAGTTGTTTATCTTTTCCAGCTCACTAATCTTGTTTCTCAATGATTTGATCTCTTTATCCACTCTGTCTTTGAATGCATGGGATGACTTCTCCAGGCTCTCTTGCCAAGCCTCCCTTTCCTTTTCCCATTTCTCTTCCAGCTCTCTTGTGAGAGCCTTTTTGATTTCCTCTATGAGATTCTTTTGTATTGAGGAGCAGCTCATATCCCTCTTAGGGGATTCCTCTGGGGACAGTCTGTTTTAGTCTCCTCCGTGTTTGAAGTCTGCTCTCTCTCCATACAGAAGCTGTCAATGGTTAGAGCCCTTTTGAACTTTTTGTTCATTTTGTCAGAGTAGGAATCAAAGAAAACAAACTGACAAGAGAAACAATAGGTCTGTTTTGGGGGGGATGGGGCTGGATGGTGTTAATGGGCTTCCTCTACAGACTGGGGGTAGGGCAGCAGAGAGCCACTAACAGAACAGCAATGACTGTACTGAGTCTACACTCTGAGGCTCTGAGAACGCACTGAGTCAGTCCAGGTGGGGGTTGGGGGTGGCTGGGTTCTGAGAGATGCTGGCTTTCTGGGGTTTTAATCTTCACCTCCGGTGTTTATACCCTCTCAGCTGCTCCTGGCTTGCTGCCAAGACAGAGTATCCACTCTGGGGAAAAAGCCTTTTCACAGAAACGGCAGAGATTGTACCCCTCCCACTCCGGTCTGAGCTGTGTGAGCTGCCTGTCTCACTCTGGCTTGCCTGCCCTCAATCTGCGCCCAGTCTGATTGACCCTCCCCCGAGCAAACACAGACCTTTTCTGGCGACTTTCAAGGATGTCTTCTCTTGGTGATTATTTGTGGATTTCTTTCTGGGTCAAGCATTAAGTCTGAGGCTTGTCATGAAGTAAGTTCTGAGAGAAAACAAGGAGCTCAAGCAGCTGTCTGCCTCCACGCCACCATCTTGGCTGGAAGTCCGTACTACTTAAGAAATTGACAAGAAAAGCTATAAAGGAGACAGCCTGTAAGTTGAAATGATAAAAAGGCATGAGTAAGATGAGACAAATGCATTATGGTAGAAATTTTTGTGCCTGAAACAAGTGGCACAGTTCTGCTGAGGAAGGACAAGACAGCTATAGGGAGACTGCCAGAGACTAGAATGGATTTAGGGAGAACTCATATGGAATATGACAAACAAGGCAAGGAAGCAATATGGTAATTATATAATCAAATAAATCGTTGATCTCATATAATTTAAATTTTGTGCCGATAGTACAGATCACAAACTATTTATTTGTGATTTACAAGGGGCTTATCCAATATGATGGAGACCTTCCTCAATTTCTTCCACAATTACAAAAATGCCAACGTTTGCCGTTCCTTAATGCCACATTGTGATGTTCTTTTTCTCCAAAATGACCAGCATATCTCTTTCTTTCACCTGATTCTTGTAATTCTTAGATAAGATAATCTTTATTTTGTTCTTTTCTAGAATCCTTCATTTATGATATGTGGATCTGTAATGTCCGGGCTAGCTTTCTGGAGGATCTCTGGATGGGCCTTGGTCTTTAGATGGAGAAGTGGTGAAGACAGGAGGGCCATCCTGAGGCTGGTCAAAGATGGAGTCTGCAGTCTGCAATCTGGAGTCTCGAGTCTTCTCTGTGTCTGTGATTGTGATTCTTCTTCTGTGTCTGAGAGATTCTCTCTTAAATACATCAGTATTTTGTCTTTGAGACTCTGCATCACCTTTTCTAGTTGGTTAATTTTTTTTTCATAATCTTTTTGTTTTTCTTGGATTAATTTTATTTATTAATTTTTTTTAGTTTTTCCTTAGTGTCTTTCATTTGATTTTTTAATTCTTTTTTTTAAGTTCTTTTATAAGTTATCTTTGTATAGGAAGCCTTTTAACATTACTTTTGGGAGGGTAGAAGAAAGTTTTTTTTTCTTCAATGTCCTCCTTCAAAGATGAACTCTGGTCTTCCCGATTCCCAAAGAAGGTTTCTATGGTTGGGTTCTTTCTTTGTAGGTTCATTTTTTTAAAAAATGAGTAGTGTAAACATCTCTAATCATGGGGAGAGATGGTCCCTTGAGCTTCATTTCACCTCTTCCCTCTACCTGGAATCTAGATCAAAAGTTTCCTTCTTTTGCATGTGTAGGACCTACTGCCTTATCATGATGACTCTGGAAGAGAGAGTGAGGCTGATGACTTTGCAACAACTCACCTCACTTAAATCCAATTTATACCATACCATTTTACTATTTTAAACTATCTCAAAATTCTGTAGTGATAGGGAAATGACAAAACAATATATGTGGACACACTGGGAGTTGGAACACAACCCTTCACATAGGTGATCCAGGGTATAGAGTTATAATTTCCCTTGAAGCACCAATGGCCTTCATCAACCTCTTAGGTAGCTGAGCAGACTTTTGGATCATACTGCTTACCTTCTGTTGTGAGGAAAGAGCTAGAAAAAGTACCCTAAAGTTGCTTACCCAACCCTGGTTTGATTACTGCAACAGATAGGGATTCTATCTTGTGGTCAAAACACACAAATGTACAAAAACTTCTGCCAAGATGATTTCACTCATTATTGATACATGGAATGTGTGCACACTTAGAGACAACACAAAATCCAGCAGACCTGAAAGAAAAACATCTCTTGCTGAGATAGAACTCAGCAGGTATCACATTCAAATAACAGTAACAAGTAAAATAGGCTGAAAAATGAGACCATCTTACTAAAATCAGAGCTGGATACATGTTTTTCTGGAGGGATTGCAGTGAAAGATAATTCCATGAAGCTTCAATCAAAACTAATCTAGTCAACAAACTTATATTCCTACCAAAAGGAGTAAGCAGGCTCATCAAAATATGATTGTCACTTACAGGAAAATACAATGTCATTAGTGCCTATGCTCCCACCATGATAAATCTTAATGGAAATCAAAGAAAAATTTTATGAAGACCAGGAGACCCATCTCATCTATATGCCAAAAGAGGATAAAGTTATAATTTTGAGTGACTTTAATGCTAAAGTAGGCTCAGACATGACAGAGAGTACTTGGGAGAAATGGAGTTAGAAACAGCAACAACCCTGATCATTTACTACTGAAGACTTGTAATCTCATGACCTTCTTATCATCAATAGTATCTTCAATTTACCTCAGTGCAATAAAACTTTGTGGATCCACTGTCACAGCAAATATTGACATTTAATGGTCAATATGATTGTCAAGAAATGAGACAGGATGTGAGAGTGCTGGACTAATCATAGACTTATCCTCTACAACCTAAATATTTACAGTGAACAATAATGGTGTCCCAAAACCAAAATAATTATCAGAAGAAGTTATATCAACAGAATACAGTATACTTTTTCTGAGTAGGAACACTTTGTTACTAATGTGGAGGAAAAGTTCAGCCAACAGACAGTTGGCAACAGTGGAGCACAAAAAGAGTGGGTAGCTTTCTGATACTTGGTATACAGCACTGCATTTGCTCATATGTGTCATATTGGTCTGATCAGCCACAATTGGACACACTATAACTTGACTCTAACATAGTGTTGTCATTGTCATTTTGGTCCTCTTCAAGAATGAAGAATAACTACCAACCAACAAATCTTATATTCTCTATTTTTTTCAGTAAATTTTGAGATGTGGCTTTATGTTGATTGTTAATTATGAAAGTAACTTCTTTTTTTTAACCAATTATTATCAAGAACTAGGTATTAGGCTCAGTTATTTTTACATTTCTGAAAAACTTAAATGCAATAAGTGATAAATTTCAGCATACTAAGATAAAACCTTTATCACTATCCTAGTTATGACTTTCCAGATGGGAATTTCTTAATGGTCATTCAGGAAAGAAAAGATCATTTGAATTAGCAAAGAGGAAATTTTGGTAGCATTTCATTTCTTTATATAGCTAATTAATCATGTTATTTAGATATTGCCATAATTTTAAAAATAATTAGCATGCAACTATCTTCAAACTATGTTTACACCTTACAATGTTTTATTTCCCAGGACCATGCCACAGTTTATTGAAGAGTACAGAATTATTTTGATGGAATTGATGATTGCTGATGAAGTGCAGAATTTGCTACTGTTACAGAGAAGCTAGCACGGTGCTGAGGATTTGAACAAGGACTTGAAAAATCATTCTGATGATACAATATATGGAAGTCACGTACTTTCCTCATTTCATCCAGGGGAACATGGGGAAATCCCCTTGTACTAAATATATTTGTGATAGAATGAAGTGAGTAAACCATTATATGAATAAGCTTCTGTTAGAGTTTAATTTCTGGTTCTGCTCAAGAAGTTGGCTAAACAGAGATGCCTAAGAATTGTTTACAGTACTACAATTTATTAATTTGGATTCTTTAGAGGCTGTAATCCTAAAGAAGTGACTGAATCATTTTCTAATAATACCTGCTATTTTCAAAGAACTTTTCTTTTAAATGCTCAAACTACTCATCAAATCATCTTTATAGAATTTTTTGAAATAAGTAGAGTAGATAGGTAGATAAGTAATATATTATTAGATTACATTGTTCATTTAGAGAAGTTTTAAATTAGAACATTTCACAGGAGCTTTATTTCTAATGTCTTTTTTTTTCTTTTTGGTCTAACAAAAGAAAAAGGTTGAGAAAACTTTTGATAGAGCTGAGAGATATCTGTGATCTTTTCTGTCAGTCTTAATGTCTTCCTTTAATGGAAGGAAACTTAATGTAAGTGACTCATCTGTCTCACTAAGTGAGCCCCAAGACCATTTTCACAACTCAACCTGGATCTGAGAGGAGCTGTAGCAGGCAGCTATCAAAGCTATGATTTGCTAGGAATATCACCATGGATACTTTTTATAAATGTACACACACAGGATGCCAGACTTTTGTTCTCAAGAGCATGGCCATATTTATTTTATGATGTCATGTTGTATAGATTAGGGTGGGGATAATTGTTTAACCTTGTATATGTTGTACAAATGTCTTATTACTATTCTCTTAGTAAGTTGTAGAGGTTTTAATATAGAACATGACTGAATCAAATATAAAATTCTCTTACTCTGAAAGTCCTTGATTCCTTAAAATTTTTTCCAGTCTTCTTACACAACATACTGACACTGGTATTCTTGCTACTCTTAATTCAAGACACTCCAATTTCCTGACACTGCCTTTTTCCTAGCTGTCATTCATGCTTGGAATGTTATCCTCTTCCCTCTAAGGTTCTTATCTTTCCATGATTCCTTTTGGTTTCAGTCAAATACTATCTTTTGCAAGAGATATTATTATGTGTCCTATTTGTTTTTTGTCTGGTAAATATAAGAGATTGAATTCAAATCTGATGTTTCCTGATTCTGTCATTGGACATCATTCTTTTCACACTGTCTCGCAAGGTATTTTTCCTCTGAAATTGTGTTCCATTGACTGTGTGTGTGTGTGTTTGTGTAATTGCTCTTCCTCCCCTTAAATCATGAGCTCTGAGAAGTCAGGAATGGTCTTTGCCTTTTTTTGGTATGCCAAATCATGGAACATAGTACTTAATAAATTTTGATTAAACTTTGCTTCCTAAAGTTCCAGAATTACAAGTTTTGGTAATATACATAGACAATGAACCTAGGAAACTGATTGATTGATTCTGGAACAGATTACAGTTCCTAAATGAATGAGAAAATTGGGTCATATGTCCTTACATGAGACATCTCAGGAATCAGAGGAATTGCCATCAAATCAAATCATCAAATTCCTAAAGTTTAGTGCCACAGTAAATCCAGTAAGTACTGTTCATTAAGTTGTAAGTTGATAAGTTCTTTGGAATCTGGAAAATTCCTAACTCTCTAGCTATTTCATTTCCTATTGATATAATTTCATACCATCTTATAGTAATATGATTTATCTTTTTAATCAGTAGTCATCTATTATAAAACTCTCAAGATATACATCTGACACTCCTCTATACTTGTTAAAGCTGAAAATGACACTTTAGAGGTCATCCAGTCTATCCCCCTTAATTTAAAAATAAGAATATTGAAGTACAGAGAAGTTAAGTGGTTTCCAGTATCACATAGTAGTTGTTGTAATGTGAGATTTGTACTCATTTCTTGCTTACTTCAAGTCCAGAGCCCTACTATGCCATACAACCTCTCAAGGCAATTGTTACAGTTATGATTGTGAAGTAGTATGGTGTAGTAAAAATCCACTATGAGAATTATGAGTATCTTTGAGGCAGTGTGGTATGATGGAAATAGTTCTTTCTAGTGGCAGTATCAGGAAACAGTAGATTTGAATTTAGCCTCTTAGTTGCATGGTCGCTTGATAGCTAATTCTTCTGAATATCAGTTTTCTCATCTGGAAAATAAACCTACCTCATATGGCTGCTCAAAGAATCCCATAATGCAATGTGAGTAAAGTGTTTTTCCAAGCTTACAGTATCACATAAATAATAGTTATTATTTGACTTACAATGACAGACCAGCAGATCTACTGCATTTATAAGATTGAAATTTTTTTGTGTCTTTCTGTTAATCCTTAGCAAATTTCACTTTCCCAAGAAACTACAGATAGTTGTTTTGTTTCTTCTTTTAAGAAAATCCATTGAGTACTCCTTTTGTTTTTATTTTTCCAAATGGGAAGAAAGAGTACTTTATTTTTCATATTTATGTTTTACAATCAAATATTTCTTCACTTACATTTAATGAGATTCATACATAAACAGAAGAGCTGCATTTCTATGTTTGAGTTTTATTTGAGGCAAGTGATAAGTCCCCAACAACTTCAGTAGCTGTTTTATTAGACTTTTGTTATTTTTTTTCTAATAAGGTTAAAATAAAAAAATAAAATAACTATGGGATGGGATAATGGAGAGAGCGAGAGAAAAGAAGAGAAAAAGAGGGAGAGAAAGAAAGAAAAGAAAAGAAAGAGAGGGGGAAGAGAGGAGAAAGGAAGGAAAGATCAAAAAGGAAAGGAGAAAGAAAGAGGGGGAAGAGTGAGGGAGGGGGAGGTGGGAAGAAAGAAAACTCTAAGATAATAAGGGAAGGAGAAAGTATAGTAGCTTCCAATTTTCCCTTATGTAAACAATCATTTATTAAACTCCTATTATCTTGACCCAAAACAAAAAGAGGTAAGTCTAGAGCTCAGGGAATTGGGCCAGAAATTACAAGTACTTATTAAATTAAAGCTAAAAAATTGATTTTTAAAGCACCATGATGTGTATTGTTTTATAAATATGGAACAAGTATATTTTTATTTGCTGTGAACATCACTTTTTCATCCATTAAAATCCTGTTTTTTTGGAAGAAAGAGCAATTGATACTTGTAAACTCCAAAAGACATTGTACAGGTACTGTGAGGGCAAAGGCACCGTACACCAAAGGACAAACCTTATCAAGTTCTAAGAGTCTCATCATTCAGAAATAGGACACTAAAGCAATTACTTTTTTTTTTTTTCTTTTTTTTTTTTTTTTTTTTTTTTTAGCAATGACATTCTCAGAGGTATGAGTCTAAGTCACCTTGTAAAGTGAAAGAAAACTGGACTTGAAGTCCTAAGACTTTGTTTCAAATTCTGTCTATTCCAACTATTACAAAGTGATGTTTGGCAAATCACTTCACATTTTATCTGCAAAGTGAAGATTGAATTGTGACCTTTAAAGTCCCTTCCAGATCTGGAGATATGACTGTATGGATGCCAACAACAATGAAACATATATTTTCAAAAATAACATTTTTATACATAATTAATCTTAAAGCTTGAATGGATTCTTATAAACTAATATAATATTTAACATTTTTTCAAAGAATTCAATGTGAACATTATCATGAATTTTGTGAATAACATTTATTTTGATATGGAATGAAGTTTCTAGACTTGTGATTTCAATTATATAGAAACTATTTTCCTTTCATGTAGCAAAGCACTTCTCACTAATTTATAAAGAAATTTATGATTTTCAGAGAGCTTCTAAGAGGTACTGTCATGTTATGTGACTTGGTCAGGATCACACATTGAGTATGTAACAGAAGCATGCCTTTAATTTAATTCTCCTTGACTCTGAAGCCATCACCTTTCAATTATTCCATATTTTCCTCTTGTAAACAAAATCATGAGTTCATATTTTATAATTCATTTACAAAGATTTGCTTATTCATTTTTAACAGGGACTTCTTATTGTTATGAGTGAATTTTTTATTGATTTTTACTAAGATAAGCATTTTTCTTAGAGTAGTCCCTAGGTTAGAAAAATTCCTTGAAAATTTTTAAATTAATATTTTAAGTTTACTTTCTCCCCTGAGGCTGTAAGGTTCCTATTTCTTTCTTCCTTTGATTAGGGACTCTATTGAAAACATATTATTTTGCTTTAAATATTCTGAAAGCCAATACATCCTTTCAAAGAGAACATAAGAGAAGGTTAGTCAGGACATTGCTCCAAGATCTGCTTTTAATTCAGATACTTTATGTATCTAAAAGAAACTATTATACATATTTTATGTACCATCTTGTGTCACATTTTTTGTACTCACTGATATTTTATCTTTGTCTTCTGGTGTTTTATTGTTTAATCGTGTCCAACTCTTCATGATGCCATTTGGAGTTTTCTTAGCAAAAATCCAATGGATCCATTTTGTCAGACAATCAAAGGGTAAGCGATTTTCTCAGAGTCACAGAGCTAGGAAGTATCTGAGGTTGGATTTGAACTCAGGTTTTCCTGATTTCTGGTACAGTTCTCTACCTACTGAGTCAACAGATGACTCCTTTTTTATTAGTCACCATTTGTATTTTTAATTTGTTGACTTCGATATTATTGATAAAATGCTGACAAAATTACTCTTTGGTTACTTAAATAAATTTATTAGTTCGGGTGGATCTATTTTTTTTTTTTTACTTTTTACCCAGTTATATTCAAAACAATTTTTAAAAGATTTTTGAGTTCTAGGTTCTCTCCCTTATCCCCACCTACAATTAAGAAACTACTTGTGGAGTTATGCCAAACATTTCCACAAAAGTCAAGTTGTAAAAGAAAACATAGATCTCCTACCCTAATGAAAATAAGATCCTCAAGAAAAATTAAGTTAAAAATGAAAGGAAAGAAAGAGAAAGAGAGAGAGAGAGAGACAGAGACAGAGACAGAGACAGAAAGAAAGAAAGAAAGAGAGACTACTTCAATTTGTATTTAGGCACAATCAGTTTCTTCTTGGGATATGGATGGTATTTTTCATTATAAATCTTTCAGAGTAGTTGTGGATTATTGTACTACTAAGAATAACAAAGTAATTTATAGCCATAATTTATAACCATAATTTATGGTTATCCCAGAACATTGCTGACACTTTTTATACATTACATTTATTTCACTTCATTCATGGAGAACTTTCCAGGTATTTTTCTCCTGAGAGCATCCTGCTCATCATTTCCCAGAAAAAAAAAATATTCCATCAGAGAAACTTAATTTTTTTTCTTACAATTAGTATTGCTAATTGTATTTCCCCCCCATTTGTTCCCTAATTCCTTTCAACCTATTCCTCCTCAAAAGTGTTTTGCTACCATCCACTCTCTTCTTTTATATGTCCTCTTTTTTACCATCCTCCCCACAACTGCCTCCTTTTTAATCCTACAATACCTGTGGTCATTGACAATCTTTGTCTTCATCTGCTCCTAAATACCTCAATTATTCAAGGAACTATGATTTCAGTAGTGTGGATTATCTCTCTGCCAATGCACATGACAATCTTTCCCAACTTAATAGATCTCCATTAGTCTATATAAAATCTATTATATTATAATCTTATTATGTTATATTTTAATATTATATTTATAATAGTCTGATTGGCTAAACTCTCCAATCTGAATGTTATAAATCCTTGAATGAAATATTTACTCTCCAGGCACATGCCTGAAGCTTTTAGCTTAGTAGGAATTTGGGAAAGACTTAGTTGGCAAAGTATTTAATGGACTAGGGTCATCTCTACAATCATGATGAAATATTAGAGCAAGACTTTGATTGGAAGCTCTCCCTTGATAAAGATCTATAAAATACATTTCACTTCCTAAGCTACCTGGAAGAAAAACATGGCAGAGGCAGTGTATATTTCTACAGGATTGTTTTTTCCTGAAGTCAAATTATCTAAATTTGACTTTCCTCTTTTTCATGGTATGTATGCGTGTGGGATGTGTGTGTGTGTGTGTGTGTGTGTGTGTGTGTGTGTGTGTGTGTTTGTGTGTGTGTGTGTGTGTGTATGTGTGACGGAGAGAAAGATAAACAGAGGCATAGAGAGTCAGAAGCAATAGTTAGAAGTGGCAAAGAAGTAAATTTAGGCTCAAAAAACTTCCTACCAATTAGAGCCATCCAAAAATGGAATGAGCTGTATTGCAGAGGTACTAAAATCCTCTTCATTGAAGGCCTTACAACACAGGTTGAATGGCCTACTTGTCAGATATATTTTAGTTGAGGATTTATTTTCGGACTGGGTGTCCTCTGAGGTCAACTTTGTGCCTCTATGATTCTGTGTCCACTAAAATCATTATTCACCCAGCCCCCATAAGAATTGCACTCTGGTGTGTGATTTAATAGAGTTCTGAATAGTGTATTACATAACAGCACCCAAGAAGGGATAATATAGTATTCACATACATATCTTTATCTCAAGGCTTTTACAGAATTCATTATATCCAAGGACTCCTGGTAGTTTGGATTCTTAGAGGCAATGGAGATCAGAAGATCATTTGACATAGAGTCTGGCTAGAGTTACCAAAGTTTCAGTTCACTATTTATTATATTCTCTATTTTCCCTCATTTTTCTCTTTTCTGACAATGGGATTCTTGCTCCAGTGACCAACTTACATAATTTAATGAAATAATAATTAAATAGCATAATTAGTTCTTTTCTGTGACCCCAGCCAGCATTCAATTTGTACACTCTTGTCATTTACCACTTTCTTCCTAGCATCACTAAGTAGCTTCTTTGGTTGCTTCCCTGAATCCCACTAAGGGATGGACAGATATGCTGTCACCATGGAAACAAGATAATTGCTCCAAGGATGTATTCTGCTCTCATAGTATTGAACGAACTTCTGTACAGATTTTCATTTATTACTAAATATTTGCAAGGAAAGATAACATGTTTCATACTGCTAAAGTGTTTACCACTGTTGCATGGGGCTAAGTGAAATTTTCTGATTGGAATAAATGTTAAATGTGATGGAAACACTTGGATACAAAATAGACTTGAAATAACCCGACAGATGACACAGAAAAGGAATTGTGACACTGTAGACTGAAGATTGGTACAAGATATCAGTAATAGCCCCCACTCTTCAGTGAGGGCTATTGGTATGGGGGTTTGGGGGGGTTGTTTGTTTTTTTTTTTAATTTTCTTCCTAGATCTGCATTGGCTGTTACTGTCTCCTTACTTAGAGATATACTATCACTTTTTTGTCTGTCTCTTGGACCCAGCATAGTGCCTGGCACATTGTGGTTATTTAATAAATATTTGTTGCATTGTATTCTTAGTACTTTTTATCAATTGACTTTGACCAGTCTTCCAATCCAGAAAGCCTATCAGAGTAACCATACTGAATAAAAGATAGATAACAAGGTATTAAATTATCCATAAAGATGTAACCATGCACTGGTGATACCTTTATAAAGAATGAACATATCTCTTTATTGAACTAGGAGAGTCTGAACATTGGCTGGACAAAAGATTGGCCACTAGCCTAGGTAACCCTTAAAAGATAATTAAACAGTTCAAGGATGAGTCACTTTGGATAAGTTCAGATTAGGAGCAGCAGAGTGTTGCCCCTTCAGTGCTCTGATGTTACCAAAGTGTAGCAGGAAGGAAAGATTTTTTTCATTCTTCCTTTTATCACCTGTGGTATCAAATAGTAGAATTCATCATCCAGTATGAGAAACCATTTATAGCAGTTTGAGAGAATTCAAGATTCAGTTAAGAGAGTAGAAAATACATACTCTCAAGTGAGTTATGGACAAAAAGGGAGAGTAACTTAAGAAAGAAAATATTTATAAGGAATATTAACCCTATTAGCAGAGGATAGTCAACCACGAATTCAAAGGAGAATTATCCTTAGCATGTAGGAGCTGACTTGTAATAGAAATGAAAAAATATAGGGAGCCCACCAAAGACATAGTGTCAGGAGGAGCAACATAGGTTCTTTACATGAATAAAAAGAACATTGAGAATCTGTAGTATTAGAGGTATGATTTGCTTTGGCCACAATTATTCCTTTTTGTATGAATGCTATTGTTTTCCAAGCTTATGCTTACACTTGACATAAATGCTTTTGTGTTTTTGTGGGAGAGTACTCCAGATTTTGGTGGGAAATATTTTGTCACTATTTGTTTTTAATATGTCATCTTAGTAAATGCATTTGCAATGAAATAATATAACTATTGGCTGACTATATAGGATAATTCTATTGGCAAGGGCTCATGAGTTCTAGAAAGTAGGACCCTGGACCTATAGGTTATCCTAAAACCTGTGAGAATAGTAGTATTTCCATTGAAGTTATAAACCTGGCAATTTAAATTAGAAGAATAGATTAGAAAGGCTTTTGTACTTGTAAAGTGAATTTCCATAGAGAGATTCCAATGTTCTCATTGACTTTAATTATTAATTTACATATATATATATTCTCAAGATGTAGGTTGAGATAGTCTTCAGTAAAGTGAATTAAAAACTTGAAAAGATAAAGTGATTTCAGAAAGTTAACAACAATAATAATTAGTATTTATATAACACTTTAAAGCTTGCAAGGAACTTTACAGTTATTATTTCATTTTACCTCCACAACAACCTTATATATGAAAAATAAAACTGAGGTGAACAGGATTAAAAAATAGCTTGCTCAGAATCTCATCTAGATGGATTTTAATTCAAGTCTTTCTGAGTCCAGGTCCATGTCTCAATCCTTTGTATTATCTAGTATAGGATAACTTCTTTGCTTTTGATTTTCCTGTGTTCTAAGCACTTTGTCGAGGAATGTTATTCTTATTGCCAGTCTGGCTTCTTTATGTAATTTTATAATTCATTAAATTCTCCTTCTCTACCAAAATTCATGTATTAATTTATGTATTTAATGTTTGTAACCTTCTATAGAATATGAGCTCCTTGAGGCAAGAATTAATTATTTTTTTGTATTTCCTTTCTCATTGCATACAGAGCTTAATAAATGTTTGTTGATTAATCAATAAAATAAAAATAGCAACAATGTGGACATCAGGTGCATAGTGCTGCTCAGGAATGCTTGTAAGCAAGTCTGTATGATTTCTATTTGAGAAATTTTCTCTCTCAACTTCAGGAGGCTATAGAAAGATTATAAAGGAAAGAGAGGATATGTAGGCATACTCAAGCAGCACTAACTGTGAGTCATGGTTATGTATTCCTATTAGCTTGATATTTAAACTCTATGACAGATTTGGCTATGCCTGCTAGAAGATAGTCGTGGACAGATTTGTGTGCCACAAAACCTTATCATTAATGGTGTCAGTAATTGTACAACTATTTACTAGTTTGATTTAAAGACCACTGAATGAAACTGAATCATGGCATCTTCATTCCCTCCTTAGGCAGATTTTGGTATCCTTTGTATAAGTAATAATTTGAGATATACGTTTTTCATAATGTCCTCCAAAATCAATACTAATCTATTTCTCTTAGATTGAGAGCTGACCCCTACACTCACTTAGCAGTGAGCTTTGGGAAAGTGTTACTTGTCAAACTGAGCAGGACATAGGTGGCATTTCATTTTCATCTTCTTTGTGCATTTGAATAAACGAGCTGATGTATTGCCTCAGATCCCTGAATCTTGCATTGATAATTTCTGATTCCTGTTGAAATGTTATGAAATGATTTTCTGAAGTAAATTTTCTCAATGATTGTCACAGCCTACCATAATAGACTTCTCCCAGTTCTCTATATGTCACTAAACTTGAATAGAAAGAGATGAAAGATAGGGTTATGGCTTTGTCTGGCTTCAGGCAGTCAGGTGTGCTTTTTTATTAAAAGAAGTGGTTTTCCCAAGAGATTTTGTTGAGAATCCTATTCCTTCTATCATAGACACACACACACACACACACCCCCCCACACACACACACATCATGCCATAGGAGCCACTCAATAAATACTGGTTAAATTGAATTGAATTAAGTATTGGATTATGACTTCTATTCCCATTTACCACTTTTATCCATGGATGGAATTATTATTATAGTAAAGCTCAGTGTGTGCCATTTGTATGGCATGTATGGGATGTCTCCAAAATACAATTTCAAACTTTAATTGCTTAAAACACTATATTTGTCATTTAACTTCCTGAATAAATGTTTGTGGAGTTTAGCATTGGAAAGGACCTTAGAGCTCACCTAATTAAATCCCCTCACTTTATTGAGGATATATAGAATCTTCAAGCTTAAATGACTTGTTCAAGGTCACAAAGGTCATGATGAATAGAACCAGGAATCAAATCCAGCTCTTCTGCAATCTAGTGCTCTTTTCACTATAGCACTCTGTTTCATAAAATGGTTGAACAAATTATGTTGTGTGAATCTAGTGGAATACTATGATACTGTGAGAAATGAGGAAACATGATTTCAAAGAAACACAGAAAAGCTTATATAAAGTGATATTGATTATAGTTAATGGAGAGTGGAGAGAACCAAAGGATGATTTATATTATAACATTATTATTATAAAAGGAACAAATTTTGAGAGTTGTCAGAAGTCTGATCAATATAGTGATCATCTCCCCAATTGATAAATGGTCAAAGGATATGAACAGACAATTTTCAGATGATGAAATTAAAGCTGCCTATAGTTATATGAAAAAATGCTCTAAATCACTGTTGATTAGAGAAATGCAAATTAAAATAGCTCTGAGATATCACCCCATACCTCTCAGATTGGCTAAGATGACAGGAAAAGGTAATGATAAATGTGGGAAGAGATATGGGATAACTGGGAGACTAATGCATTGTTGGTAGAGTTGTAAAATGATCCAACCATTCTGGAGAACAATTTGTAACTACACCCAAATGGCTACAAAACTGTGCATACCATTTGATCTAGAAGTGCCACTATTGGGTCTGTATACCATGGAAATCATAAAGGAGGGAAAAGGACCATTATGTGCAAAAATGTTTGCAGCAGCTCTTTTTATGGTAGCAAAGAATTGGAAAATGAGTAGGTGTCTATCAAAGAGAATGGCTGAACAAGTTGTGGCATATGAAAGAAATGGAATATTATTACTCTATAAAAATGATGAACAGACTGATTATAGAAAAGTCTGGAAAGATTTATACAAATTGATGCTGAGTGAAACAAGTAGAACCAGGAATACATTGTACACAATAATAATAAGAATGGGTAATGTTCAACTATGAAAGACGTGGTTCTTTTCAGTGGTTCAGTGATCCAAAGCAATCCCAATAGAATTTGAACAGAAAATGCCATCTGCATCTAGAAAAAGATCTAAGGAGACTGAATGTAAATCAACATATGCTATGTTCACTTGTTTTTTCTGTTGCTGTTTTTTTAATCTTTCCCCTGTTTTTTTCATTTTGCACTGATTTTTCTCTACCAACATGATTCATAAGGCAATGTATTAAAAATAAAGTTACTACAATAAAAAAAATGTAGTGACCATCTATGTTGCTCAAAGACCAACTCAAGGTACAGAATAAGATTTATATAAATCCAGATGTGTACACATACATATATATATGTGCATATATATTATATATATACACATATACAAATATGAGTATAAAAATATTTTGAGAGCATAGCCAATGAGGGAATTCATTTTGATTTGCTAGGCATATTTATAGTAAATATTTTGTTTATCTTTTTTTCCTTCTAATGAAAAGCAAATTGTCTACAATAAATTATCAAATAAAAACTTTTAATGAATAAGAGTCTCAGAATTCAACTGAATGGATTTTGTGTCATTATGTATAAGTAATCCTAGTTCTTTCTTGGTTCATTTTACCTTTTTTTAAAGTATTCCTTCTGCTATTAGATAGCTTATTGTCCCTCTAAGACCTGAGAAATACTTCTCATAACTGGGAAGACTGCAAATTCCTAGCTTCCAAAAATTATTCTTTTTTTTCTCATTCTTGTAATGAATTTGTAATTTCAAAAAGATATGTAAAAAAGGGAGGCTGTTTGCCAGTAGGCAAATACAAAAGATCATAGAATCATAATAGATAATAATAATAGCTAACATTTATATATTACTTTAAGGGTTGCAAAATATTTTACACAGACTTCTTCTCACTTGATCTTCACTACAACCCTGTGAAGTAGTACTATAAAATAGACATTAAAGATCATTTTATCCAGTCCTTTAACTTCACATATAAGAAAGTTAAATTCCAGAGAAGCTAAGGGAGCATAGTTCTTTTGGCCTTACCACGATAGTAAAGAAAATAGCTTATATTCCCTGTATATACTGAGTGAAGGTTTGAAAAAAATTTCCACTTTTTATTTCATGTGTTTCTCAAAATGACTCTGTGAAGTAGTTAACTATTTTTAATCCCTATTTTACTAATAGGGAAACAGATTGAGTGAGGTTGAATGACTTAGCAAGGTCTCAGCTAATAAGTATTTGAGATAGGATTTGAGTTCAGGTTTTGCTAACTCAAAGTTCAGTTCTCCAAGTGCTACACCTCCTATCTATAAGGGCAGTGTATTTGGTCAAACTTTTGCATATAATTATGATAATTTCTGTTGATGACATTTTGATCATCCAATTAAAGTTCTCTTCCAATGCTGAACCTGGGCTCTGGCAGTTGTAACCAAGCTGCAAAGGCTTCAGGCAAAACAGGATCAACCTATATCATTTTTGGAGCAGGTTGAATTTTAAAAATTTTATTTATTTATTTTAAACAAACTACTAATGAAGACCTTTTAATAGTCCTCAAGATTACAGAGGTAGAAAATGACAAATCCAGGATGCATTTACTTTAAGCCAATAATTCTTAAATTGAGAGCTTGATGTTACATAAATAAAATGAGTTTCTTACTCTAACATGATATAAATTCTAAACACCATCATTCAAAGCATTTATTTGAAATGAAAAGGATTTGGCAGGAAAGACATTAAGCAAATATAAAATAAGAACACTCCTTCCTTTAAGTCTCAACTTAAATCCCACCATCTATAGTAAGTCTACCCCAAATCCTCTTAATTTCAGTGCTTTCCCTCTTTAATTAGTTCCATTTATTTTGCATATAATGGGCAGCTAGGTGGGGCTATAACTACAGGTTTGTGCTTGGACTCAGGAAGACGCAAGTTCAAATTTGGCTCCAGAAACTCACTGGCTGAAAAACACTGGGCGAATCACTTAACACTGTTGTTTGCCTCAGTTTCCTCATCTGTAAAATGAATGGCAAATCCCTCCAATATATCTGCCAAGAAAACCTCAAAAGAAGGGATCATGTTGAGTTGGAAACCAGGCCAGCTAGCATGCTAGGCCACGAAAATGCCAAGCCATGGAAAGTGGGTTAATTAGCATGCCAGGCAATGAATACTGGGCTAACCAGCACATCAGGCCATGGAAACTGGGCTAACTGACATGCCAGACCGTGGAAATTAGGCTATCACACCAGGCCACAGAAACCAAGCTGTCATGCCAGGCCACAGAAACTGGGCTAACTAGCACACTAGGAGATGGAAATGCCAGGCCACAGAAACTGGGTCAATTGTCACACCAGGCCAACTAACATGCTAGGCCATGGAAACCAGGATAACTAGCATACCAGATGATGGAAACCAGGCTAACTAGCATGTCAGGCTACAGAAATGCCAAGCCACAGAAACCGCACTGACTAGCACACCAGGTCATGGAAACTGGGCTAACTAGTACATCAGGCCATAGAAACCAAGCTAACTAGCACATCAGTCTAACTAGAATGCCAGGCCATGGAAACACCATGCCATGGAAACTAGGCTAACTGGCATGCCAGGCCATGGAAATGAAAAGCCACAGAAATACCAAGCCACTAGAATGCTAGGCCATGAAAACCAGGCTAACTTGCACACCAAGCTGGCAAAGAAGAAAGAACCAAACCATAGAAACAGTGAAGTAAGAAGAACTTCTTTTACCACAAAGAATAATGTTAAATAGCTCTCTGCCCAGAGAGAATTTATAAAATAACTCAAAAAAGAATTTAAAAATCAAATGAAAGATATTGAGGGAAAATTAAAAAATCAATAAAAACCATCCAAGAATTTTTTTTAATTATGAAAAAAAAGTTAACCAACTAGAAAAGGGAATACAGAGTCTCAAAAACAAAACAAAACAAAACAAAAAACAAAATTCTGAAAAATAAACTGGGCAAAGGGAAGCTAGTGAAGTTATAAGACCAAAAAATAACAAAACAGAATATAAAGAATGAAAAAAAAGAACAGAATGTGAAATATAAGAAAAACAATAGATCTAGAGAACAGAAAAAGAAGAGAAAATGTAAGAATATTTGGACTACCTGAAAGCTGTTATCAGAAAAAAGAACCTTGACACAATACTTCAAGAAATAATCCAAGAAAATTGTTTTGGAGGGTAGAACATTAAGGGAAAATAGGAAAAATCCATTGATCACCATTTTTAAAGAGATCCTTGGTTGAAAACACATAGTAATATTATTGCCAAATTTTGAAACCCCCAGACCAAAGAGAAAATTTTGTAAGAAACAAGAAAATAACAATTGAAATACACTTTAACTACAATTAGCATTATACAGGATTTAGCAGCAGCCACAATAAAAGCCTGCAAGTCCTGGAATCCTATCAAATGTCAATCAAAATAACTAGGCCCGTGGCCAAGAATATCAAAATCCATCAAAATTATCCCTAATTCAATAGAATGAGGAAAAATGGATATTCGACAAACTTGTTTTCAGAAAGTTTTCAAAATTTTCTATCAACCAAACTGGAACATGTAAGAGTCAACATTGAAGATCACTTTCAGGGAAACAATGTATACCATATAATTAACATTGACATTAGCAATAGAATAGCTTAAAAGAAAGGTTGAAGCAGAATTAAGGTAAAAATAATTGTTATACAAATAAAGTGTAGAAAAATAATGGACACAGAGGCCTTAGAGAGGGGAGGAAGGCTCATAGTTTTGAAAACCTCCTTACAATGGGACTGGGTGAAATAGACAACAGTAAATCTATATCATAAAGGATATAGCACTTTCCAAGATCTATTAAAAAATAAGAAGGAAATGGATGGAAGGGGGAGCAAATGGTGAAGAAAGAAGACAAGGGAGGGATCCAAGGGTGGATACAAGAAATTAAGTAATAGCAAGGCAAGTTAAGGAGCAGAATTAAGCAAAGAGTGATCAGGGATAAGAAAAATATGAGTGTGTTGGTGGGGGGAAGCAGTGTGTGTTTGTGTGTGTGTGTGTGTGTGTGTGTGTATGTGTGTGTGTGTGTGTGTGTGTGTAACTATATATGTAAACATAAATATAAATTGCTTAATTATATCCTGTTTGGGGATGGTGGGTAAGAGAATGAAGGGAAAAAAATAAAGTAAAACATTCAAGTGAAGCCTAAAATACTCTCCCTCCTCATGTACTCTTCCTATTTTCTTCCTTCCTTCAAGTCCCATCTACAATTCTACTTTATACAGGAAGCCTTTATTAATGCTCCTTAGTTCTGGTGTCCTCCCTCTATTAAGTATGTGCAATTGTTTAGTTTTACAAGTAGATGGGATCTTATGGTATATCCTAGGTACAATATATATGTGCAGAACCGAATTTTGTTGTTATTGTTGTTGCAAAGGAAGGATTGTATTCGGAAGGTAAAAATAATCTGGGAAGAAAAACAAAACAAAACAAACTAAAAAAAACAAAACAATGCTCACAGTTTACACTCATTTCCCAATGTTCCTTTTTTGGATGTAGCTGATTCTGTCCATCATTGATCAATTGGAATTGGATTAGCTGTTCTCTATGTTGAAGCTATATGCTTCCATCAGTACATCCTCAAACAGTACTGTTGTTGAAGTGTACAATGATCTCCTGGTTCTACTCGTTTCACTCAGCATCAGTTGATGTAAGTCTCTCCAAGCCTCTCTGTATTCCTCTTGTTGGTCACTTCTTACAGAACAATAATATTCCATAACATTCATATACCATAATTTACCCAACCATTCTCCAATTGATGGACATCCATTCATCTTCCAATTTCTAGCCACTATGAAAAGGGCTGCCACAAACATTTTGGCACATACAGGTCCCTTTCCCTTCTTTAGTATTTCCTTGGGATATAAGCCCAGTAGTAGCACTGCTGGGTCAAAGGGTATGTACATTTTGATAACTTTTGGGGCACCATTCCAGATTGCTCTCCAGAATGGCCGAATTCTTTCACAGCTCCACCAACAATGCATCATTGTCCCAGTTTTCCCACAGTCCCTCCAACATTCATCGTTATTTGTTCCTGTCATCTTAGCCAATCTGACAGGTGTGTAGTGGTATCTCAGAGTTGTCTTAATTTGCATTTCTCTGATCAATAGTGATTTGGAACACTCTTTCATATGAGTGGAAATAGTTTTAATTTTATCATCTGAAAATTGTCTGTTCATATCCTTTGACCATTTATCAATTGGAGAATGGGATACTGGACTGCTTTAACATTTCCTTCTCCAGCTTATTTTATATATGAGGAAATTCAGGCAACCAAGGTTAAGTGACTTTCCCAGGGTTATCATAGCTATTGTATCTAAAACTGGATTTGAACTCCAAAAGATGAATCTTTTTCACTTTAGGCTCCACCCTCTATCTATTGTAATCCCTAGGTGCCCTTAGATTTGATGAGATGGCCACTGAGATCACTTTCATTTGTGAAATTTTCATTCAACATTTCTAAGGAAACAGAATTTTCAAATGGGCCAAGTTATTCAAATGCCCCAGGGTGCTTAAATATAGCATATGTCCTTAACCTTGATATTTAGCTTTGACTTTTTTCTTTATTTAAATTTTCTATTCCTGTCTAGTTGTATAGAAGAAACTAGAGAAGGACAAAGGCATACTGAGATCTGGTGAAGATCTTGTTAATTTAAATATCTCATTTTATCAATGAATAATAAAAATCAGAAATTGATCCCTTGGGTCACCAGAGGTTAAGATATTTAACAAAACTGTGATATGACTCTATTGAAACCTCTAACCACTTTGCCATGGAAATACAATCCTAAGGACTATGAAGCATTGCCTGAAAAATCTGTATCTGTAAAAAAAAAAATCAAGTTCAGAAGAACTGCTATTTATGGAAATCACATATTTCTCTTAGAATCTACATTACTCAATACATTTCACTTGATGGTTGAAAAGGCTCTATAAGTAGTGAGAAATTGCTTTAAAAGAATATGTGGCATCAGTCTAAATAGAGGGTATTAAAATGTGTTTAAAACTAAATGTGTATTTTAAAGTGCATTATCTCTAATGTTTCCCATTTTCTCATTGTAATATTTATAAGCCTCTAGGAAATATAATATGATTGTCATTAACATTAAGAATGTTATTATGATTCCTATATTCAACCAATTCTTTTTCTGGTGCTTTGCAGATTATTGCACTGGGAATGGACATTGCATTCTGGGCTCTGTAGAAACACATGTTCCTCAGCAGATGGACTTGTTAAGTATAACCAGATAAGTTGGTCTTATCACTAGTAGTGCTGTAATAACACATTTAATTACATGGAGTGTTTTACTTCATATCAAATTGATATTCTTAAAAAGTGGGAAAGAGAAGAACTGTAGGAAATACAAAATGCTGTATTTTAGCTGAGGCCATGAGATACAAATGAAGCTGTAGAGATATTTCAGAGTTGACATGGCATTCCATTAATTTATGTGCAGAATTAGACTTCCTTCTTGACATTTGAGCCAAGTGGAGTCTGGTAAAGATGAACTTAGTAGCTGACCTAGATCAGCTAATAATTGAATGATAAATGAAAAATTAAAAAAATAGATAGTCATTGTTCCTTTATTCCTTAGATCAACAAAAGTTAAACCAAAGTTTAGCTATTATTCCTATTAAGATTAATAGATCACAGGATCATAGATTCAGAACTGGAAGACCTCAGAGAAACTGAATCAAACACCCTCTTTTTACAGGTGATGAAACTGAAATACAAAGCAGGTGACTTTCCTCCCTTGTACATTATCAGATATGATATTCCACATTTTCCCAGATATCCTTATTATTACCTAATACTTTGTCTAACATTAACTACAGATTCTATAGTTAGTATAACTCTCCACTTAAGAGGGAGGTTACAGGTCTGTTAACTAGTTCTTCCAGCTAACTTTATCATCCACTATTGAGAGCTGTGGTTAATAAGTTTCTTCTATAGAAAATAGACTAGTTAATTCACTTTCTTCATTCAGGTTTCTACAGTACTTTAGCTATAGTCATAGGTTTACTGGGTAAATGACTAGTTATTTTTTGTGTGTTCCAGAGAGAACCCAATGTTAGTTGATAAATCAAAATTTCTGGTCTCCAGTTTTGTTGTTTATGAGTTTAGTTGTCATAAAACAATTTCAACAAGTTTTGGTTAAATCTTGATTATGTGCTGTACATTGTGCCACACATACATTTAAAAACCTTAAGGATTGATTTTTTCTTCAGAAAACTTTTGATATAATTGGAGAAATAAGACTAAGAGGCAAACAAGTAGAAAACAGGACAAGGCAGGGAATAGCAAAGAAATGAGTTTTGTGGTATTGACTATGTTGGAGAAGTTATGGGAAGCAGATATGTCTTGACAGATAGGTTTTAATTAAATATATGTTTTATATAAATATAGCTGGGCCTTAAAAAAGAGAATTTGAACAGATATTTAGGGGAGGAGATAGTATTCCATTTTAACAAAATAAAATGTAGCAATACAAAGGAGAGAGAAAAAGCACTGTGTTATATAAGGATCTTGAGGAGAATGATCTGGAAAAACTTCAGATCCATTTTGAAGAATAGTAGGAAAAATATCTTTATAATTTGGAAGTGAACTATGGAAGGCCTTGAATTTCAGACTGTAGTATACTTTCTAGGGCCCCATATTAGGTGCCAAATGTACCATCCAGACTAGCTCTCTGGATGATCTGGGTACCAGCCCACGTCCTTTATTTCAAATTCTCTTGGACTTAAATACCTTAGTACAATTATATCACTACAGTACATTGATCATGTGCTAACTATAATACAATTATATCATTACAACACACAGCACACAGAGCTAACTATAAGCACCTTGCTATCATTATGTAAATGCCTCTTTAATGCAAGTATCTCTGCTTCAAGAACATAGTTTGTCATGTCTCCTGATTTCTCAGGAATGCTGAGATAACCCCCACGGGATATGACAGTCAAACCAACCTTGTCAGTTCCCTCTGGGCTGAAGGCTCTTATACTTCACTCAGAGTTTTCCCACTGTCTGTGGCCCTCTATACCAGACAAATTAGATTAGCCTGACCTCAAGCAATAGGCAATAAGGAGTTGTTATGGGGTTTTGAACAAATGAAAAATAAAAGAAAGTGTTTGAGGAAGCTTGACTTGTTGTTGGTGTGAAGGATAGGTTGAATGAAAAAGGAACCTGATCAATGAACCAGATAAGTAGGGATGTATAAGAATAATCTATATGGATGCCTAGGGACAGGTTGAGATCATGGCAAAAGAGAAGAATATCACAGATGTTGTATAAACAATTATTAGGATGTGGTGACAAATGAAAGAGAAGGATCCTATAATTTGAGAGAGTCATCAGATTTCCAGGACTTTATCATCATTGATAGGGCTCTTTATTTCTTGAGAAGAAAGACTTTGTTATATGCAACTTTCAAGTCAAAGAGGTGATACAATGAATAGGTTTAGAGCCAGGAAAATCCATATTAAAATTTTGCATCAGATAATTATTTTCTGTGTAACACTGGTAAAATCATTTAATCTCTCTGTTCCTCAGTTTCCTTAGCTGCAAATTACACCTACACCACAGGTAAGAACCAGCTTATACCAGCTCCAGAGAGCTGATAGTTAAATTTTCAAAGTAAGCATTTATACCTCAGAAATTGATCATCACTATAAATCAGAGTTCCATTTACTGTTTCATTTTCTAGTCTTAAGAAATTGGTGGAGAACGTTAATTATGTAAATTAAAATTTAAAATGTATTGTGTGTACTATTTTCTTCCCAGAAAGCTGGTTGTTAAACATTCATTAACACAGCACTGTACTAGATCAACCCATTTTATGTTTTGTTTTTATATTTTGCTTGCCTTGCCTGTGTCTCCACATTGGGAAATCCAAATGAATAATGAACAATATCAAGGAAAGTAGACTACTGTGGGGTAAAGAGTACTACATTTACTTTCAGAGGATATGGTATAGAATCCTACCTTTATTGCTTTCTACATTCAAAACCTTTAATTTCCTTACCTATAAATTGAAAGTATTGTGTCTTATGTATGCATTTATCTTGAAATTATGGTCATATATGTGTTCATATAAATTGAGTATGTACTTAAATGATCCCAGCTCTGTAGCATAGATTTTACTTGTCATCATTAGTTCCTTCTGTTTGAAATCTGGAATATATGTATGTGTTCATAACCAATTAGGTAACATGCCCCAGAAAGTTCTGGAAATGAGATAGAATGATAAAAAAATACAATTATATTAAAAGATCAGGATGTTATCATGTCTAAATAAAAAATGTAAAACACAGTGGATACAAATTCATAACACTGAGGGAAAGATAATTTATTGTGTTTCCATTTTTCTTTAAGGAACAAGCAATAAAATGGAAATAAATGAATCAGTTTGAGACTTAATTTTCATATAGGGACATTACTCCTGGAGGTTCATTAAAAAAAAGAGACTTATGAGAAAAATTCTTCTCTTCTTCATTTATCATTTAGGGCTTCCTATCTCTCCTCTCTCAGGAACTTTCCCCTGTCCAAAATATAATTGCATTTTTCTGTTTAAAAAATTGAAAATTGAGAACTGTAAATATGCATGCTTGTGTTAGTAAGTAGAAGACTACAGATAGAACTAGAATGATCTGAGTTCACATTTGTGGTCGTGGGCAAATCATTTAATTTCAATAATTTAATCAATAAAAATAGAGATAATATCTCTCAGGGATGTTGCAAGGGAAAAAAAGGAAATGATATATTTAATGTACTCTTCAAGATTTACTATTATATTTATTATATTATTATAATAATTATATATTATTATATTATTATTTAATATATATGTATATTAACATGTAGTAACATATCATATATCCTTTGTATACTCAGTTTTTTTTGTCTTACCAATTGTTTAAACTATTTCTCCAAATTAAATGCTTGATAAGGTCTTGATGGTTTTTTTTTCCTAAGATTTTATTTTTTTTTTGTCAATATATGGTATATTGTCAATATATGTCAATATTGGTATATGCCAATATCTGTTTCCTTGGTGAAATACCTATTGATATGAAAATTTTAAAAATTAAAAAATCTGATTTTTTTAAAATTTGGAAGTTATAAACATTTGCATCTACTTATTTTCAAATATTGACATTGTCCTTGATAGACAAAGTTTAGTTCATTTGTTGAGGGTACACAGATTTCTCATGACAAGCTCATGAGATTTTTTTTTGCCTTATTTTGATCATCCTTGATACTGAGGTACCCAGGACCATATTAGCTAATCATAATAGGCACTGTGTATATAGGCCTTCAAAAAAAAGAAAGGGCCTATACATTTTTTTGACAGTGAAAAATTGTCTAATAAAAGAATAACTAGGATGTCTTCTTGAACATACATATATGTATACATATATAGGATTATAAAATATTTATATACATGCACATATATGTTTGTATGTATGTGTGTATTCTTAACCATATAAGTATCATGTCTCAGCACAGTAATGTATGTAATGAAAAAATAATATATCAATGTTATCTTATTTCTTTCATAAAGTTGTTAAGGGAAGCATACAGACCAATGATTTCATTGATATAAAAAACTCTAGGGTGAGGAAATTTCCTCTCCCAATTTAAGGAAGCAAATTCTTATATTCTTAGAGAGCCCCTGAATCACTGAGAGGTTTGAAGGCTTTCTGTAGGACATCTACCCAATTTATGTCAGAAGCTTAGGTCTTAAACCCCAAAGTTCCAGCCTTAAGGCCATTTCTATTCTATTCTTTGTACCTCTCTGAGTGAAACTTATTAATACTGGAGATAAATTTTAGGGGATATTTCTTATTAAAAAAAATCAAATACATTTGAAAACTTATATTCACCTATATGCTTAGGACACAGAAGTGCCTGGGGCCTACAAGTCCCTTAATACAGCCCTGGAGGCACCATGTCTATATCCTGTCCTTCACTCACTCAGCTCACTTTTATCATGCCTGTGCTATATTTAGCTAATCCATCTGAGGGATTTTGTTATTTCTGTATTTTGAAAATCTAGTCCCATAGCATTATACTGAACATCCCATTTCATGTCTTCATCTGTGGACAATATTTTCCGACAACTTATGAGTCATGTTTTCAATAATGTCCCTGGCTAGTCAAGATTCTTGGCAGTATCTAATTAGTTTTGTCCTTAAATGCTCACTTATTGTAAAATGCTTTTTCCTAAATCTTTGGAAATTCTAATAGGTCTACACTCTTTATCTAATTTTAGCTTCAGACCAAGAGAAGACAGAATCAAAGAGAAAGTGTCGCTTCCAATTCTATTTTGAAATATGTAAGTTCATGGCTATCTTTGGCTTTTTAAATCAAGCCAAGAAGTTCTAAAACTAGTGTAATGTACATTGGAAGGGTGACTAAGGTAACAATATTAATTTTTTAAATTATACATCAGATGGAGTGTTCCCTTGGAAGCTTTTACTTATTTAGAGCAGCAACAAAAATAACTTACATGGCTAAACAAAAGTATTTTCCAACTGTGACTCTGCGTGATACATGATTCAAGTAATTATTATCCCCATTTTATGGATGAGTAAATTGAGACTGAAATAGGTTAAGTGACTTGCCCATAGTTATATAACTAAGTCATAGGGTCAGGAATCAAACTTTAAGCCTAATCATCTTTTCAGCATATTATTCTCTCTTTCAAAATGTTTTTGTAACTTCTTGATTAGAATAGCTTTTAGAGTTTGTCAGTGGTATCAAAAGACACCTTTGGGGGTGGATTTTAAGAAAAATTTTCTGGTGTGACTCTTCAATTGGCTGTATCTTGTATAATAGCATAGGGAATGGGGAAGGGAGAAGAATAACTATATCTCTCCAAGATAATTACTTTGAAGAATACTACATGAAGATTTCCTCCAGGAAAATGGGAAGATTAGAACAAGGAAGGTGGCTGAAGCAGGTGCTATAAAGTTCTTGTACAGCTTGGCCAGACATTAAAGACTCCAAGGTCATCCACTACATCCCAGGACATTGCCAATTATCCTGATTTTTGTCTTGAAATGCCACTGCACTTCAAGTTAACTCTGAAAGAGAGACTAAGGGTGATGAGACTGCCTCACTTACATTCAATTTATGTACAAATCAAGAAGACATCATTTTGTGATATTATTGGTCCTTTTAGAAAATAAAGAATGAACAACAAAAACTTTGAGGGGTAATTTCAATTAGGCTGGTTTTAAAAAATAAGCCTCATTACTTTATCTTCATACTTTATATTGGTATGTAAGAAGATGCTAAATATGCCATTTAAATTTGATTTATTTAACTCCTTATAACTCTTTTCTTACTAAGTTAAATTATTGTAGTGAACTCATAACATAGACTCAGGATTTATATAAACTACATAATTTAGTTATGTATAGTTAGTCAAAAGTTTTACTCAAAATCAATAGACATAAGCCCACATGAGTCTACACTCTACTCCTGGTACAAAGATTTTTTTTTTTTTTTTGAGGCCTAATTGAAATAGCACTAAATGGATAATCAGATAACCTGGATTTATATCTCTACTCTTTCATTTACTTTGACCTTAAATAAGTCACCTGTAGCCTTAATTTTCTGATCTATAAAAAAGATACCAAAAACATATACTTTTATGTTCCTCATAGAATTGTAGCAAGAATCAGGTTATATAGGATCAGTGTTCTGGAGTAGAAAGAGTGGTGGATTTGGAGAGAAAAGGACCTGATTTATCCCACACTTCATGTTTATTATCCTTTTTACCTCAAGCTATTCATATAACTTCTCTGTAACTCAGTTTCCGTCTGTGTAAAGTGAACCATTTGTATGAAGTAATGGAATTATAGATTTACAAGCTAAAAGGGACGCAAATTGTAACTGACTCAATTTTCTCTTTTTACAGATGGTAAAAACAAGGTTTAGAAAGAGTAAATTAGTTATCTAAGATCCCACAGCTAAAAAGCAGAAAAACTGGGATCTAAAAGGCTCATCTTCCTTAATTCAAACTAGTCTCAGATACTTACTAGTTGTGTGACTTTGGGCAAGTCACTTAATCCTGTTTGTCTGTTTTCTAATCTATCAAATGAGCTAGAGAAGGAAATGGCAAACCATTGCATTATCTTTGCCAAAAAACGCAAATGGGTTCATAAAGAGTTAGACATGACTCAACAACAACAACCTTTGACTCTGTTTCTACCTTAGATGAGCTCTAAAGATTCTTTCACAGTTAAGTACTATGATTTGTCACATATATAGCTTTGGGGAAAAATTATTAGGAGTCGTAGATCACTGATGTCAGAAGGCTCTGAATTCAGATTTTATCTCAAATACTTATTAGTTATGAAAACCATAAACAAGTTACTTAACCTATTTGCCTTAGTTTCCTTAGCCGTAAACTGGGTATAATAATAGAACCTACCTCATAAAGATGTTGTAAGGATAAAATGGCATCAGATATGTAAAGCTCTTAGCCCAATGCCTAACATATGGTAGATGCTATATAAATGTCTATTCCCTTCCCTTTCCTTGCCACTAAATAACTGTATGACCTCAAGAGTGTATTTTTTTTCAGAAGAGAAAAAAGGAATGTGGTAAATATGGACTAGTTGAAATCTGAAGTTCCTGTTCAATACTCATATTCTGGGATATCTTGCAAAATACTCTAATATGAAAATTAGGATTTATTTCTTAATGTTTCGCTTTTTGTTGGAGGCAAATGAAAATTGAAAAAATCTGGATGTTCTTTCTATATAAAAGGTTCTATCTTATGAAGAAGGGAAAACCAAAAGGAGGGAAAAGAACTTTTTTGGTGGCATTATGAATGTCAGGCCAAGTGATTAAAAGGGTCAATTGAGAGTGCAGAGTTGGAAACTGGGATCAGGAGAGAAAATGCAGAGGATAAGAATGAAGTTCATGAAAACCCTCTGGAACCATGGCCTTACAAAACTGTGGAATTTATATAGCTCTTATCCAGGAAGGATATAAAATAATGGTGGTTTTAAAAAGAAAAAACTGAAAGTCAAAGCTGACCAAGGAGTCAGAAACTAGGGAATGACATAGAAGTTGGAGGTCATGACAGGCCAGTGGGAAAAAGTCACAGAAACAGTCAAAAGAATAAAATATATCAAAACTCAGTAGGGACAAGAGGACCTTGATATTTAGTCATAGCCTGCCTTGGGAAGGAATCCTGTTTCTGCTGTATTAGGAAACAATCTCTGGTTTTTTCAGAGAAAAGGTTTAGAAGCTCAAATCTGCTGCAATATAATCCCCAAAGATATCTGGAAATCCCAACAGAGATTAAAAACAAAGTAAAAAAGCAAAGTCACATTGTAAATCCCTGTGGTATAAAATGTGCACTTATACACAAAGAATTTAGACAAATTTTCATTGTACATTATCTGTTTATAAAGACAGACAGTAAAGTTTCAAATCTTCCTCTATAATGCTAAATTCTCCTCCCTTTTCCCTCTTCATATCCATTTTTTCTTCTCAACCCTAAAAGACAAGACATACACTCTTGCATCAGTTAAATTCTGTGCCTATTCAAGGTAAATAAAACATAACTTTCTTTGACTAAAGTGTTTTCCTGCAGATAAAATCATAGTTTGGGCCAAGAGAGAGAGAAATCATTGAATGTGTCCCTATCATTTATTCCCCTTTAACCCCGCAGGTAATGTATACCTTGTGACTTGTAGAGAATATGTCCCTATTATTATTTCCTGGAAAATAGTAGGACACAACACAGATGTGGTGACAAAGAATCATAAGGCTAATATTCATTCATTCAGTGTGCCAAATTCTGTGATAGGTCTTTGAGATAAAATTAAATACTCTCTGTTCTTGGGGACCTTTAATTGGAAGAGTGGAGGGAGAAATATATAAAATATAAGTTAAAATCAAATACACATCCAAACATATATACACACATATATGTGTTTGCACACACACATATATACACACAAATACACACATGTTAGGATTCTTACAAGGTGCTATGTCACTGAAATGGATATAATTATCTAATTTAGCATGGTACTTAACAATTCTCTAGTTCAGAGTTCACACCTTTCACACCTTTAAGAGAGTATACTTTTAAGGAGCTCTCACAAACCCAGGGAATACCCACAATCCCATTCTCTGGGAGGATATAAGGAGCCAGAATTCAGAGAGGAGGAGTCAAGATTTCATTTCCACTTCGACATTCATGATGACTGGAGACACTCGGACAAGAGCTCTTGGGAACCAAATTGAGAGAGAGGCCTCTAAGAAAGTTAGCCGAGCCCCAAGTGAAGGAGACAAGACTTGAAGGAGAACATAAAGGATCTGGAGATGATTTAGAAAGAGACAGTAAAGGACTTTAAACCCTGGCTGCATTTTAGGAATTATTGAATTGAACTAAAGCCAAGGCTGCCTTCCAGAAGCACCCCAAGAAAACCTCCTCCCTGAGAGGGACTACAATCTAGAGCAGGGTCCTCAAACTATAGCCCCTGGGCCAGATATGGCCCGCCTATGGCAAAATCAGACCCAAAGTGAAGTACAATCTAAACTTGGTTTATAACTGCACACTTCCGGCACTGGGCTGAGGTGGTGGAGACGGAGTGTGAGGCACTCCAACAGTCTGAGGGACAGTGAACTGACCCGGTATTTAAAAAGTTTGAGGACCACTGATAGAGAAACAGAACATTACATGTTGGGCGCCAAAATGTAATGTTCTATTTCTCTAGATTGTGATCATTCTCTTGGAGCAGGTCTCTTGGGGAGTTTCTGGAGCCAGCCTTGGCTTCAGTTCAGTTCAATAATCCCAAATCCAGCCAGTTAAAGTCCTTTACCGTCTCCTTCCAAATCTTATCTTCACATCCTTTATTTTCTCCTTCAAGTCTTGTCTCCTTCACTTGGGGCTCAGCTAGCTTTCTTAGAGGCCTCTCTTTCTCTTTGGTTCCCAAGAGCTCTAGTCCAAGTATCTCTAGCCAGCATGAATGTTGAAGTGGGAATGAAATCTTGACACCTCCTCCCTGAATCCTGGCTCCTTATATCCTCCCAGAGAATGAGCTTTTGAATACTCCCTGGGCTTGTGGGAGCTCCTTAAAAGTATGCTCTCTTAAAGGTATGAAAGGTGTGAACTCTGAACTAGAGAATTGTTAAGTACCATGCTAAATTAGATAATTATATCCATTCCAGTGACTTAGCACCTTGTAAGAATCCTAACACATACATATGTGAGAGTATGTTTGGGGAGATATGTGTGTGTATATATATATATATATATATATATATATATATATATATATATATATATATATATATATATATATGCATACACACACACACACACACATACACACACACACACTTCAGTTGTAGAAGGTTTCACCTGAGCAGAATTTTGAAGGAAGATAGGGATTTTTCAATAGGAGAAATAAGGAGAGGAGTTCATTTCAGGTATAGAGGACAGTCTGCACAAAGATGCAATGATGAAATGTTTTGTATGGTGAAAAGCAAATATGTCAGCTAGGCTGAAAGATGCTTATTTTTCAAATCCCAAACAGTTGTTCAGAAATTTCAGTTAGTCTGATTTTTCATTATCCCATGTAGGATATCTTCTTGGCAAAGATACTGCAGTGGTTCACAATTTTTTTTTCCAATTCACTTTACAGATGAGGAAACTGAGGCAAACAGAGTAAAGTGACTAGCCTAGGATCACAGAGCAAGCCAGTGTCTATGGCCAGATATGAACTCATATATTCCCGACTCTAGGCCCTGTGCTTTACTCACTGAACCATCTTGCTCATAATACAAAGGTCAAACAGTGAAGTTTTTATTTTAACCTAAAGACAAGAGTGAGTTTTTGGAGTTTTGAAGAGGGAAGTAATAATCAGACTGGTGCTTTTGAAAGATTACTTTGAATTCCCAAATTAACTACAAAGGACCTATGAATAAAGATGCTATCTGTATCTGGGAAAAGAACTGACAAATAGAAGAATGTGCAGAATGATTATACAAATGTAGTCATATTTGTATATAATGGTAACCATCTCTAGGATGAGGTGGGAGGAAGAAAAATTACATAATAACTTTATTATATGTTTAAAAGAAAGCAAGTCGTACATTATAGACTTGCAGTTTCATAAGCAATCATCTTTTTACTATACTGTTATAGAAATGCTTGCTTTATTCCACAAATTAAAATTGGCAACCTTGTGGAGGACAGGTTAAAAATAATGAGAAACTGGAGACTGGGACACCAGCTTTTTTTGTAGCTCAAGTAAATAATAATAAGTTTCTAGTAATGAGAAAGCAGAATGTTCTTTTGTTTTAGTTTCCTTTTTGACTGTGTGAGGTTCAGGTAAGAACAGCTAATAGTGACTACCAAGTCATTCTCATTCCCTTTTCTTTCTTCTGTTTAGTATGATAAAGAGAAGAGGGGGGATAGCTGGTTATCCTGTTCTCAGATGAAATTGAGCAGACATTTCTCAGTTACTTATTCTATCCTGAACATTCTTCTAGGTATCTAGAGGAGACCCAAATATGGTCCTTGATCTCATGAAGCTAATGCTTATGTAGAATTTACTATATTATGCACTATTGTATGTGTGCTTGCCAGAATTTATGCTAAATGCTTTAAAGTTATTATTTCATTTGATTCCCACAGCAACCAAGATAAGTAGATGTTATTATTACTCCAATTTTATAGATGAGGAAAGTGAGACAGAGTTAAATGATTTTCCCAGTATCACACAGCTAGTAAGTGGCTGAGGCTAGGTTGGACCTCCAGTTTCTTGACATTAGACTCTATGTTCTATGTACTGGGCCACCTGGCAATCTCTCATAAAGTTATAGATACAGTTTGTGCAAGTTAGGAGGCATTTCAGGAACTCAAGTTAATAGTGAACTATTTGGCATCAGGCATAATTGTGAATAGATAAAATTTAAATCCTCCTGATGCCCTTCTGCCCTTTAAGGTATTTAACACTGATGGCTTCCTATTGGACTTTCTCTCAGTTTGCTAAAGGTATCTTTGTGTTCTGTCAAAATGTTAAAAGATCACAAAACACACACAAATACACAATTACTATCTACTGCCGGACCCAAAGTTGTCCTTTGTAATTCTTTCCTGTCGGCTTTTTATGTTTTAATATCTCCCTTGGTTTCCATTTGGCTGCCATACCCAACTCTTCACTGTGTGTCCCTCTTCACAGTTTATTAGGATGCTCATTTGGAGGTGGGAGATCAAAACTGACAGTGACATCATTCTCCCTTCCACAGAGGCAGTTCAATGTCAGCATTCCTGAAATCCCATAATCAAGTGAATGTTGAAACAGGCTCAGATCAGAGCTAGTCATTAAATTTTCAGTATATGAGTATCTGCATCTCAGAAACTGGCAAATACTCAAATAAAAATGGGCTTGATTTATTGCTTTGTTGATTTGTCTAGACTTAAGAAAATGATAAGAGAAAATTATAATAATGCAGGTTAAGCTTTTAATGTGTGTCCTTGGGATTTCCCCCTCTAACCATCATAAATAAAAGGAAGCTGAAAGGATGGCAGACTGAAGAAGGTAGACAAGTAGAATGGAGGAACTGACCCATCAAAGGAAGGGCACATAACACAAAAGACGTCTTCAGGGTGAAAAGGATGAAAATATTCACCCTATATGGTAGAGAAGTTTGATCAGTCAGAAGTAGAACCCCTGACAACTAAGGGGAAGGGAAAATAGAGTACAACTCTGCTATTCTTGGTCTTCTAGAGAGGAATAGTTTAATTTTTATAGGCAGACATAGCAGTATAGACAGCAATTTGAAAGCCAGCCATTCAAGCAGGAGTTTCAATGACTCAAGGACATTGGAGTCCCTGAACGCCAAATTTCTCTTCATCCCATCACTTTTGTCTCCTTCACTTACTACTGATTGATTTCCCTACCAAAGCAACTTCAGGCATCACCAAGATCTTTCAGAGGTGGTGAGGATCTCAGGCTTTCCCAGAATGGGAAAAACAAAAACAAAAACAATAAAAGACTCCATTCTCCAGATAGTTCCTGAAATCTACTTGGCCTGAAGAAATGCTTTTTCAGAAGCCTGTAATGCCTTTTTTTGTCAATAACTATTAACTATAGACAATAATAATAAGTTTGCTATCCTTACTGGCATGAAAAATAGGTTGCAAAAGAAAGTAGACTTCTTTTTATGAAGCAAAAGAAACTGATATTCTGATGTTTGCAGCAGTTCTTTGAACAACAATATTAATACCACTACACTGATATTGATTGATGTCAAAAGCAGAGTTACCATAAAGAACTCTCACTGTGTGTTACTAGATAAATACTGTTAGAAAGGAATTATCTCTTTTCACTGTGCTGCTTTATTTCAGAAGTGTCAGACCTGAACAACTCTCAAATGCAGTCTTATCCAGATTTAAATATAATTGGCAAATATTTAATAAAATATATTAAAATAAAATAAATAAGGAATACCTTAACATTTTAAAACTATTTCAATATTTGCCCTAGCAAAGTTTCTTAAACTAGGTTGGCCAAAAAGGGTCACAAGTGGAAAAAGTTTTAAGTCCTGCCTTCTAAGGATCCTTGCATATTTATTAGTGCCCTCATTTAAATTTTACATCACCAGTTTATCTTGGTTACCAATGCTTGCACAGGTTTTTTATCTTCCACACTTCAATACTTTAGGGATTTGTGATTTCATCATGCCACATCCTTTTTCAAACAACATACATCACAACTGCTCTATGCCTTAACAGATGATCTTTATAAACAATGATGCTCCCAAACTCATAAAATCACCTTATAGTCGATCAAATGATAATCCTTCTCCTCACATAGCCAGGCTGATCTTTGGACCAAAAACTTTTGTCTCCAGGCTGGTACTTTAGTTCTTTCCAATTTGGTAAATGCTATGTGAATGTGCACACTATTATTATCACCTTAGGAATCCAGGGTTTCTTATATGATATAGTAAAGCATCAGAATGGGTATTGAGAAATTCTTCTATAAAGCACAAAAATACTTCTTTTTTTTCTTTTAAATTTTTCATAAATAGAATCCCACTTCTTAGAACTACAGTCACCAACTATGATGGTTTTTAACTACAGATTAAACATTACATGTAGAGGAAGAGTCCTATGAGACAAAGAGGGGTAGACTTGGAGTCAGGAAGATCTGAGTATGAAGTCATCTCCTGACCTTTATTAACTGTGTAATCAAACAAATCATTTAAACTCTTTGTGCTTCATTTTTTGTTTGTGAAATGGGGATAATTACACCTATAGTATTTACCTGTCTTGCAAGATTAGTACAAGGATCCAGTGAGAATGTGTATTTAAAGCACTTTGTAAGCTGTATAGGACTATATAAATGTCAGCTGTTATCATTAAATCCACTTCATCACATTTATAGTCAACTCCCACAACTACAGTGATGCTGAGTTAGAGATATTTGATAAATGCCAGCAAACCTAGAAAAATCTATTATACCTAAACATGAGTCTAACAACCACAAATGAGGGGAGACATTTATATGATGGGTAATAAGGATTCAGTGAATTTAAAGACCTTCATCAAAAATCTCTGAGTACTCTCTAAGCATTTATTTAGTCTCACATGGGTTCTGTGAGGCGAATTTTAATATATCCTATCTTAATAACAAGTAAACTTAAGGCCAGAGAGTTTTAATGATTTGCTTATGATAGCTTAAGGTCACTTCTAGCTTTGCAAGTCTAGGAATATATCATTTTCTCTTACTGTTGTGAGTCATAATGTTTATAACTCACTAAAGATTTCAAATCATTATTTTGATAGGGTAGCATAAACTTTTTTCACATTTAATGTTTCATTAATTATTTGAAAAAATATGTCAAATTGTCTTCATTTCACTTAGAAATCTTGCATGTAGGGAAATTAGTCAACTAGCAAAAAACAAAAACAAAAATAAATCCAGAAGGACACTAAGTTATGATAAATTGCTGAGGAAAATGGGACAAAGGTCACCTTCTTTTTAGTCTTCTTCAACCTTCACAGAATTTGTGACTTGCATAGCATGGAGAATAATGATTGGGAAGTTTCCTAAACATATTTTCATTTAATTTCATTTTATATTTCATGAAATAGAACCTTGGGAAGACATGTTTTAGGCAGGGACATGTAATAATAACAATAATAAAAGCTACCATTTTTATATGGTGCTTTAAGGTTTGCAAAGTGCTTTACAAATATGATCTCATTTTTTCCCCTCACAACAAACTTAGAAAATAAGTGCTACTGTAATTCCCATTTTGCAGATGAGAAAACTGAGACAGAAGCAACTGGTCCAAGATGATAGAACTAGTTGGTGCTTGAGGCCAGATTTGGACATAGATTTTAACTTTTGGTCCATTGCTATATACAATGTGCCATCTAACTACCATTAAGAAATAAACATTTTAATGGCTTTCTAATCAAGTCAGATGAAAGTTGACCTAGGAAAGCCAAAGGAGAGAGAAATTAAAAGAGCAGATAGAATTTTAGCTTTGGCACCTGCTGAAGTGACACAGTTTGACAGAGGAGAAATATCATTTGACTGAAAGAGAGTAGCCTTCTCCATCATGGAAAACACTTGCTAGCCTTAGTCCCACAATGGATAGTTAGTATTGATTAATGTTTTCAGTCATGTCCAAATCTTTGTGATTCCATTTGAGGTTTCTTTGGCAAATGTATTAGAGTGTGATTTGCTATTTACTTATCCAGCTGATTTTTTAGATAAGAAAAAAAATGAGGCAGACAAAAGTTATTTGCCCACAGTCACATAGCTGGAAAGTGTCTAAGAATAGATTTGAATTAATTTATTCCTGACTCCAGGTCCAGCACCCTATCTACTGTGTCATCTAGATGTCCTGGTAGATGGCATATTGGCTAACAGACTTAGCCATCCCTCCCCCCAAAAAATAAAAACTATAATAGTCTTCTTCAGGGGAAGAAATAGTATGCATAATATCTGCTCAAGTGGATGTTAGACATAACAGAGGAGGTGTAATCCTTGGCAGAGAGCACCTGAAAACAACGCCAAAATGGGGATCAGATGCAACATGATGATAAAACCAGAAAACAAACTTTAGCAGCGCTTCTACATGGGACAGGATTGAATTCCATGTGCATTACCTCTTCATCATGTGTTACTTGAACTGGGTTGTGCTTGTCTAATTTGAATCACACATGCTTCATCTAGGTTATGTACCTTTCCATGTGAGCACCAGGGTCATGGATATTTCATATGTATGCATATGTGAATGTAACTATACATTTACATGTACACATATGTATATACATACCTATACATATATACATGCACATATGTGGTATGTATATGTATGTGTATGTTGTGTAGATTTATGTATAGATATGTGTATATAAACACATATGTGTACATTGTGTTGCTATATATACATATATGTATGGATTGTATATCTATACACATGTACATGTGTGTATATATACATACATACATACACACACAACACACACACACACACACACACACACACACACACATATATATATATATATACTAAAATGATTTAATGTATACTTTGGAGAAAGTAAAAACTGCATTCAAGATATATGACGAGCATATTCTGTTGCTTTATTGCTTTGCTACTTCATTTAATGTTTTTCATCTTAGGTTGCTTCAGTGAGTTTGATTTTAGTTAATTCACACCAGACTCTGCAGTCTGATTTTATACTTATATGAAAGTTTCTTATATACTATACATAAAACATGTAGCTTGAAACAGTAATACTAAAAGCAAAGTATGCTAATTATTTGTGATTTACATTTGTAGGGAAAGCAATGAGTTTGGTATTTGCTAAGAGAAAGGGCAAAATGTTGTAGTTCCACTTTTCTCTCCATTTTTGTTAAATGAGAGTAATAGAACATGATCTGTGTGGCCAAGTGGAAAACAATGCTGGCTCCCAAGTCGTGAGACCTTGGTTCAAACTTTGCTTCTGATCCTTGCTACTTTTTTGTGATCTTAGATGAGTCAAGACTTTCCTAGACTTATCATTCTACACATATAAATTAAGGGAGTTGAATTAGATGGCTTTTGGATTAAATGGCCTTTGAGTAGTGTTTCAGTACTGTTAGAATGATGACCCCAGGATTCTATAATATGATTCTGTGAATTAAAAGATCTTTTCTCACATAAAGTCTGACTAAGCTGAAAGAAAGAGGGGCAAAATAAATGTAGTTTAAAATAGAGAGAGGTTTAATGGCTTCCCCAAGAAAAGTTACAGATGGAAGTATAATGTTGGCATTTCTCCTCCCAGTCCAGTGCTCTCCCATTTAGAGTAGGGGCCTAAAAGAGTAAATGCTAAAAATATATGGCAAACTTCCAGACATTTGATTTCTCTGGCAGGATCTGGATCTATATTGATTTAATGCCCACTCTATCCTAAGCTTTGCAAGTAAAAGATATGCCTTAGAAGTCTGAATACAAAAATAGACAGCATAGTGTTCTGGACCAGAAACAAAAGAATTTTTTTTCTCCGCCACAACTCCCCCTAGTGAGATAAAATCAGATCTCCTTTACTTTGCATCTTCCTTGTGTTTCATATCTCTTTGTAATTGTCTTCTGATGCTTTTTATTTGATTTCCAGCAACTTTCATAGATATGTGGTTCACCAGGACAGGCTTTGAGTATGAAAAAATTAAGCAAAAATGTAGCTAAGATGATTTTTTAAAATTAATTTTATAATTATAATTTTTTGACAGTACATAGGCATGAGTATTTTTTTTTTTACAACATTATCCCTTGTATTCATTTTTCCAAATTTTCCCCTCCCTCCGTCTACTCCCTCCCCTAGATGACAGGAAATACCATACATATTAAATGTGTTACAGTATAACCTAAATACAATATATGTATATAAATCCAATTTTCTTGTTGCATGGTAAGAATTGGATTCCGAAGGTAAAAGTAACCTGGGTGGAAAGACAATAGTGCAAACAGTTTACACTCAATTCTCAGTGTTCCTTCTCTGGGTATAGTTATTTCTGTCCATCATTGATCAACTAGAAGTGAATTAGATCTTCTTTATGTTGAAGATAACCACTTCCATCAGAATATATCTTCATACAGTGTCATTGTTGAAGTGCATAGTGGTCTTTAGGTTCTGCTCATTTCACTCAGCATCAGTTCATGGAAGTCTCTCCAAGTCTCTCTGTATTCATCCTGCTGCTCATTTAATACAGAGCAATAACATTACATAACATTCATATACCATAATTTACCTAACCATTCTGATGGACATCCATTCATTTTCCAGTTTCTAACCACTACAAAAAGTAGCTCAGATGATTTAAAGAACACTTAAACAATCCTTTCTTTTATCCCCAAATTCCTCATTGGTCTGTAACTTTAAGTCATAAAGTCCAATTAAAAAACAAATATTATCTAAGAATTCTACAAAATATTATTGGCTATTGATACCTTGACATGACAAATGGAATTCTATTTAAAATTTTTGTTCTGTCCATTTGAAATATATTAAGAGACTATAAGAATAATATGAAAGAATATTTTTTGTTTACTTAAAACAATTGTAATCCATCCCCAATTAGAGTAATTTAATTTGTAATTATTCTATGCATATAGTTTTCTTCAGCTCTCATGCAAACATTAAAATTCAAAGCAGGAATGATTGACAACATGATTGTCATATATATCCAAAGTAAATTTAATCTTAAGTAGGAAAAAGCCATCATGAAAATAATTATTAATTATGTACACTTTTCTAGAAGGCCATTTTGTGCTATAAAGAGAGAAAGAAGAGTAAAATACAAAGCCAAATATTGGGAGCAAGAATTTTCAGTTATATATTACAGTGATTAATAGGAAATAAAACAGCATGAGAAGTCACTAAGCTATGCTTAGCTGTTCTATTTCTTCAAGTCTTGCTTTACTTGTGAGTATATATATATATATATTCAGAGATATTGAGAGATATAGAGAAATATAATATTTAATCAGCATGTGTAAAACATTTTTATTTAGCAATACTAGGAAAAAATTGTTGTATAGATTACATGCAATAAGCCATAAAACTCTCATCTATACCTGAAGAACAACTGTAAACTTTTGATTTATAGTAACGTATCCCTGTGTAACACCCTGAACTTGGATATAATCAGATCCTATATACTGAAAGTGTAGTCAAAATGGCAGGGAGGAGCTAATATTACAAAGCAAAACAAATTATATTGAACATAGTTATAAAATGTTTTAAAGACCTTAACTTTAATGTTGTGTAAATCCAAACCCAACGCCTTGATTGAAATGTTATCAAATCTACCAGTTTCCTGAAAAGCCTTGTAGCTAAGTTTTAATAGGAAGGAGAGAAATGTAAATAGCCAGAGCAGAGAAAGTTAAGAAAAGATATGGAATTCAGCATTGGGAAACTACAAGTTTATACCAAGGAATACATGGGTGCTCATTGCTGTTGGGAGAAAGCAGAGGAAAGCAAACATCAAAACAGCAGAATAAATGTAAAACAAAATAGTAGATGACCCCTAAAAGTTAAAATTTTGCTTACAATCAACTCATTCAAATCTCATTTTTTTAGCCTTTTCCTAAACTACCATTAAAATTCTTTGAGGAATATTCAAATCCTTGTGATTCTTGGGTTCTGTTTCTATCAAATTCAAATCTCATTTTGACTGAGGACTATATTCCTAAGCATTTGTCCAAGCCAACACATTTACTACATCTTGTAGTACACAGTCTTCTATATTTCATTTGTCAAGATTTATCCAGCCTATTCCCATATTAACTCTTTCTTTTTGTTGCTTTTATTTTAATGACTCAATTGTGGGTAGGAGTATGGGTGTGCATTTAAAAAAAAAAAAAAGACTGTGATATAAGATGCTATAAAAATAGTAAGGGGTAGTTGTGCTTTTTGCATAAGAACTGAATGGACAGGGAAAGTGTTGAATATTTCACATGTTCATAAAATATTTTGTTTTATTATTTTGCTCACATATCTCCTAAATATAATCATTCATTTACATTTAATTCTTTCTTACATCAACAAAATGACCAGTAAAAAGCTTTTCTGTTTTTTATCCTCAAATAATGTGTACTCATTAGTCAGTACAGAGTGTAAATATTATTTCTAAATGAAAAAATTGAAATTTTGTACCAATGACTTGTCACTTAATAATGAAATCTCATCTAACCTGAAGTCCCTGAGTCAAATGAAACACATGCTATACTAATACCTTTCTGTCACAGTTGTGTTCCTGTTTTAATCTTGTTCTATTACATTCAATTCAGCATATTTGCCCAATTTGAGTGCCAGGATTTTTGGTTCTATTTCTGACTGACTTTTATAAATACGTGGCTAGAAATCTTGGCTGATGGTTAAGTGAATTCATTCCATTACTAGATGACTTCACAGCATTCTTTCTTCTTTCATAATTCTAATAGTAGCAAATTTCAGTTACTGAATCAAGTTGGTGGGAGAACTCTTTAGGTACATGCATTTTTTTCATTGAATAGTCAGTTACTGAAAATATACTATGGGTAAAACTGTATACTACTTATTGTGATCATGATCTTAAGGAATTTGTGTTTAGTAAAAAAATAATATATGTATATATGTGTGTGTACATGTATGTTTCCTTAGAACATAAGGAAATAAATAATAAGTATCTTATATTAACAAAATTAGAAATGCAGTTTAAATTTGAGTAGCGTATGAAAGTATAACTGTTGTCATATTATTGATTTCCCTTAAGGATCAATCATTCTATCTTTCCAAACACAAAGAAAGTGATAAGAGAATTCTTAATATGAAACTGATTCTGGGCAGTGAGAAAGAAATGATTGTGAAAATAGAGATGATGGTGCCATAGGAAGAATGTTCACACTTTGACTGTACATATCATGAAGTGTACCCTATATTTTTGGAAAACAGATTTCAAAGAAGTTAGAGATATAAGTTTTCATAACCTAAAGTTATGTAGGGTAAGTAAACTAAAAAGGGAGGAGATCGTCTCTAGAATGAAATTCTGATGAAACATAATTTTGATGAAGAAGGAACATGCTGCCTAATTCTTTGCCCTTCTTATCAGTTATTTAGATGAAGATGTAAATGTCAAACATCAAGCTTATAAATTATACAAAACTAAAAGTGAAGGTTAATAGGTCACATGATAGACTAAAGTTCAAAAAGATCCCAAAAGATTTAGAAGATAGTTTGTATGCAGTGACAGTGACTTTTTTCCCCCCGAAAAAAAGTTAAGTCCTACATTTGGGTTAAATTTCACAAATATAAGATAAGGACTGTAAGCTCACTATTTGTTAGTGTTAGGTTGCAGTTAAAGAGAAAATAAGTCTAATGTAACAGATAATAGAACAAATATAGACGATAAATAATAATAGACAGTAAGAACTATTGCCTTCATTCTTTTTCTGACCCTATCCTTGACTTTTGGGTTTAGAATCATGTCTTTTTTATTGCTGGATCATCCTGAAACTTTCCTTGGTGACTAGAGCCTCTTTACTTTGGAGTAGCTTTCTTTCCAGTGGAATACTCATCCTAGAATATTTCTTAACAAGGCCTGTTTCCTCTCATTTGTAAATTCCTTCAGGAACTTCAATATTGTAGAAAGACTTAGCCTGTCTTGTCTTCATTCTTTGAATCTCTTTCTCTGCCCTCACCAGATAATTTCCTCCTGTGTCCACCATCCCCATTTTTCAGTTCTCTTTTTTGCCTTGCCTTCTACCATTAGAATGTACACTTTGTGAAGACTACTCATTTTGCTCATATTTGTATTCTCAAAGTTTGGCACATACATGCAAATAATAAGGGCTGAATAAATATATCTCCTCTCCCTCCTTCTCTCCCTTCTTCCCTCTCTTTTCCCCCTTCCTTTCTTTCTTTCTTCCTTCCTTCCTTCCTTTCTTCCTCCTTTCCTTCTTTCCTTCCTTCCTCTTTCCCTCCCTCTGCCTGATCAGACTATGTTCAGAATATTGCATTTCATTCTGGCCATTAGATTTTGTAAATGATGTTATGACAAATGGAGGTGAGTGCAAAGATATAAAGATAGCAGAGTCAGGAGATCATGACATAATGAATAAATTGGAGGAAGAAAGGCTGTTTATCAAGTGGACAATACAATTTAGGAGTACATGAAAACTGTCTTGATGTATTGAAGAGATGTCATGTAGAAGGCAGATTGGATTTGGACTTCTCATTAGTAGAAGAAGTTCTTCGTTATCAAAAATGCTGCATCTTATCAAGTGAGAAAATCTTCAAACGAATAGTTTAAAAGTAGAGATCTTTATAAAGAGACTGGATTACCACCACGTCTAGGGAATTTCCTGTGTATAGGTATAGCCATAATGGTATAGGACATTTCTGGTCTCAAGTTTCTCTCCTTCCTGGATTCTCCATCTCTCTATCTAGGGACTTAGTAAGAAGCCTTTAACACTAAATGGATGTGATTACTTTTGTGAAGTCCAATGTCTTACTTTTTATGGCTCAAATGCTGTATTACTTGTTTCCATTCATCATTTTTATAGAACAATAATATTCCATTACCTTCATGTACCACAACTTATTCAGCCATTCCTCAATTGATTGGCATCTATTCGTTTTCCAGTTCTTTGCTACCACAAAAAGAGCTCTTAGAAACATTTTTGCACAGGTGGTTCTTTTCCCTCCTTTATAATTTCCTTGTGCTACAGACCCAGTGCCATTACACAGGGGACAAATGGTATGTACCATTTTTGTCTTTTGGGCTAGTTATTTATTGCTCTCCAGAATGGTTGGATCATTTCACAACTCCACCAGCAGTGCATCAGTGTCCCAATTTTTCCACATCCCCTCCAATACTCATCATTATCTTTTCCTGTCATCTTAGCCAATCTGAGAATATGAGGGGTTTTTTTAAATTTGCATTTCTCTGATCAATAGTGATTTGGAGCATTTTTCATCAAGTATAGGTTGGCTTTAATTTCATCTGAAAATTGTCTTCATATATTCTTTGACCATTTGTCATTTGGGGAATGACTCGTATTCTCATAAATTTGACATGGTTCTTTATATATTTTAGAAATGAGACTTTTATATAGAGAGAATTAACTCAAATTTATAAGAATTCAAGTCATTCTCCAATTGATAAATGGTCAAAGGATATGGACAGGCAATTTTCAGATGAAAAAATTGAAACTATTTCTAGTCATATGAAACAGTGCTCCAAGTCACTATTGATCAGAGAAATGCAAATTAAGAGAAAACTGAAATACCGCTACATACCTGTCAGATTGGCTAAGATACAGTAAAAGATAATGATGAATATTGGAGATGATGTGGGAAAACTGGGACACTGATACATTGTTGGTGGAGTTGTGAACAGATCCAACCATTCTGAAGAGCAATTTGGAACTATGCCCAAAAAGTTATCAAATGTGCATACCCTTTGACCAAGCAATGTTTCTACTGGGCTTATATCCCAAAGAGATCTTAAAGAAGGGAAAAGAACCAATATGTGCAAAAATGTTTGTGGCAGCCCTTTTGTAATGACTAGAAGCTGAAAACTGAATGAATGTCCATAATTGTAAAATGGCTGAATAAATTGTGGTATATGAATGTTATGAAATATTATTGTTCTGTAAGAAACAACCAACAGGATGATTTCGGAGAGGCCTGGAGAGACTTACAGAACTGATGCTAAGTGAAATGAGCAGAACCAGGAGATCATTATACACAGCAACAACAAGACTATATGATGATCAATTCTCTTGGACATGACTCAGTGAGATGATTCAAACAAGTTCCAATTGTTCAATGATGAAGAGAGCTGTCTACACCCAAAGAAAAGACTGTGGGAACTGAATGTGGACCACAACATAGCATTTTCACTCTTTATATTGTTTGCTTGCATTTTGTTTTTTTTTCCCCTCAGGTTTTTTTTTTTCCTTCTTAATCAGATTTTTCTTGTGCAGCAAGATAACTGTACAAATATGCATACAGATATTGGATTTAACATATGTTTTAAGATATGTAATATGTATTGGACTAGCTGACATCTAGGGGAGGGGGTGGGGGAAGAGGGAAAAATTTGAAAGAGAAATTTTTGCAAGGGTCAATGCTGAAAAATTACTCATGCATATGTTTTGTAAATAAAAACTTTAATAAAATAAAAAAGAAATGAGACTTTTATCAGGAATACTGATTATAAAGATTTTCCCAGCTTTGTATTTCCCTTTTAATCTTGTTTCTAAAATCTTTTTAATTTAATGTAATCAAAGTTGTCCATTTTACTTTCATAATGTTCTCTATTTCTTCTTTGGTCATAAATTCCTCCCTTCTTCAAAGATCTGACAGGTTCCCCTAATTTGTTTTTGGTATCATTTTAGATGTCCAAATCATGTATCCATTTTGACCTTATTTTGATATGGGGTGTGAGATGTAAATCTATGCTGAGTTTCTTCCTTGAGTCTTCTCTGCTTCAAACTAAACATCCCCAATTCTTGGGGATTGTCCTGTGTCCTGTGTAACAAGCACCATAAGTGGGGGAGGGAACATAAAGGAACCAACTAAAAATCTTCTGAGATAACTTGTAGTTTCCTACTTAGAGTCCTGTAGAATCAGTGGTGAGAAGATAAGAAATATTCAGAGCATTGCCAGTAAATTAAAATGTTACTGAGACTTAGAGTAACTGAATATTTGGAATGAAGGCTCACATTTCCTGCTTCATTCCTCCCACAAACTCATGATAGAGTATCAGTAGCTGATGTACATTCTTTAAGCCTTAGCTATATATACAAATGAAGGATGGGTCAGTGTTCTGTTGCCCTGAGTTTAGGTGTGTATGAAGACCTCTCATAAAGAGGTGGCTTAGATCTATGCCCTAATTGTGATTGAGATTGCAATAACAAATTGAGCTATAGCTAAAAGCTGCAAGTATTTGCAAGTATTTTCTTCCGGCCTTTATCCCACACTTTTTGTTAGCATTTAAGTACCTAATATGGTAAAGTGTGTTCTGGGGTCCATATTTAGTCTCTGAGTAAATTAGAACTCTCCAGCCATTGGGAGAAAAGGTCAGAAGATGGGGTGGGGGCTTCTGATTAGGTTCTATATAAGGCTGGTTTTGCAATTTGTGCTTTTCATTTCTTTACTGACAAACACTTGTCAGATGGAAGTTGCCCTTTCTCATGAGATTGTAATAAATCCATTTTTGCTTTTCTTACCTAGAGAGTCTCGAGGTCATTTTTTTTTTTTTTTTTTTTTTTTGTGGTCATTACTATTCCACACAGATAAATTTCCAGAATTTAGCAAGCCAGTCCAGTTGTTAAACTGCTTGAATTATTCAAAGATACTAAACTTTATTTTTAAGAGAGAGGGAGAGGGACAGCATTAATAAATGCTTCTTCTCTTCCTCTCTCCCTTGGGGAAGGAAAGGGAGAGAGGAGGGGGAAGGAAGAAGAGACAGGGACGGGAAAGAGAACAAAGGAGAGGAGAAAGGAGGAGGAGGAATTGCCTGGGGGCACTAAGAAGTTAACCAGCTTGCTTTTAGTCATACATTCAATATGCTAGAGGCAAGTTTTGAATTTAAGTCTTTCTGATTCTAATACCAGCTTTCACTCTATTAAGCCATGTCTCTGAGATACAATAGATGTCTTCAAGCAGTTCTTTCCTAAAGCAAATGGAATAATCCTATTTCTTCTTTGGCACCATAACTGAGAGCTGAGAGGACTATCAATGAAAGTAATATGGAGATGGTGTTCAGTTTATTATAAAGAAGAATTTTCTAATTATTGAAACTTCAAAAATAGAATAAGACTGGAAAGAGTAGAGTCCTTGTCACTGGTTCTCTGAGAGGAGGTTAGATGACTGTTACGAATGTGCATGTTAGATGGGCAGTTGAACTTGGAAGACTGCTAAGGTTCTTTCTGACTCAGGGTTTTTATGATTTGAACACTGGAAATCATAATATATTATAGCTAGAAATCCAGATAAAATATAAATACATATATATAAAAGATATATTATCTATATAATTTATAATTACTAGAAATTTAGATACTGGAGAGTTTTTAAGAGAATGACATGGCCAGACCAGTGCCTCTAGAAGCTGGTTTTCAGAGCTAAGGAACAGGTAGATTAGAGATGGAGACAGAATGCAACCAGAGAGACAAATTAGAAGAGTATTAAAAAGGTCTAGGTGAAATGTAATAAGGGTCTACACTAGGGAAGTAGCTTTGTGACTAGAGACAAAGAGACAATAATAGGATCTTTTGACCCTCAGTTAAAAATTCAGTTCCCTGCACATTTACCTTAGAATTCTATAATCAAATTATTGAAATTAGAAGAAAAGACCTTATTAACACTTTCTTTCATTTTATACTTAGTGATGCTAATCCCTGTGTTGGGGTACCAGGCATGTGTTACAATGTTGTCTTTGAAAGAATTTAACCTCAGTCTCCAACCCAAGCAAAATTATTTATTTGGGGTGACATACCCAGAAGGCCCTATTCCTTAAGGAAAATAGGCACACCATTGGAGTGAAGCATCAACTTTTATACAGAGCAGAAATTGCTAACAAACATCCTGGGTCTGATCCAGATCACGATTGCCTACTGAAACAAATAGGAGCTGCATATGTGGCTCCCCATAATGCATACAGAAAATCCCATTCAGAGTTATTAATGCATGGTAGTAATATTATAACTAGACTTTCTTCATCATAAATTCACCTAAAGGACAGCAAACAAGGCAGTATATGAACAACTGGAAAAATCCCTTCTGTATTTTGTGGCCCATTATCTGTTCTGCATCCTGTTGATGCTACTTTCTTATGGGTTGATTTCTGTGGTATATCAGATAGTGTGGGTTATAGCACATACCAACCTGCTTATTGTTCTTGTGAGACCCTTGATTAAGGATTTCTGTGGAGTTCAGTATTGGAGGCAACAATCAGAATTGCATCACCTACTAGAATCACTCTGCCTTTTTATTTATATAATCAAGAAAGTCTTGAATTTAGTCTAAGGTGTTACACTTAATGACTTCCTAACTTGCCATTTCTTTGTAACTCAATGAATTTTTCTTTGGCCTCTCTGGTTCTTTGGCTATTATCAGTCTTCAGAGTACAACTCTGCTTGGTGTGAAAGCCCCTGAATGAGGTGGTTTTAAAAATCTGATTACTTGCTTAATCTTAGAGTCTGAACTGGAACCAAATATCTTTATATCCTGATGGTTTTAGAAATTTGCCTGCTATAAAATAATCCTTAATCTAGCTTTTATTTGCCCAATTTCCCTTTTTTTGTTGTTGTTTAGCTAGAAAAAAAGCTGGAAAAGGAGGAAACTTGGCATTTGATTCCTCCCTGATTGTCTCTTTTTGATTAGTGATTTCTCTGGGAGTTATGTAACGTTGTTATTTATATTTTCTTTGCCAGACACTCTTGAGGTCTTCATATTTTGTATTCAACAGAAACTTTCTCAAAGCATGCTGGTCTTAAAAACAAGTCTGCAGTACCACCTCCCACTTTTCAGATTCACTTAAGATGATAAAAAAGGTAAATGTTGGAAGGGATGTGGGAACACTGGGACACTAATGCATTGTTGGTGGAGCTGTGAAATGAGCCAACAATTTTGGAGAGCAATCTGCAACTAGGCCCAAAGGACTACAAAACTGTGCATACCCTTTGACCCAGTAGTGCCATTACTGAATCTGTATTCGAAGGAAATCATAATGGAGGGGAAAGGGCCCACATGTGAAAAAAATGTTTGTAGCAGATCTTTCTGTGGTAACAAAGAATGGAAAAATAAGTAGATGCCCATCAATTGGGGAATGGCTGAATAAGTTGTGATTTGTGAAGATAATGGAATATTATTGCTGTATTAAAAATGATAAACAAGCTGATTTTAGATCTGAAAATATTTACACAAACTGATGCTGAGCAAAACAAGCAAAACCAGGAATAAAATCTACACAATAATAGCAAGAATATGCAATGCTCAGCTAAGAAAGACTTGGTTCTTCCCAGTGCTTTGGTGATCCAAAGCAATTCCAATAGACTTTGGACAGAAAATGCCATCTACATCCAGAAAAAAGAACTATTGAATGTAAATCAACACATGCTATTTTCATTTCTTTTTTCTGTTTTTTTTTTTTTCTCTCTTATGGTTTTTACCTTTTGCTGATTTTTCTCTCCCAACATGATTCATAAAGCAATGTGTATTAAAAATAAATAAATTCAAAGCATGCCTGTCTTTTTCTTTTTGAATATTTGAAAATATTTTTAACAGGACAGTTCTCCAATGTAGTTATACTGTGATTCCTTCACAATAACTACAGTTGTCACTGCTATTTTTCAGTTCTTTCAGTACTTCCAACTCTTCATGACCTCATTTAGGGTTTTCTTGGCAAAGAACCTGGAATGGTTTGCCATTTCTTTCTTCAACTCTTTTTATAGATAAGGAAACTATGGCAAATAGGGCTAAGTAACTTGCTTATGGTTGCATGGCTAATAAGTACCTGAAGCTAGATTTAAACTGAGGAAAATGAATCATGCCCAATGGTTTATCCATTAAGTCACCTAGCCATGCCATAATTAGGGATAAAATGGCTTACATCTCTGGTGATCAGAGTACCAATCAGTAGCATTACTGGGAGAATGAGAAGATGGGGAAAGTACAATTGTACCAATATATTGCACCAGCTTCTCCTCACCAGTTAAACCTAGCTTGAAATTTAGTGGCATTCCAAACATCAGATACAAGATGCTCAAAATTAGAAACTTTAAAAATATGACAAATGCAATGTGTTTCTTGTTATCTAGAAAGATGTTAGTTTATCTTTCCACTGTAAAACAGTGAGCAATTAAAGAAAGTCATTATGTTAAAGGCCAAATATTTATACTTTGGCTCAATTACTTTGTTGAATATATAATTCTTCTGTTTTACTAGAATATTAAGTAGCAGAACATGTACCTTTTTGTGATTTTGACACAGTGCTTTAATATTTCAAATCATTTTGTGATGATTTGGTTATTGAATTATGAGGGGAATATTGTTTAGAGAGTTGAATTTTGAACTGAAGGTCAGAAGGCCTTGACTTTAATGCCAGAACACTGTAGAGCCATAACTAGAAATCTGGGTATCTGGAGCAAGAAGAAGTAAGATGCTAATATTGGGGAAGCTTTCCAGGTATACAGTTTGCAAGGGGATGCAGTAGAAACAAGCCCCTGCTATTACAATGTTTTTAAACTACTGAAGATGGTGGTAGGATCTTGGGATGATGTTAGGCAGAGCCAGTCAGGAAAAGAAACATACTTTGTCATGGTGCTATCAGCAACTTCCAAATTTTCTTCCCTTGGAATAAACCCAAGAAGAATGCTCTAGTAACAATGAGTTACTCTCTGACTCTCTATCCTGAATAACCTCCTAGTAGACAAGACTGACTAGACCCATTGACTTTCTAGTCCTTCTGTATCCCTCAATCTATGCCTCCAACCACCAAAAGTATATTTTATATTTAGACTTTTTTCTATGTTTTTTTTTCTCTTCTTTCTTTCCTTACATCTCCAAAGAATCTGTATTAGCCACTTCTTTAAGTTTAAGAGGAGAGGAAGTGTAAAATTAGGCAATCCCTATAGCAATCCTGAGTCAGAGAAAATCACATATTATTGCTTGTTCTTAATGTGGCAGTTACATTGAGGGGGCAGGTATAGGGGTCCTATATAAGAGCTTTGAATATTGCAGTTCTCTCATGTCAATTCCTAGGGTTTCTACTTCATGGTTTGGGGAGGGGAGAGTCATGTTGTGAAATACCTGTAATTGCACAATTTTTCTCCTTTGGTTTCTGAGGGTTGGAAATGATGATAGAGAACAACTGTCTGACCAACTTTCAGATCTTATAACTATCCACTTTCGAGCATCTTGAAGGAAGTTTCCCAAATGTAGGACAGTAATATTGCAAACCTGAAATTGTTTTCAGTAATTTAACTACATTTGTTATATTTTAGGCTAGACAGCCATTCTCAAAATGAGGAAAGCCCTCAGGTTAAGCTTCAACTCTGACACATGCTGGCTGTGTGACCATCAGCAAGTCATATTATCCCTAAATGCCTAAGGCTTTAAATTGCAAAGAAGGGTATTAACTTGCAGAGGTAGGTGAGTCTTGCTTCCTAAATTCCTTTTACTAATGAAATCACAGGCTAATCCCTATCTAGTTATAATAGACCTGGAAAGACTTGGTCTGACTACATTTCAAGGAACCCCATCAATAAAATCTATGAAAGTTATATTTTTTTTAGCTAGAAAAAAAGAGAAAGCTAATGGAAAAGCATGAAGGACAAAAGTTTTGGCTAGAGAAGGACTAAAAAGGAAGCTAATGAAAGAAAGAGAAGAGAAAAGAAGGGTGGACTTCCCCTATAAATGGAGCATCAATGCCATAGTGTAAGAGGTCCTGGTGATACAACTTACTCCTCCTCCTGGGACACTAGGAAGGTAAAAACCATAGCATCAAAATATGTCTCTATTTTTGTTTTGTTTTGTTTTAAATTGAAAGTACCTGCTAAGAGGGCTTGGTAATCCTTTCTCTGGCCTTGCTTAAGATGGGTGCTTTTGTTACACATTTCTTTGGTCTCAAAGAAGGACAATCTAGTCTTATTTCTCTTATAATTAAACATATCCTTTTATCTTCTTGTGTCAATTATTTATTTATTTATTTATTTATTTATTTTTGTGGTGTGAATGAGTGATTTTTCTTAGAGCAGGCTAGAATCCTTCCTTCCCTTGCCCAGGTCATTGTTTAAATAATTTTATTTTTATTTTATAACTATATTTCCAAAGGCAAAGTAGCTATGAACCTGAACATTTAAATCTGCCTTATCAGATGACAAAGAGCCTAATCTGTTGTGATTCCTATCTTCTACCCTCAATAATTATACCACACTATTCAGTTTTCAGTATGGAAGAAAATGTTTACCTTACAATGAATCCAACAAGTTGTTGAGTTTGGAAAGAAACATACAGATGTATTTTAATTTCATTGCAAAGGGACTATGTCTGCTCTGTGGTACCTCTATAAATGGGAAACATTGAGGTTTAGTCTTCAGAAAAATAAAACATCAATAACTTCTACTGGCCTTATTAAACAGTACTGAAGCACTGGGTCATGTGCCAGTAGTCCTTAGGGAAGGCAAGGCCAAACAAGGCAAGAAGTTTCAAGATCAGCTATAATTTCCTAAAGCCAAACCTTGAAAATAGTTTAGCTGCAGAGCTGAGGTTAGAATTTAAACTTCCTAATTTAGTCTGGTGATTAAAACCCTAGAGTTATAGCAGTGTTGTGCAACACTTCATTGAACTAATATTACATTATTAATTTGGTTTCATATTCACTGACCATGGAGAAATTCATAGTTCCCTTTTGGGAGAGTGTTTATGGTCTGTGTCAGTCTTCTTATTAAAGACAATGAACGCTATGAGAATGGTAGCTGCAGTTATCAGTAGAGAAAGAGATTTGCAATTAATTATCCTGAAGTATCATTGGAATAGAATTTTTACTGATACAATAATCCTCTGATGACCTATTCCACTAATATTGAAAGAAATAGTAGAGTTTCTATTAATAGGATAGCTCTTTTGAGTAGGAAACTCAAAAACAAGTAGTCATCCAGTTTCTATTTAAAAGTGGCCTCCAATGACAGAAAACTTACTGTGTCTCAGGGAAGGCTGTTCCTCTTGCAAACGACATTAATTTTTAAGAATTTTTTTTTTTCTCCTAAGCTTTAAATCTGCATTTTCTGGATATTCTCCTTACTGTTCCTGATTCTACCTTTTTGGGCCACACAAAAGACATGACATTTCTCAAAATTTTTGAATGAAGAAACAAATGAATTAAAAATCATTTATGGCTTACTATATTCCACATAGTGCTAAGTAGGGAAATTTTAACAAGGGAGAGACTCTGAGCCCTCATGGAGCTGAAACTTTAATTAAAGAATACAATTTACAAAGTTCAACAAGTCCACAATTTTTAATGTAGGTTTATCAAGCTTAACAGCAAACTTCAAGGGTTCTTAGTTTACAATCATAGTTCAGATGACAGTGAAAGGGGATTTGAAGGACATAAAGATAAGGCAGATGGTGAGGACTTAGGATTTCAGAGATAGTGACAGACCAGATGTTAAGGTCTGATGGTCCTCTATCTTACAAGGAATAGAGTTGGCGTCTCCCAGCTATATGAGCAGTCAAGCAGCCTGGAAGGATTCTGGGTGTCCAAGGCTGGGACCAGGATTGAAGGGAAGGCAAGAGAGGAGGTTGCCCTACCCAATAGTAACAGATATCTCCACTGCTCATGTTAGAGAAATAATTCTAATGGAAGTCACGTGGTATGTGCTATGGAAGATAATTAATTTTTCCTGAAGACAGCTATCATGTCTCTTTTAAATCTTCTCTACTTCAAGGCTAATCATTTCCTTCAAGTAATCTTCATATGGCATGATTTCAAGTCCCTTGTACCATGAAGATCCATTTTCATTGGGTGCGCTCCAACTCATTAATGTTCTTCCAAAAATGTAACATCCAAAACTGAACCCAATATTGCAGCTCCATCTATCTAACCAGTTCAGAGAATAGCAGGTTATGCTCTGACTCTGCTGGAATTATGCTCAATGCAGCCTAGAATCTTATTAGATTTTCAATCTGCCACCTACTTTTTGAGGTATACTTTAGCTTCAGATTGAGTTTATAGCCCACCAAAAACCCTAATCTTTTTCATGTAAATTCTTTTATTGTAAACTTAAGCCGCATCTGAATTTTATATTTGCACAGTTAAGTTTTTTTTTTTTAAATTAACATGTAAAATTTTGGTAAAAAATAATATATGGCACCATTTTAAAAAATAAACAAATACCAATCTTAAGAAAAATAAATCTATCAGATGAGAAGGATCAACAGCATAGTAACTGTGGTTGTATTATTATAGTGTATCTGAACATGAAAATTATCATGGAATTCTGGAAATTTTTTATCTTCTTTGCCAATTTTTCAACTAGAGGTGTGTTAGAAGTAACTGTACTGAGGAAAAAATAGATGTCAATTGTTGTGTGTGTGAGTATGTGTGTATACACATATAAATATGAATGCACATACATATATCTAGACATATGTCTGACTTTCATTTCAGTCATGTCTGGCTCTTTGTGACCTCATTTGCAATTTTCTTGGCAAAGATACTAGTTTGCCATTTCCTTCTCCTGCCCACTTTAAATATGAGAAAATTGAGATAATCAGAGTTAAGTGACTTGCCTAGGGTTACACATCTAGAAATGAACAATTTTGAATTTTAAAGAGCAATTTGGACTTATGCCTAAAGAGTTTATTAAACTGCCTTTACTTTTTGACATAACAATAGCCTTATTAGGCCTATTTCCAAAGATAATCAGGCAAAAAGAAAAAAGATCCTATACATTCTACAATGGGTTTTTTAGCAGCTCTCTTTATTGTGGCAAAGAACTAGAAGATTCAGGATCCCATCAATTGGAAAATGACATACATATTTTCTATTTGAGAGAATAGGTACCAGACATGGAAGTGATTGTTTGACAAGGTAAACATTTACTCCAATTTTTTTCCATTTTCTTTAGAGCTAGATTCACATCTTCCATATTAATATCAAAGGTAACTTTCTGCAGATAATCTTTCCTTGCTGATTTTAGATTTGTGCATGCTTTTAATTGAAAATAGGAAGGCTGTGAGAGAAAGAAGACTGTTGGTACAGACAGATGGGAAGAATGACATAGGTTTGACCCCCCCCCCCCCCGTCTAAGTTGACAGAGCTTTTTATCCACGCTTGGGGCTCTGAGATAAAAATGAAAATCTTCTGAGTTTAATCATTAATAATTCTTTTTCTGGAAAAAATTCCCAAAAGGTAAAACTAGATCTGTTTTCCCTCTCTTGGGCTAAAATGATGCATAAAACTGTTTTTGATGTTAAGGAAAAGGCTGAATATTAGAAAATATTGTCCCTTTCACTCTTCTCATCTCTCCCCATTCATGTGCAAAAAAAAAAAAAAAAAAAGTAAAAATAACAAAAACAACTTTCTGCAAAGGAGAAAACTTATGAATAGATACCGATAAGAGGGTAAAAGGTGTGGCTAGGATTGTCCCAGCAGTGCCCCCCATTTTAGAAGTAGAGACCAGATGCTTCCCCTCTTACTTCTAAATCTATATCTAAGAGGGAAAAAAGGTTATATATGGGTATATGTGCACATATACACACAATATATTCATATATAAGTGTAAGTACATATGTAAGTATATGTGTATGTGTGAGAATGTTTTCATAATGTTTAACATAGAGGACATAGTTCAAAAAGTATATGAGAAAATAGGAGGAATCTCTACTGCTCCTTGTGTCCTGACAAAATGTGTCATAGACTAAGAAAGCTGAGAATAATTGTCCTAGTTCAGAAGATTGCTGGCAATTTGTGGGCATTGTCTGAAAATAAAGTTTCTGTAGTTAATTGTGCTGTTCAGTAATTAGGGGGAAACTGATGGCATGCTTTATTGATTTTTTTTCAGTTCCATGAACACACATTGCCAAATTACCTTTTAAAGCAGACGTGTCAGACTTATTAAAACAAATACCAGTAAACATAAAACATTTTCTAAGCCTACTTGACAAACTAGAAGTATATAAATCATTGGAACTAGATGATATCCTCCTAAGACTTTTAAAGATACTTAAGATTGAAGTTACAGGAGGGGGACCTAAATATGTAACCTGTCTAAAAAATCTTGTTTCTGCCAGAGGACTAATAGATTGCCTGACCCCCATACTGAAGCATGGGATTTATGAACTAGTAAGATTGGTGTAATGGAAGGACTGGATTTGAAGTTAAGGCACATGCGTTTAAATCTTAGTTTTATAATTTCTATATGAATTTAATCAAGGTAAATTCACATTTATGGGCATTAATTTCCTTACCTGTCAAATGAAGCACTTGGACAAGATGATTTCTAAACTGCCAAGCTTAAATCTATTTATTTTATTACTCAAAGCTAATAGAATATACATATACACATATGCACACACATATACATATATACATATACATATGTAAATATGTTTATTTAATCTACTATACTCTTATAATATACACATTTTATACACATTAAAAAAAATCTTAATAAGAACTTCCTATGTGCCATGGCACTGGAGATGCAAAGACAAAATGAAGCAGTTCTTGCCCTTAAGGAGCTTACATTCAAATAAGGGTAAAAACATGTACACATGTATATAAACTTATTTTATTCCTTGGCATATATAGGTCCCATATGGTCATTGTTTGGGTCCTGACTGACTCAGTGAATGTGAATAGCAATCATCTCTGTTTTGACCAGAAACCCTGAGGGTGCTATATTTATTGATTTATTTGTTTGTTTGTTTGTTTGTTAGTTTGTTTATTTGTAGGCTTTTGGATTAGGTGAAAGAGCAGATTCTTTGCCTCAATTGCTATCCAGCCTTAATCACTGAATGAATATAAACTCAGTCAAACTGTTAAAGACCAAGGTCTCCCATTGCACCCAGGACTATCTCTAGTCATCCTGATCTGTATCTGGCCACTGGACCCATGGCTCTGGAGGGGAAAGTGAGGCAGCTGACCCTGCACAACCCTTCCTTATTTAAATCCAATTCACTTGCTTGTCATGGTCTTCTTAGGGAATGAAATACAAACAAGTAAAATAAATACTTTTTCATTTATTCATTCATTCATGGAGGAAATGATGATGGAGTATCTTCACATTTCATTGTTATGCACAGAATGTCCCTCCCTGAATTTCTTGAAAGGGAGATTTTTTTTTTTTTTTTTTTTTTTTTTTTTTTTTTTTTTGTGGGAGAGAAAGAGGTGTTGCTAAATTCTATAACAATGACATACTGGGTCATTGTATTTTCAGGAGCATGATTAAAAAATGTGATATTAGAAAAAATTCTTGGTGTTTGTACAATTCCAAGACAAGAGTCTATTTAGTGGGCTAAAATTTTAGGACTCCTTGGAATCTTCATTAGGAAGGTATTGAATCAATGCATATGTCTGATTTTTATATAGGATCATGTCATATCAAGTGAACTAAAATGATATTGGAGAAGATGAATTGGATTTTCAAACTACATGCTCATGGCTGGGCATGGAATATAGACCACAATTATCAAAAGACCATAGCTCTAGAGTTGGAAAGGAACTACAAAGATCATCAAGCCCTGTCCTTTTATTTTCAGAGACTTTTTTCACTCTACTATTCTGTCCTTAGGGAATAATAGATTTTTGTGTATGTTTTGAAGAACTATTCAATTTAATTTTAAATTCAAAATACAAAAGTTAGAAAACTCTCATATATGCATATTCAGCCACATAGGGACTAGAGATAGGAACTAGACTTGTGATTTATCCGAATAAAAAAATTCTGGATAAGGAAAATCACTTTAGTGAGGATATTCGCCAATGCATTTGAAACAAAATCTTGAGAGTTTCCTGGGCTTCTACAGGTTAAATGACTTGTCTGAGATTAAAAGTTCAGGCTCTAACCTTAGTCCTTGTTCTTATCTTCCTTGTTCTAAGGCCAGCTTTCTAGAACTCCATTCTAAACAAGCGAGTGTATTAAATAACAGATAAATTGTAGGAATGTTTTAGTTTGGACAGTAGGCATTTTTCATTCGCATATTTTTTCTGATATGGATTTTTAGGACAATTTCTTTCAGATATACAAATGATACACATTGTAATACAGAATAGCTAACACATTGGAAAACAGGGCCAGGATACAGAAAAAAGATATTGACAGGCAAGAAAATTGCATTCCATTGAAAGAAATGAAATTTAAAAGGAATGAGTATGAAATCTTCCATTTGTGATTGCAAAGAAAATCAGCTTCCCAAGTATAAAGACATAGTTATCTAGATGTTTGGGGAAAGTTCTAGGGATCTCAGTAGACAGCAAGCTCTATTAACCAACAGAGAGACATATGGCAGTCAAAAATGTGAAAATACTCTTAGACTTTATTAAAAGAGTTATGGAGTCCAGGAATAGAGATCTGACTCTGCCCTAGTGAAATGTATCTGCTTCATTGTATTCTGAACTATTAAAAATTAATTGTTTGTAAAAACCACACATGTACAAAATGGACATAAGATAGCTCTTGTGAATAAATACAAGGGAGAAATGTAATTATGGCTATCTACTATTGGGGAGGAAAATATGCCTGTCCATGCTTAGACAAGGTTTGGTTTGAAATTCTAAGGAAAAGCACAATTTAATTTGTCATTTGATTCTGTGGTCACAGTCTCGATAACGTGGTATAATCCAGGAAGGGAGGAACGGGACAAATAAAAATCTAGTGAGAAGAGAGTAATTTTCAGTATATACTAATCTTTTAACCCTTGTCCATAATGTAGCACATGGGACATTTTACTTTAAAATCCTGTTATCCAGGCATTTATGCCTCTAACTCCCAGGGCTCTCCTTTTCCAAATTACTTTGGTTACACGTTTACAATTCACAGTATAAATTGTTGAAGTAAATCCATCAGGAATATGAGAAAAGGTCCCTGCTCCAATGATTTGCTGTTTATTTTTGCTCAGTGTAACTATATCCCAAATTGGCCCTACTTGGAAAGTCCTTCCCACTGTTAACTTGCTTCTTAAATTCTCAAAAAGACAATGGCACTCTCTTTTTGTCTTTCTTTGTGACACATTTAGTTACAAGTGGTTGAATTCTTGAAGAAAGATAAGCCCCAAGGCATTATTAGTTGGTTCATGTCAATGCTTCTAACCTGAATCCCTTTGACACAGCTGGTCATAACCACAACTACAGGTTCAATACACACACTGGGTCATTGGATTCTCAGGAGCATGATTAGAAAAATGTGATGTTAGAAAAAGTCTTGGGTGTTTGTACAATTCCAAAGCAAGAGCCTGTTTAGTGGACTAAAATTTTAGCACTCCTTGAAATCTTCAATGACATTCATTGGAGCATTTATCAAAACATTCTTTTACCCTCTGGAAGGAAACAGAAGTTTGGAGTACTGTGCATATTAGCATCTACTCAATTGAGGAATTATTTTCTCTCATCATCTGTCGCTGTGTTCAAATTAGGAATAAATCAAAAAGAAAACCTAAGTTTTCCTTTCACATGGGTTTAAAATGCCTTGCTGTGGTCTGTAGGGATTCACTTTTTCTTTTTTTCTTTTTTTGTCCTTTAGAAAGGGAATGTCTGCAAAACAAAGCAGAATGTCTTGTACTTATTTTCTCTTTGCTAACACAGTGCTTTGGAAGTCTAAAGTAAAATCACATTGGCAGGTTTGTGAAGAATAAGTGGTTCTACTGTGATTTAGTACCGACTATATTAATCATTAGAATAACGTTTCTTGGAAATGCTCTGGTCTTTTCTCTTGGCAAGTCATTCCTCATTGTTCACCAGTTATTGAAATATTAGTGTCACTGATTATCCTTTTAATATTATTTATTAATGCTATTTATTAATACAAATAACTTTTTATCTAGGGCTTTATATATAGGATTTCATTTGAGTATGAAAGCAACCTCATTATTGTGCTTTTTTATAGGTAGTTTTATCATTCTAGTAATTTTACATATGAAGAAACTGAGAATTAAAGAGATTGAATGATTTGGTCCATGGCTACTCAGTTTCAGAGGTGGGATTCAGACCCAGTCTTGACTCCAGTTTTAGTTAAAGGTGGAACTCAAACAATCCAAATATCTTGACTCATTTCTGATACATAATCTTGACTAGGAAAGCTTCCAACCTTATTGTCAGCTGTGACATGGATGAAGAGAACTCCTCTGTAGGCTATGATTTAGGTCTCCAAAATAATGGAATGCATTTCATGTATGGTGCAGTTTTTAACTATTAAAGTTTAAAATTACACTAAGATTTTTGGGACCTTCTATACCTGAGGAGCACTGGATGACTCCAAATGGAGTTGGAATTTCTTGTTCCTTCTTCATTTCTTTTCCTTTTAGGCAATTGCTTCCAAGATATATATGGAATGAATGGTTAAGTGGCCACTGGAGGGCAGCTGAGAACCAGGGATGTGGGTAGAATATTTAATGAGATGCTCAGGCCAATTTGAAGAGCTGGGGTTGCCAGGGTGACTCATTTCAGGCCAAAGAAAATGTTTAGGTCCAGTTCCAATTTGTTTAAAGACAGTTTGGAGATAGAGAAGTGTGAATAAAGAGGAAAGACATCTTCACAGCATGAAAAGACTCAGAAGAGCTAACTTGGGAACAATAGTAGCTAATATTTACTTAGCACTTTAAGATTTACAAAGTACATTGTTAATGTAGTTTCCATTTGAACAAACAGGTCCATAGGAAAGTCAAGAGCCAGGGACAAGACTAGGGAGAATCAGGACACCATTATGTCATGATTAGATTTCAAGCAAAATGGGGACTAGATTTTAAAATGGCTGCTACAAAAGCCACTGATAATGGGTTTCTCTCAAATCACTGTGTGAAGTCTGATGGCCTTCCATGTTTTCCTAAAATTGTAAAGCATGGGACAGAGGAAAGAGCACTGGATTTTGGAGTCAAATGAGCTGAGTTCAAATGCAGGCTCTCCTTCTTAACATTTTGGAGACCTTTCATATCTCTGGAGTTAAATGTCCGTCTGTGTGAAATGATAGGGTCTGACTACATGAACTCAAAAGCTGTTCCTAGCTTTAAAATTCTCAGTTTTATGTACCTTCCTTATGTTGCATATCTATATGTACTTGATTCACTGTGTGCCGGGGTGAAAAATAGAAGTGGTAGGATAAGGAATATGGGATCACTTCAATTCATTTGCAAAATAGGAAGAATCTATTAGGAATGTCCATTCCTTTGCTATGTGTTATGGGGTACTTTGGCAATCTGTTGAAGCCTACTAATCTTTTCTAAAAATAATGTTTTTAAATACATAAAATAGAAGCATAGACTTTACAAAGGAAACCAGTTATGTTGAAATATAGTAACAAAAAGGACTATCAAATTATGCACAATAGAGTAGCAGTTTCATGTACAAGCATTTTTTATTATACTGTTGTGAAAATGTTTTTTATTCCATATTAAAAATAAAATAAAAATTATAATTTTTTTAAGTTCCCAGTTTAAGAACCTTTGATAGATGAAGGTTCCCTCCAGATTTACATGTAATAATTCTATACAGGTCAAGTATAAAATTGCTTACTGTATGAAATAGACATAATTTGTCATGTTATTATCAATCACCAATGACCACTTTTATCCTCTGCCAATCAATCACCCTTGACCATGCATCCTATTCTGAGACCATAATTCTTCTGTCAAATGTCACTGGAATAGGTTTCTGTTGTGAAAATTCAGTAGTAACAATGGGTTTACCCAGTGATAAATCAATACACTGTCAAGTTTTCACTCAGAAATGGTCTCACCATACTATAAATTACCTATGTGATTTGTAGAAATTTTACCAAATTTGAATAAAACTGTGTCATATTTTCTTCAAATACAATTTTTTGAGAGGAGAGAATTATGGTCAAATTAGGATTTCTTTCTCCAGAGTGTTTTGAACTTCTAAGACATACCCTTTTGTTTATGAACACTCTTATACAATTTGTTAATTTCAAATTCTGTATTATATACATTGAATAAAAGCAGTTATACTCCCTCTATAATGCAGAAGGAAAATATTAGATAGGAAGCCTCATAAGTTCAGGAACTATGATTTATCTAAATTTATTATCTATCTGGCACGATGATCAGAATACCATAGGAGCTGAATATTTTTTTAATTGAACACAGTGAAAAGAGCACAATGATTGATGGCAGAAGGCCTGAAACTTGAATCTTCCACTTAGTTGTTATAACTTGGAAAAAATCATTTTTCTGAAAATGATTCCTCAAATGTATAATTAGGTGGAATATATAATCATTAAGATTCCTTACAATACTAAGCCTACAATGAACTTATGGTACTGCACAATCTTACATCTTAATGACATTTGAATCCAACATGATAATCTTGATATTTCATTAAGCACATTAAAAAAGTCCTTTACTAGAGTAGTGTTATCACTTCAATATTTATTTGAACTCTGACTGGCAATCTGGCACTGGTCCATTGGAGAGACACATATGCATCAATGTTGGTGAATAAATAAATAACTGTGAATTGTAGTATTCTATAAATCAAAAGAACAAAAACTCCAAGAAACTTCAGTGGCTCAGCCTTTAGTAGTAAATTGTAAAATATTTCATAAATGTAAATGCAGTGTCTGAAGACATAAGTACATCTTTTCTCATTTATTTTTGCTTCTTGGTACAATGAAAAGTTTCATTGAAAGTTTCAAATTACACCATCGATTTCTTTCCTAATAATAATTAACTTATTTTAGGCAATAAGTTTTATAAAGGGACAGTGAATGAATTGTTAGCCATACTTTAGAAGGACCCATTGACCTTAGGTGCTTTTCAGGATTAAAAAGAAGAGTGAAAGGATGGAGAGAAGACAGAGATAATCTTACAAACAATAACAAAACATAATATTGAATTTAAGAGAAACCCTGTTCTTATTTTACTAACCAATCCCTATGTATATGGCAACTCAATATAAACATGAGTACATGGGTCACATAAAGCCATTAATCCACTGATCTCACGACTATAATTATCCTTTCCATATCATGGATGTTACAAATATGGTGCCCCCACAATCTGGAAAATCCACACAAAACATTTTTGCCTTCCCTTCAAACTAGAGAAGAAATCTGACTTATTATAATATTAAAATATTAAATATGTTGTTATTACACAATACTCTATGTGCATTTTATGTGTTTTTTAGTTTCTAATTTTTTTCTGTACCTTCTGCTGGTCTTTGTATGTCATCTGCAGCATTGGCAAAACTCCCCCAAAATTCCCATTTAATTTCTGATACTTATTTATGATGGGGAAAGTCACAATGTAGAAAGCATAACTGTGCTTACACCTAATCATAAGCTTTTCCAATAACTATTTTAAAAGACACAGACAACTTTTTTTCAAATAACCATAATAAAATATCTAGTTATCTATTATTTAAATCTTACTTGCTCTCAAAGAAGAGATTAACAGAGAACAAAATCCCAATAATTTGGGCAGTCTGATATTATAAAAGATTTAAAAGAAAAAAAGTGGGTTTGATTCCTGATTCAACTATTAGTTGTGGGACCTTACATAAAATCATTTCCATACTCTGGGACTTCAGTTTCTACATCATTAAAATGAATTGAGTTGATAAGATCTCTAAATCCCTTTCATTTCTAAATCCTAAATCCTAGGATGTATTATTCTATGAATGTATTCATCTGATAAAAACATTAATGGAAAAACAACAACAAAACAAATGAAACAGAAATTCACTGGCCACCTGAGATGACCAGGCAACTGAATTTAAGCTCTAAAGTTAGCTCTGGGCTTCTCAGTACCTACTGTCTAAAAGAAAATGTACAGCTGTTTAAGAAAAAGATGTTTTCTCCCATGGGAAATTAAATATTTTGAGGAATTTATCATGTGCAACTTTATAGAAGGAAGAGTAGATTCCATAATGGATAATGTCTCCAACTATGGCCTTGTAAAAGATACAGAAATATTGTTAAAATGGGTGCTTCTTATATCAACGCTGTGTGGAAGATAAAGGTTTGACATAAAATCTTTACTCTATGAAGGCATTTCAGAGGAGAACTAAAACCAGATGGTACAAAGATATTGTTTTCTGATGACCTAATTTAATGTAGGGAAATAGTTTGGAATATTTATTTATTGTGCCCATTAGCTTTCCCTCTCTAAAGTCATCAGACATTTCAAGTTTTGACAAGGGCTGAACCATTTTTTCCTTTTCTTCTCTGAGCATTACCTCTACCTCCTTCCCACTGCTAACCTGGATTCATTTCTTGGGTCTCTTGTCCTTGATAGGTGAACTTCTTTCTTATTTTTTATGGCTTTCTGGTCTAGTAGACAAAATAGTCCTAACTTTTTTCCAGTTGTCTCTTCTCCCAAATGTTTTCATCTCCCATTGTAATGGAAGGTACTCAAGACCTGGACTGTCTTGCTGGCTTAAATTTGTATCCCTTATGCTTATCTGTACTTGGCACTAAGTGCTTAATAAGTCTGTCTGTCTACCTGATTATATTGGATGAGATGTATAGTACTGTAGTGTTGCTTACAACAGTATCAAGGTGATTGTGACACCAGAAGTGTGGCAGGCAAAATGGATGCTCTATTATGAAAATGGAGGGAGCAATTGGATAGCACAGTGGATAAGTATTGAGCTTTGAATCAGAAAGATTCATTTTCATGAGAAATCCAGCTTCAGACACTTATTAGTTGTGTAATCCTGTACAAATCCCTTAGCCACATTTGCCTCAGTTTTCTCATCTATAAAAAGATCTAGCGAAGGTAATAGTGAACCATTCCAGTGTCTTGGCCAAGAAAAACTCAAATGGGATCACAAAGAATTGGATACAATTGAAACAATGGAACAAAAGGAGCCCAAAATGTATTCTCATAAAATTGAAAAATCATCCCACTTCTGTAAAGATCAAAGCTGGGTGGGAGTTAAAGGATGGGGGAATCTCTATAGCAAATGGAATAACAACAACATTTCTCTTTAAAAGCATCTTAGAATCATTTTCATCCTTGAAACAAGAATCTGGCTGTGATCCCAGAGTTCAGTGTCATAAAACATAGAAGAAAAAGTTTTGACCTAAACTCCCTTAAACGAATTTGTTACCCAAAATTTTAAATACATTGTTGCTTGAGTTCTCAATAGACTATGACAAGGAAAAACAACTCACTTCAAAAAAGAGAATGAAATTGAGAGAAGTTATATGGCATTCAGAGAGATTATTCGATTTATGTTGAAAATGAGAAATTAAGAACACTTTTCTGTACAGCTTTCAGTTGCTGTCTTTCTCCAACCTGTTTCGGACTTCTGGTAATGACAATTTCCCTTAAGAAATGACTTCTGTAAAAACTGGTGAGTCAGCCTTCATGGTAACCTAATTCATGACCCTTAAATTTGGGCTTTTTTCCCTCATGCCTTAAATCCCAGCTTCTTAATTTATTAGTGGCATACTGGTATAGTCATGCACTAAAGTGTCTCT